>NW_027206770.1:15000-315000 GCF_032191515.1 Phaenicophaeus curvirostris | reverse complement strand
CCTCTTTGCCCTTGTCCGCCCCTCTTTGCCCTTGTCCGCCCCTCTTTGCCCTTGTCCCGTATTCTCCGATCTTGTCCGACCCTCTTTGCCCTTGTTCGCCCCTCTTTGCCCTTGTCCCATTTTCTCCGATCTTGTCCGCCCCTCTTTGCCCTTGTCCGCCCCTTTTTGCCCTTGTCTGCCCCTTTTTGCCCTTGTCCGCCCCTCTTTGCACTTGTCCCGTATTCTCCGATCTTCTCCGCCCCTCTTTGCCCTTGTCCGCACCTGTTTGCCCTTGTCCCGTATTCTCCGATCTTGTCCGCCCCTCTTTGCCCTTTTCCCGTATTCTCCGATCTTGTCCGCCCCTCTTTGCCCTTGTCCGCCCCTCTTTGCCCTTGTCCGCCCCTCTTTGCCCTTGTCCGACCCTCTTTGCCCTTGTCCGCCCCTCTTTGCCCTTGTCCGCCCCTCTTTGCCCTTGTCCCGTATTCTCCGACCTTGTCCACCCCTCTTTGCCCTTGTCAGCCACTCTTTGCCCTTGTCCGCCCCTCTTTGCCCTTGTCCGCCCCTCTTTGCCCTTGTCCCGTATTCTCTGATCTTGTCCGCCCCTCTTTGCCCTTGTCCCTTATTCTTCGAACTTGTCCGCCCCTCTTTGCCCTTGTCCCGTATTCTCCGATCTTGTCCGCCCCTCTTTGCCCTTGTCCCGTATTCTCCGATCTTGTCCGCCCCTCTTTGCCCTTGTCCGCCCCTCTTTGCCCTTGTCCGCCCCTCTTTGCCCTTGTCCGCCCCTCTTTGCCCTTGTCCCGTATTCTCCGATCTTGTCCGCCCCTCTTTGCCCTTGTCCCGTATTCTCCGATCTTGTCCGCCCCTCTTTGCCCTTGTCCGCCCCTCTTTGCCCTTGTCCGCCCCTCTTTGCCCTTGTCCGCCCTTCTTTGCCCTTGTCCCGTATTCTCCGATCTTGTCCGCCCCTCTTTGCCCTTGTCCGCCCCTCTTTGCCCTTGTCCGCCCCTCTTTGCCCTTGTCCGCCCCTCTTTGCCCTTGTCCCGTATTCTCTGAACTTGTCCGCCCCTCTTTGCCCTTGTCCGCCCCTGTTTGCCCTTGTCCCGTATTCTCTGAACTTGTCCGCCCCTCTTTGCCCTTGTCCGCCCCTGTTTGCCCTTGTCCCGTATTCTCCGATCTTGTCCGCCCCTCTTTGCCCTTTTCCCGTATTCTCCGATCTTGTCCGCCCCTCTTTGCCCTTGTCCGACCCTCTTTGCCCTTGTCCGCCCCTCTTTGCCCTTGTCCGCCCCTCTTTGCCCTTGTCCGCCCCTCTTTGCCCATGTCCGCCCCTCTTTGCCCTTGTCCGCCCCTCTTTGCCCTTGTCCGCCCCTCTTTGCCCTTGTCCGCCCCTCTTTGCCCTTGTCCCGTATTCTCCGACCTTGTCCACCCCTCTTTGCCCTTGTCAGCCCCTCTTTGCCCTTGTCCGCCCCTCTTTGCCCTTGTCCGCCCCTCTTTGCCCTTGTCCGCCCCTCTTTGCCCTTGTCCCGTATTCTCTGATCTTGTCCGCCCCTCTTTGCCCTTGTCCCTTATTCTCCGAACTTGTCCGCCCCTCTTTGCCCTTGTCCCGTATTCTCCGATCTTGTCCGCCCCTCTTTGCCCTTGTCCCGTATTCTCCGATCTTGTCCGCCCCTCTTTGCCCTTGTCCGCCCCTCTTTGCCCTTGTCCGCCCCTCTTTGCCCTTGTCCGCCCCTCTTTGCCCTTGTCCGCCCCTCTTTGCCCTTGTCCGCCCCTCTTTGCCCTTGTCCCGTATTCTCCGACCTTGTCCGCCCCTCTTTGCCCTTGTCCGCCCCTCTTTGCCCTTGTCCGCCCCTCTTTGCCCTTGTCCGCCCCTCTTTGCCCTTGTCCGCCCCTCTTTGCCCTTGTCCGCCCCTCTTTGCCCTTGTCCCGTATTCTCCGATCTTGTCCGCCCCTCTTTGCTCTTGTCCGCCCCTCTTTGCCCTTGTCTGCCCCTCTTTGCCCTTGTCCGCCCCTCTTTGCCCTTGTCCGCCCCTCTTTGCCCTTGTCCCGTATTCTCCGAACTTGTCTGCCCCTCTTTGCCCTTGTCCGCCCCTCTTTGCCCTTGTCCGCCCCTCTTTGCCCTTGTCCGCCCCTCTTTGCCCTTGTCCGCCCCTCTTTGCCCTTGTCCCGTATTCTCCGATCTTGTCCGCCCCTCTTTGCCCTTGTCCCGTATTCTCCGATCTTGTCCGCCCCTCTTTGCCCTTGTCCCATATTCTCCGATCTTGTCCGCCCCTCTTTGCACTTGTCCGCCCCTCTTTGCCCTTGTCCGCCCTTCTTTGCCCTTGTCCGCCCCTCGTTGCCCTTGTCCGCCCCTCGTTGCCCTTGTCCGCCCCTCGTTGCCCTTGTCCGCCCCTCTTTGCCCTTGTCCGCCCCACTTTGCCCTTGTCGCGTATTATCCGATCTTGTCCGCCCCTCTTTGCCCTTGTCCGCCCCTCTTTGCCCTTGTCCCGTATTCTCCGATCTTGTCCGCCCCTCTTTGCACTTGTCCGCCCCTCTTTGCCCTTGTCCCGTATTCTCCGATCTTGTCCGCACCTCTTTGCCCTTGTCCGCCCCTCTTTGCCCTTGTCCGCCCCTCTTTGCCCTTGTCCCCTATTCTCCGATCTTGTCCGCCCCTCTTTGCCCTTGTCCGCCCCTCTTTGCCCTTGTCCGCCCCTCTTTGCCCTTGTCCGCCCCTCTTTGCCCTTGTCCGCCCCTCTTTGCACTTGTCCGCCCCTCTTTGCCCTTGTCCCGTATTCTCCGAACTTGTCCGCCCCTCTTTGCCCTTGTCCGCCCTTCTTTGCCCTTGTCCCGTATTCTCCGATCTTTTCCGCCCCTCTTTGCCCTTGTCCGCCCCTCTTTGCACTTGTCCGCCCCTCTTTGCCCTTGTCCCGTATTCTCCGATCTTGTCCGCCCCTCCTGGCCCTTGTCCCGTATTCTCCGATCTTGTCCGCCCCTCTTTGCCCTTGTCCGCCCCTCTTTGCCCTTGTCCGCCCCTCTTTGCCCTTGTCCGCCCCTCTTTGCCCTTGTCCGCCCCTCTTTGCCCTTGTCCGCCCCTCTTTGCCCTTGTCCCGTATTCTCCGATCTTGTCCGCCCCTCTTTGCCCTTGTCCGCCCCTCTTTGCCCTTGTCCGCCCCTCTTTGCCCTTGTCCGCCCCACTTTGCCCTTGTCCGCCCCTCTTTGCCCTTGTCCGCCCCTCTTTGCCCTTGTCCGCCCCACTTTGCCCTTGTCCCGTATTCTCCGATCTTGTCCGCCCCTCTTTGCCCTTGTCCGACCCTCTTTGCCCTTGTCCGCCCCTCTTTGCCCTTGTCCGCCCCTCTTTGCCCTTGTCCGCCCCTCTTTGCCCTTGTCCGTCCCTCTTTGCCCTTGTCCGCCCCTCTTTGCCCTTGTCCGCCCCTCTTTGCCCTTGTCCCGTATTCTCCGATCTTGTCCGCCACTCTTTGCCCTTGTCCCGTATTCTCGGATCTTGTCTGCCCCTCTTTGCCCTTGTCCGCCCCTCTTTGCCCTTGTCCGCCCCTCTTTGCCCTTGTCCGCCCCTCTTTGCACTTCTCCGCCCCTCTTTGCCCTTGTCCGCCCCTCTTTGCCCTTGTCCGCCCCTCTTTGCCCTTGTCCGCCCCTCTTTGCCCTTGTCCGCCCCTCTTTGCCCTTGTCCCCCCCTCTTTGCCCTTGTCCCCCCCTCTTTGCCCTTGTCCGCCCCTATTTGCCCTTGTCCCGTATTCTCCGATCTTGTCCGCCCCTCTTTGCCCTTGTCCGCCCCTCTTTGCCCTTGTCCCGTATTCTCCGATCTTGTCCGCCCCTCTTTGCCCTTGTCCGCCCCTCTTTGCCCTTGTCCCGTATTCTCCGATCTTGTCCGCCCCTCTTTGCCCTTGTCCGCCCCTCTTTCCCCTTGTCCGCCCCTCTTTGCTCTTGTCCGCCCCTCTTTGCCCTTGTCCGCCCCTCTTTGCACTTGTCCGCCCCTCTTTCCCTTGTCCGCCCCTCTTTGCCCTTGTCCGCCCCTCTTTGCCCTTGTCCGCCCCTCTTTGCCCTTGTCCCGTATTCTCCGAACTTGTCCGCCCCTCTTTGCCCTTGTCCGCCCCTCTTTGCCCTTGTCCGCCCCTCTTTGCCCTTGTCCGCCCCTCTTTGCCCTTGTCCCGTATTCTCCGATCTTGTCCGCCCCTCTTTGCCCTTGTCCCGTATTCTCCGATCTTGTCCGCCCCTCTTTGCCCTTGTCCCATATTCTCCGATCTTGTCCGCCCCTCTTTGCCCTTGTCCGCCCTTCTTTGCCCTTGTCCGCCCCTCGTTGCCCTTGTCCGCCCCTCGTTGCCCTTGTCCGCCCCTCTTTGCCCTTGTCCGCCCCTCTTTGCCCTTGTCGCGTATTATCCGATCTTGTCCGCCCCTCTTTGCCCTTGTCCGCCCCTCTTTGCCCTTGTCCCGTATTCTCCGATCTTGTCCGCCCCTCTTTGCACTTGTCCGCCCCTCTTTGCCCTTGTCCCGTATTCTCCGATCTTGTCCGCCCCTCTTTGCCCTTGTCCGCCCCTCTTTGCCCTTGTCCGCCCCTCTTTGCCCTTGTCCCCTATTCTCCGATCTTGTCCGCCCCTCTTTGCCCTTGTCCGCCCCTCTTTGCCCTTGTCCGCCCCTCTTTGCCCTTGTCCGCCCCTCTTTGCCCTTGTCCGCCCCTCTTTGCCCTTGTCCGCCCCTCTTTCCCTTGTCCGCCCCTCTTTGCCCTTGTCCCGTATTCTCAGATCTTGTCCGCCCCACTTTGCCCTTGTCCCGTATTCTCGGATCTTGTCCGCCCCTCTTTGCCCTTGTCCCGTATTCTCAGATCTTGTCCGCCCCTCTTTGCCCTTGTCCGCCCCTCTTTGCCCTTGTCCGCCCCTCTTTGCCCTGGTCCGCCCCTCTTTGCCCTGGTCCGCCCCTCTTTGCCCTGGTCCGCCCCTCTTTGCCCTGGTCCGACCCTCTTTGCCCTCGTCCGCCCCTCTTTGCCCTGGTCCGCACCTCTTTGCCCTTGTCCGCCCCTCTTTGCCCTTGTCCGCCCCTCTTTGCCCTTGTCCGCCCCTCTTTGCCCTTGTCCCGTATTCTCCGATCTTGTCCGCCCCTCTTTGCCATTGTCCCGTATTCTCAGATCTTGTCCGCCCCTCTTTGCCCTTGTCCCGTATTCTCCGATCTTGTCCGCCCCTCTTTGCCCTGGTCCGCCCCTCTTTGCCCTGGTCCGCCCCTCTTTGCTCTGGTCCGCCCCTCTTTGCCCTTGTCCGCCCCTCTTTGCCCTGGTCCGCCCCTCTTTGCCCTGGTCCGCCCCTCTTTGCCCTGGTCCGCCCCTCTTTGCCCTTGTCCGCCCCTCTTTGCCCTTGTCCGCCCCTCTTTGCCCTTGTCCGCCCCTCTTTGCCCTTGTCCGCCCCTCTTTGCCCTTGTCCGCCCCTCTTTGCCCTTGTCCGCCCCTCTTTGCCCTTGTCTCGTATTCTCCGATCTTGTCCGACCCTCTTTGCCCTTGTCCCCCCCTCTTTGCCCTTGTCCGCCCCTCTTTGCCCTTGTCCGCCCCTCTTTGCACTTGTCCGCCCCTCTTTGCCCTTGTCCGCCCCTCTTTGCCCTTGTCCCGTATTCTCTGATCTTGTACGCCCCTCTTTGCCCTTGTCCCGTATTCTCCGATCTTCTACGCCCCTCTTTGCCCTTGTCCCGTATTCTCCGATCTTGTCCGCCCCTCTTTGCCCTTGTCCCGTATTCTCCGATCTTGTCCGCCCCTCTTTGCCCTTGTCCCGTATTCTCCGATCTTGTCCGCCCCTCTTTGCCCTTGTCCCGTATTCTCCGATCTTGTCCGCCCCTCTTTGCCCTTGTCCGCCCCTCTTTGCCCTTGTCCGCCCCTCTTTGCCCTTGTCCGCCCCTCTTTGCCCTTGTCCGCCCCTCTTTGCCCTTGTCCGCCCCTCTTTGCCCTTGTCCACCCCTCTTTGCCCTTGTCCACCCCTCCTTGCCCTTGTCCGCCCCTTCTTGCCCTTGTCCGCCCCTCTTTGCCCTTGTCCGCCCCTCTTTGCCCTTGTCCGCCCCTCTTTGCCCTTGTCCGCCCCTCTTTGCCCTTGTCCCGTATTCTCCGAAATTGTCCGCGCCTCTTTGCCCTTGTCCGCCCCTCTTTGCCCTTGTCCGCCCCTCTTTGCTCTTGTCCCGTTTTCTCCGATCTTGTCCGCCCCTCTTTGCCCTTGTCCCGTATTCTCCGATCTTGTCCGCCCCTCTTTGCCCTTGTCCGCCCCTCTTTGCCCTTGTCCGCCCCTCTTTGCTCTTGTCCGCCCCTCTTTGCCCTTGTCCGCCCCTCTTTGCCCTTGTCCGCCCCTCTTTGCCCTTGTCCGCCCCTCTTTGCCCTTGTCCGCCCCTCTTTGCCCTTGTCCGCCCCTCTTTGCCCTTGTCCGCCCCTCTTTGCCCTTGTCCGCCCCTCTTTGCCCTTGTCCCGTATTCTCCGATCTTGTCCGCCCCTCTTTGCCCTTGTCCCGTATTCTCCGATCTTGTCCGCCCCTCTTTGCCCTTGTCCCGTATTCTCCGATCTTGTCCGCCCCTCTTTGCCCTTGTCCGCCCGTCTTTGCCCTTGTCCGCCCCTCGTTGCCCTTGTCCGCCCCTCTTTGCCCTTGTCCGCCCCTCGTTGCCCTTATCCGCCCCTCTTTGCCCTTGTCCGCCCCTCTTTGCCCTTGTCGCGTATTATCCGATCTTGTCCGCCCCTCTTTGCCCTTGTCCGCCCCTCTTTGCCCTTGTCCGCCCCTCTTTGCTCTTGTCCCGTTTTCTCCGATCTTGTCCGCCCCTCTTTGCCCTTGTCCCGTATTCTCCGATCTTGTCCGCCCCTCTTTGCCCTTGTCCGCCCCTCTTTGCCCTTGTCCGCCCCTCTTTGCTCTTGTCCGCCCCTCTTTTCCCTTGTCCGCCCCTCTTTGCCCTTGTCCGCCCCTCTTTGCCCTTGTCCGCCCCTCTTTGCCCTTGTCCGCCCCTCTTTGCCCTTGTCCCGTATTCTCCGATCTTGTCCGCCCCTCTTTGCCCTTGTCCCGTATTCTCCGATCTTGTCCGCCCCTCTTTGCCCTTGTCCCGTATTCTCCGATCTTGTCCGCCCGTCTTTGCCCTTGTCCGCCCGTCTTTGCCCTTGTCCGCCCCTCGTTGCCCTTGTCCGCCCCTCTTTGCCCTTGTCCGCCCCTCGTTGCCCTTATCCGCCCCTCTTTGCCCTTGTCCGCCCCTCTTTGCCCTTGTCGCGTATTATCCGATCTTGTCCGCCCCTCTTTGCCCTTGTCCGCCCCTCTTTGCCCTTGTACGCCCCTCTTTGCCCTTGTCCGCCCCTCTTTGCCCTTGTCCCGTATTCTCCGATCTTGTCCGCCCCTCTTTGCACTTGTCCGCCCCTCTTTGCCCTTGTCCCGTATTCTCCGATCTTGTCCGCCCCTCTTTGCCCTTGTCCGCCCCTCTTTGCCCTTGTCCCCTATTCTCCGATCTTGTCCGCCCCTCTTTGCCCTTGTCCGCCCCTCTTTGCCTTGTCCGCCCCTCTTTGCCCTTGTCCGCCCCTCTTTGCCCTTGTCCGCCCCTCTTTGCCCTTGTCCGCCCCTCTTTGCCCTTGTCCGCCCCTCTTTGCCCTTGTCCGCCCCTCTTTGCCCTTGTCCGCCCCTCTTTGCCCTTGTCCGCCCCTCTTTGCCCTTGTCCCGTATTCTCCGAACTTGTCCGCCCCTCTTTGCCCTTGTCCGCCCTTCTTTGCCCTTGTCCCGTATTCTCCGATCTTTTCCGCCCCTCTTTGCCCTTGTCCCCCCCTCTTTGCACTTGTCCGCCCCTCTTTGCCCTTGACCCGTATTCTCCGATCTTGTCCGCCCCTCCTTGCCCTTGTCCCGTATTCTCCGATCTTGTCCGCCCCTCTTTGCCCTTGTCCGCCCCTCTTTGCCCTTGTCCGCCCCTCTTTGCCCTTGTCCGCCCCTCTTTGCCCTTGTCCGCCCCTCTTTGCCCTTGTCCCGTATTCTCCGATCTTGTCCGCCCCTCTTTGCCTTTGTCCGCCCCTCTTTGCCCTTGTCCGCCCCTCTTTGCCCTTGTCCGCCCCACTTTGCCCTTGTCCGCCCCTCTTTGCCCTTGTCCGCCCCTCTTTGCCCTTGTCCGCCCCTCTTTGCCCTTGTCCGCCCCACTTTGCCCTTGTCCCGTATTCTCCGATCTTGTCCGCCCCTCTTTGCCCTTGTCCGCCCCTCTTTGCCCTTGTCCGCCCCTCTTTGCCCTTCTCCGCACCTCTTTGCCCTTGTCCGCCCCTCTTTGCCTTTGTCCGCCCCTCTTTGCCCTTGTCCCGTATTCTCCGATCTTGTCCGCCCCTCTTTGCCCTTGTCCCGTATTCTCGGATCTTGTCTGCCCCTCTTTGCCCTTGTCCGCCCCTCTTTGCCCTTGTCCGCCCCTCTTTGCACTTCTCCGCCCCTCTTTGCCCTTGTCCGCCCCTCTTTGCCCTTGTCCGCCCCTCTTTGCACTTCTCCGCCCCTCTTTGCCCTTGTCCGCCCCTCTTTGCACTTCTCCGCCCCTCTTTGCCCTTGTCCGCCCCTCTTTGCCCTTGTCCGCCCCTCTTTGCCCTTGTCCGCCCCTCTTTGCCCTTGTCCGCCCCTCTTTGCCCTTGTCCGCCCCTCTTTGCCCTTGTCCGCCCCTCTTTGCCCTTGTCCCGTATTCTCCGAGCTTGTCCGCCCCTCTTTGCCTTTGTCCGCCCCTCTTTGCCCTTGTCCCGTATTCTCCGATCTTGTCCGCCCCTCTTTGCCCTTGTCCGCCCCTCTTTGCCCTTGTCCCGTATTCTCCGATCTTGTCCGCCCCTCTTTGCCCTTGTCCGCCCCTCTTTGCCCTTGTCCGCCCCTCTTTGCTCTTGTCCGCCCCTCTTTGCCCTTGTCCGCCCCTCTTTGCACTTTTCCGCCCCTCTTTCCTTTTCCGCCCCTCTTTGCCCTTGTCCGCCCCTCTTTGCCCTTGTCGGCCCCTCTTTGCCCTTGTCCGCCCCTCTTTGCCCTTGTCCGCCCCTCTTTGCCCTTGTCCGCCCCTCTTTCCCTTGTCCGCCCCTCTTTGCCCTTGTCCCGTATTCTCAGATCTTGTCCGCCCCACTTTGCCCTTGTCCCGTATTCTCGGATCTTGTCCGCCCCTCTTTGCCCTTGTCCCGTATTCTCAGATCTTGTCCGCCCCTCTTTGCCCTTGTCCGCCCCTCTTTGCCCTGGTCCGCCCCTCTTTGCCCTGGTCCGCCCCTCTTTGCCCTGGTCCGACCCTCTTTGCCCTCGTCCGCCCCTCTTTGCCCTGGTCCGCCCCTCTTTGCCCTTGTCCGCCCCTCTTTGCCCTTGTCTGCCCCTCTTTGCCCTTGTCCGCCCCTCTTTGCCCTTGTCCCGTATTCTCCGATCTTGTCCGCCCCTCTTTGCCATTGTCCCGTATTCTCAGATCTTGTCCGCCCCTCTTTGCCCTTGTCCCGTATTCTCCGATCTTGTCCGCCCCTCTTTGCCCTTGTCCGCCCCTCTTTGCCCTGGTCCGCCCCTCTTTGCCCTGGTCCGCCCCTCTTTGCCCTAGTCCGCCCCTCTTTGCTCTGGTCCGCCCCTTTTTGCCCTTGTCCGCCCCTCTTTGCCCTGGTCCGCCCCTCTTTGCCCTGGTCCGCCCCTCTTTGCCCTTGTCCGCCCCTCTTTGCCCTTGTCCGCCCCTCTTTGCCCTTGTCCGCCCCTCTTTGCCCTTGTCCGCCCCTCTTTGCCCTTGTCCGCCCCTCTTTGCCATTGTCCGCCCCTATTTGCCCTTGTCTCGTATTCTCCGATCTTGTCCGACCCTCTTTGCCCTTGTCCCCCCGTCTTTGCACTTGTCCGCCCCTCTTTGCCCTTGTCCGCCCCTCTTTGCACTTGTCCGCCCCTCTTTGCCCTTGTCCGCCCCTCTTTGCCCTTGTCCCGTATTCTCTGATCTTGTACGCCCCTCTTTGCCCTTGTCCCGTATTCTCCGATCTTGTCCGCCCCTCTTTGCCCTTGTCCCGTATTCTCCGATCTTGTCCGCCCCTCTTTGCCCTTGTCCCGTATTCTCCGATCTTGTCCGCCCCTCTTTGCCCTTGTCCCGTATTCTCCGATCTTGTCCGCCCCTCTTTGCCCTTGTCCGCCCCTCTTTGCCCTTGTCCGCCCCTCTTTGCCCTTGTCCGCCCCTCTTTGCCCTTGTCCGCCCCTCTTTGCCCTTGTCCGCCCCTCTTTGCCCTTGTCCGCCCCACTTTGCCCTTGTCACGTATTCTCCGATCTTGTCCGCCCCTCTTTGCCCTTGTCCGCCCCTCTTTGCCCTTGTCCGCCCCTCTTTGCCCTTGTCCGCACCTCTTTGCCCTTGTCCGCCCCTCTTTGCCCTTGTCCGCCCCTCTTTGCCCTTGTCCCGTATTCTCCGATCTTGTCCGCCCCTCTTTGCCCTTGTCCCGTATTCTCGGATCTTGTCTGCCCCTCTTTGCCCTTGTCCGCCCCTCTTTGCCCTTGTCCGCCCCTCTTTGCCCTTGTCCGCCCCTCTTTGCCCTTGTCCGCCCCTCTTTGCCCTTGTCCGCCCCTCTTTGCCCTTGTCCGCCCCTCTTTGCCCTTGTCCGCCCCTCTTTGCCCTTGTCCGCCCCTCTTTGCCCTTGTCCGCCCCTCTTTGCCCTTGTCCGCCCCTCTTTGCCCTTGTCCCGTATTCTCCGATCTTGTCCGCCCCTCTTTGCCCTTGTCCGCCCCTCTTTGCCCTTGTCCCGTATTCTCCGATCTTGTCCGCCCCTCTTTGCCCTTGTCCGCCCCTCTTTGCCCTTGTCCCGTATTCTCCGATCTTGTCCGCCCCTCTTTGCCCTTGTCCGCCCCTCTTTGCCCTTGTCCGCCCCTCTTTGCTCTTGTCCGCCCCTCTTTGCCCTTGTCCGCCCCTCTTTGCACTTGTCCGCCCCTCTTTCCCTTGTCCGCCCCTCTTTGCCCTTGTCCGCCCCTCTTTGCCCTTGTCCGCCCCTCTTTGCCCTTGTCCGCCCCTCTTTGCCCTTGTCCGCCCCACTTTGCCCTTGTCCGCCCCTCTTTGCCCTTGTCCGCCCCTCTTTCCCTTATCCGCCCCTCTTTGCCCTTGTCCCGTATTCTCAGATCTTGTCCGCCCCACTTTGCCCTTGTCCCGTATTCTCGGATCTTGTCCGCCCCTCTTTGCCCTTGTCCCGTATTCTCAGATCTTGTCCGCCCCTCTTTGCCCTTGTCCGCCCCTCTTTGCCCTGGTCCGCCCCTCTTTGCCCTGGTCCGCCCCTCTTTGCCCTTGTCTGCCCATCTTTGCCATTGTCCGCCACTCTTTGCCCTTGTCCCGTATTCTCCGATCTTGTCCGCCCCTCTTTGCCATTGTCCCGTATTCTCAGATCTTGTCCGCCCCTCTTTGCCCTTGTCCCGTATTCTCCGATCTTGTCCGCCCCTCTTTGCCCTTGTCCGCCCCTCTTTGCCCTTGTCCGCCCCTCTTTGCCCTTGTCCGCCCCTCTTTGCCCTTGTCCGCCCCTCTTTGCCCTTGTCTCGTATTCTCCGATCTTGTCCGACCCTCTTTGCCCTTGTCCCCCCCTCTTTGCCCTTGTCCGCCCCTCTTTGCCCTTGTCCGCCCCTCTTTGCACTTGTCCGCCCCTCTTTGCCCTTGTCCGCCCCTCTTTGCCCTTGTCCCGTATTCTCTGATCTTGTACGCCCCTCTTTGCCCTTGTCCCGTATTCTCCGATCTTGTCCGCCCCTCTTTGCCCTTGTCCCGTATTCTCCGATCTTGTCCGCCCCTCTTTGCCCTTGTCCCGTATTCTCCGATCTTGTCCGCCCCTCTTTGCCCTTGTCCCGTATTCTCCGATCTTGTCCGCCCCTCTTTGCCCTTGTCCGCCCCTCTTTGCCCTTGTCCGCCCCTCTTTGCCCTTGTCCGCCCCTCTTTGCCCTTGTCCGCCCCTCTTTGCCCTTGTCCGCCCCTCTTTGCCCTTGTCCGCCCCTCTTTGCCCTTGTCCGCCCCTCTTTGCCCTTGTCCACCCCTCTTTGCCCTTGTCCACCCCTCCTTGCCCTTGTCCGCCCCTTCTTGCCCTTGTCCGCCCCTCTTTGCCCTTGTCCGCCCCTCTTTGCCCTTGTCCGCCCATCTTTGCCCTTGTCCCGTATTCTCCGAAATTGTCCGCCCCTCTTTGCCCTTGTCTGCCCCTCTTTGCCCTTGTCCGCACCTCTTTGCCCTTGTCCGCCCCTCTTTGCCCTTGTCCGCCCCTCTTTGCCCTTGTCCCGTATTCTCCGATCTTGTCCGCCCCTCTTTGCCCTTGTCCCGTATTCTCGGATCTTGTCTGCCCCTCTTTGCCCTTGTCCGCCCCTCTTTGCCCTTGTCCGCCCCTCTTTGCCCTTGTCCGCCCCTCTTTGCACTTCTCCGCCCCTCTTTGCCCTTGTCCGCCCCTCTTTGCCCTTGTCCGCCCCTCTTTGCCCTTGTCCGCCCCTCTTTGCCCTTGTCCGCCCCTCTTTGCACTTGTCCGCCCCTCTTTGCCCTTGTCCGCCCCTCTTTGCCCTTGTCCGCCCCTCTTTGCCCTTGTCCCGTATTCTCCGATCTTGTCCGCCCCTCTTTGCCCTTGTCCGCCCCTCTTTGCCCTTGTCCCGTATTCTCCGATCTTGTCCGCCCCTCTTTGCCCTTGTCCGCCCCTCTTTGCCCTTGTCCCGTATTCTCCGATCTTGTCCGCCCCTCTTTGCCCTTGTCCGCCCCTCTTTGCCCTTGTCCGCCCCTCTTTGCTCTTGTCCGCCCCTCTTTGCCCTTGTCCGCCCCTCTTTGCACTTGTCCGCCCCTCTTTCCCTTGTCCGCCCCTCTTTGCCCTTGTCCGCCCCTCTTTGCCCTTGTCCGCCCCTCTTTGCCCTTGTCCGCCCCACTTTGCCCTTGTCCGCCCCTCTTTGCCCTTGTCCGCCCCTCTTTCCCTTGTCCGCCCCTCTTTGCCCTTGTCCCGTATTCTCAGATCTTGTCCGCCCCACTTTGCCCTTGTCCCGTATTCTCGGATCTTGTCCGCCCCTCTTTGCCCTTGTCCCGTATTCTCAGATCTTGTCCGCCCCTCTTTGCCCTTGTCCGCCCCTCTTTGCCCTGGTCCGCCCCTCTTTGCCCTGGTCCGCCCCTCTTTGCCCTGGTCCGACCCTCTTTGCCCTCGTCCGCCCCTCTTTGCCCTGGTCCGCCCCTCTTTGCCCTTGTCCGCCCCTCTTTGCCCTTGTCCGCCCCTCTTTGCCCTTGTCTGCCCCTCTTTGCCCTTGTCCGCCCCTCTTTGCCCTTGTCCCGTATTCTCCGATCTTGTCCGCCCCTCTTTGCCATTGTCCCGTATTCTCAGATCTTGTCCGCCCCTCTTTGCCCTTGTCCCGTATTCTCCGATCTTGTCCGCCCCTCTTTGCCCTGGTCCGCCCCTCTTTGCCCTGGTCCGCCCCTCTTTGCCCTGGTCCGCCCCTCTTTGCCCTTGTCCGCCCCTCTTTGCCCTGGTCCGCCCCTCTTTACCCTGGTCCGCCCCTCTTTGCCCTTGTCCGCCCCTCTTTGCACTTGTCCGCCCCTCTTTGCCCTTGTCCGCCCCTCTTTGCCCTTGTCCGCCCCTCTTTGCCCTTGTCCGCCCCTCTTTGCCCTTGTCTCGTATTCTCCGATCTTGTCCGACCCTCTTTGCCCTTGTCCCCCCCTCTTTGCCCTTGTCCGCCCCTCTTTGCCCTTGTCCGCCCCTCTTTGCACTTGTCCGCCCCTCTTTGCCCTTGTCCGCCCCTCTTTGCCCTTGTCCCGTATTCTCTGATCTTGTACGCCCCTCTTTGCCCTTGTCCCGTATTCTCCGATCTTGTCCGCCCCTCTTTGCCCTTGTCCCGTATTCTCCGATCTTGTCCGCCCCTCTTTGCCCTTGTCCCGTATTCTCCGATCTTGTCCGCCCCTCTTTGCTCTTGTCCCGTATTCTCCGATCTTGTCCGCCCCTCTTTGCCCTTGTCTGCCCCTCTTTGCCCTTGTCTGCCCCTCTTTGCCCTTGTCTGCCCCTCTTTGCCCTTGTCCGCCCCTCTTTGCTCTTGTCCGCCCCTCTTTGCCCTTGTCCGCCCCTCTTTGCCCTTGTCCGCCCCTCTTTGCCCTTGTCTGCCCCTCTTTGCCCTTGTCCGCCCCTCTTTGCCCTTGTCCGCCCCTCTTTGCCCTTGTCCGCCCCTCTTTGCCCTTGTCCGCCCCTCTTTGCCCTTGTCCGCCCCTCTTTGCCCTTGTCCGCCCCTCTTTGCCTTTGTCCGCCCCTCTTTGCCCTTGTCCGCCCCTCTTTGCCCTTGTCCGCCCCTCTTTGCCCTTGTCCACCCATCCTTGCCCTTGTCCGCCCCTTCTTGCCCTTGTCCGCCCCTCTTTGCCCTTGTCCGCCCCTCTTTGCCCTTGTCCGCCCATCTTTGCCCTTGTCCCGTATTCTCCGAAATTGTCCGCGCCTCTTTGCCCTTGTCCGCCCCTCTTTGCCCTTGTCCGCCCCTCTTTGCTCTTGTCCCGTTTTCTCCGATCTTGTCCGCCCCTCTTTGCCCTTGTCCCGTATTCTCCGATCTTGTCCGCCCCTCTTTGCCCTTGTCCGCCCCTCTTTGCCCTTGTCCGCCCCTCTTTGCTCTTGTCCGCCCCTCTTTGCCCTTGCCGCCCCTCTTTGCCCTTGTCCGCCCCTCTTTGCCCTTGTCCGCCCCTCTTTGCCCTTGTCCGCCCCTCTTTGCCCTTGTCCGCCCCTCTTTGCCCTTGTCCCGTATTCTCCGATCTCGTCCGCCCCTCTTTGCCCTTGTCGCATATTCTCCGAACTTGTCCGCCCCTCTTTGCCCTTGTCCGCCCCTCTTTGCCCTTGTCCGCCCCTCTTTGCCCTTGTCCCGTATTCTCCGGTCTTGTCCGCCCCTCTTTGCCCTTGTCCGCCCCTCTTTGCCCTTGTCCGCCCCTCTTTGCCCTTGTCCGCCCCTCTTTGCCCTTGTCCGCCCCTCTTTGCCCTTGTCCGCCCCTCTTTGCCCTTGTCCGCCCCTCTTTGCCCTTGTCCGCCCCTCTTTGCCCTTGTCCCGTATTCTCCGAACTTGTCCGCCCCTCTTTGCCCTTGTCCGCCCCTCTTTGCCCTTGTCCGCCCCTCTTTGCCCTTGTCCGCCCCTCTTTGCCCTTGTCCGCCCCTTTGCCCTTGTCCGCCCCTCTTTGCCCTTTTCCGCCCCTCTTTGCCCTTGTCCGCCCCTCTTTGCCCTTTTCCGCCCCTCTTTGCCCTTGTCCGCCCCTCTTTGCCCTTGTCCGCCCCTCTTTGCCCTTGTCCGCCCCTCTTTGCCCTTGTCCCGTATTCTCCGATCTTGTCCGCCCCTCTTTGCCCTTGTCCGCCCCTCTTTGCTCTTGTCCGCCCCTCTTTGCGCTTGTCCGCCCCTCTTTGCTCTTGTCCCGTATTCTCCGAATTTGTCCGCCCCTCTTTGCCCTTGTCCCGTATTCTCCGATCTTGTCCGCCCCTCTTTGCCCTTGTCCGCCCCTCTTTGCCCTTGTCCGCCCCTCTTTGCCCTTGTCCGCCCCTCTTTGCCCTTGTCCACCCCTCTTTGCCCTTGTCCGCCCCTCTTTGCCCTTGTCCCGTATTCTCCGATCTTGTCCGCCCCTCTTTGCCCTTGTCCCGTATTCTCCGATCTTGTCCGCCCCTCTTTGCCCTTGTCCGCCCCTCTTTGCCCTTGTCCGCCCCTCTTTGCCCTTGTCCCGTATTCTCCGATCTTGTCCGCCCCTCTTTGCCCTTGTCCGCCCCTCTTTGCCCTTGTCCGCCCCTCTTTGCCCTTGTCCGCCCCTCTTTGCCCTTGTCCGCCCCTCTTTGCCCTTGTCCGCCCCTCTTTGCCCTTGTCCCGTTTTCTCCGATCTTTTCCGCCCCTCTTTGCCCTTGTCCGCCCCTCTTTGCCCTTGTCCGCCCCTCTTTGCCCTTGTCCGCCCCTCTTTGCCCTTGTCCGCCCCTCTTTGCCCTTGTCCGCCCCTCTTTGCCCTTGTCCGCCCCTCTTTGCCCTTGTCCGCCCCTCTTTGCCCTTGTCACGTATTTTCTGATCTTGTCCGACCCTCTTTGCCCTTGTCCGCCCCTCTTTGCCCTTGTCTGCCCCTCTTTGCCCTTGTCCGCCCCTCTTTGCCCTTGTCCGCCCCCCTTTGCCCTTGTCCGACCCCCTTTGCCCTTGTCCGCCCCTCTTTGCCCTTGTCCGCCCCTCTTTGCCCTTGTCCCGTATTCTCCGATCTTGTCCGCCCCTCTTTGCCCTTGTCCGCCCCTCTTTGCCCTTGTCCGCCCCTCTTTGCCCTTGTCCGCCCCTCTTTGCCCTTGTCCGCCCCTCTTTGCCCTTGTCCGCCCCTCTTTGCCCTTGTCCCGTTTTCTCCGATCTTGTCCGCCCCTCTTTGCCCTTGTCCGCCCCTCTTTGCCCTTGTCCGACCCTCTTTGCCCTTGTCTGCCCCTCTTTGCCTTTGTCCGCCCCTCTTTGCACTTGTCCCGCATTCTCCGATCTTGTCCGCCCCTCTTTGCCCTTGTCCGCCCCTCTTTGCCCTTGTCACGTATTCTCCGATGTTCTCCGCCCCTCTTTGCCCTTGTCCCGTATTCTCCGATCTTGTCCGACCCTCTTTGCCCTTGTCCGCCCCTCTTTGCCCTTGTCCCGTTTTCTCCGATCTTGTCCGCCCCTCTTTGCCCTTGTCCGCCTTTCTTTGCCCTTGTCCGCCCCTCTTTGCCCTTCTCTGCCCCTCTTTGCCCTTGTCCGCCCCTCTTTGCACTTGTCCCATATTCTCCGATCTTGTCCGCCCCTCTTTGCCCTTGTCCGCCCCTCTTTGCCCTTGTCCGCCCCTCTTTGCCCTTGTCCGCCCCTCTTTGCCCTTGTCCGCCCCTCTTTGCCCTTGTCCGCCCCTCTTTGCCCTTGTCCGCCCCTCTTAGCCCTTGTCCCGTATTCTCTGATCTTGTCCGCCCCTCTTTGCCCTTGTCCGCCCCTCTTTGCCCTTGTCCGCCCCCCTTTGCCCTTGTCCGCCCCCCTTTGCCCTTGTCCGCCCCTCTTTCCCTTGTCAAGTTTTCTCTGATCTTGTCCACCCCTCTTTGCCCTTGTCCGCCCCTCTTTGCCCTTGTCACGTATTCTCCGATCTTCTCCGCCCCTCTTTGCCCTTGTCCCGTATTCTCCGATCTTGTCCGCCCCTCTTTGCCCTTGTCCGCCCCTCTTTGCCCTTGTCCGCCCCTCTTTGCCCTTGTCCGCCCCTCTTTGCCCTTGTCCCGTATTCTCCGATCTTGTCCGCCCCTCTTTGCCCTTGTCCGCCCCTCTTTGCCCTTGTCCCGTTTTCTCCGATCTTGTCCGCCCCTCTTTGCCCTTGTCCGCCCCTCTTTGCCCTTGTCCGCCCCTCTTTGCCCTTGTCCGCCCCTCTTTGCCCTTGTCTGCCCCTCTTTGCCATTGTCCGCCCCTCATTGCACTTGTCCCGTATTCTCCGATCTTGTCCGCCCCTCTTTGCCCTTGTCCGCCCCTCTTTGCCCTTGTCCCGTATTCTCCGATCTTGTCCGCCCCTCTTTGCCCTTTTCCCGTATTCTCCGATCTTGTCCGCCCCTCTTTGCCCTTGTCCGCCCCTCTTTGCCCTTGTCCGCCCCTCTTTCCCCTTGTCCGCCCCTCTTTGCCCTTGTCCCGTATTCTCCGACCTTGTCAGCCCCTCTTTGCCCTTGTCCGCCCCTCTTTGCCCTTGTCCGCCCCTCTTTGCCCTTGTCCGCCCCTCTTTGCCCTTGTCCCGTATTCTCTGATCTTGTCCGCCCCTATTTGCCTTTGTCCCTTATTCTCCGAACTTGTCCGCCCCTCTTTGCCCTTGTCCCGTATTCTCCGATCTTGTCCGCCCCTCTTTGCCCTTGTCCCGTATTCTCCGATCTTGTCCGCCCCTCTTTGCCCTTGTCCGCCCCTCTTTGCCCTTGTCCGCCCCTCTTTGCCCTTGTCCGCCCCTCTTTGCCCTTGTCCCGTATTCTCCGACCTTGTCCGCCCCTCTTTGCCCTTGTCCCGTATTCTCCGATCTTGTCCGCCCCTCTTTGCCCTTGTCCGCCCCTCTTTGCCCTTGTCCGCCCCTCTTTGCCCTTGTCCGCCCCTCTTTGCCCTTGTCCCATATTCTCCGATCTTGTCCGCCCCTCTTTGCACTTGTCCGCCCCTCTTTGCCCTTGTCCGCCCCTCTTTGCCCTTGTCCGCCCCTCTTTGCCCTTGTCCGCCCCTCTTTGCCCTTGTCCGCCCCTCTTTGCCCTTGTCCCGTATTCTCCGAACTTGTCCGCCCCTCTTTGCCCTTGTCCGTCCCTCTTTGCCCTTGTCCGCCCCTCTTTGCCCTTGTCCGCCCCTCTTTGCCCTTGTCCGCCCCTCTTTGCCCTTGTCCGCCCCTCTTTGCCCTTGTCCGCCCCTCTTTGCCCTTGTCCGCCCCTCTTTGCCCTTGTCCCGTATTCTCCGATCCTGTCCGCCCCTCTTTGCCCTTGTCCGCCCCTCTTTGCCCTTGTCCGCCCCTCTTTGCCCTTGTCCGCCCCTCTTTGCCCTTCTCCGCCCCTCTTTGCCCTTGTCCCGTATTCTCTGATCTTGTCCGCCCCTCTTTGCCCTTGTCCGCCCCTCTTTGCCCTTGTCCGCCCCTCTTTGCCCTTGTCCGTCCCTCTTTGCCCTTGTCCGCCCCCCTTTGCCCTTGTCCGCCCCTCTTTGCCCTTGTCCGCCCCTCTTTGCCCTTGTCCCGTATTCTCCGATCTTGTCCGCCCCTCTTTGCCCTTGTCCGCCCCTCTTTGCCCTTGTCCGCGCCTCTTTGTCCTTGTCCGCCCCTCTTTGCCCTTGTCCGCCCCTCTTTGCCCTTGTCCGCCCCTCTTTGCCCTTGTCCGCCCCTCTTTGCCCTTGTCCCGTTTTCTCCGATCTTGTCCGCCCCTCTTTGCCCTTGTCCGCCCCTCTTTGCCCTTGTACGACCCTCTTTGCCCTTGTCTGCCCCTCTTTGCCTTTGTCCGCCCCTCTTTGCACTTGTCCCGCATTCTCCGATCTTGTCCGCCCCTCTTTGCCCTTGTCCGCCCCTCTTTGCCCTTGTCATGTATTCTCCGATCTTCTCCGCCCCTCTTTGCCCTTGTCCCGTATTCTCCGATCTTGTCCGCCCCTCTTTGCCCTTGTCCGCCCCTCTTTGCCCTTGTCCGCCCCTCTTTGCCCTTGTCCGCCCCTCTTTGCCCTTCTCCCGTTTTCTCCGATCTTGTCCGCCCCTCTTTGCACTTGTCTGCTCCTCTTTCCCCTTGTCCGCCCCTCTTTGCCCTTGTCCGCCCCTCTTTGCCCTTGTCTGCCCCTCTTTGCCCTTGTCCGCCCCTCTTTGCACTTGTCCCGTATTCTCCGATCTTGTCCGCCCCTCTTTGCCCTTGTCCGCCCCTCTTTGCCCTTGTCCGCCCCTCTTTGCCCTTGTCCGCCCCTCTTTGCCCTTGTCCACCCCTCTTTGCCCTTGTCCGCCCCTCTTTGCCCTTGTTCGCCCCTCTTTGCCCTTGTCCCGTATTCTCTGATCTTGTCCGCCCCTCTTTGCCCTTGTCCGCCCCTCTTTGCCCTTGTCCGCCCCTCTTTGCCCTTGTCCGCCCCTCTTTGCCCTTGTCCGCCCCTCTTTGCCCTTGTCCGCCCCTCTTTGCCCTTGTCCGCCCCTCTTTGCCCTTGTCCGCCCCTCTTTGCCCTTATCCGCCCCTCTTTGCCCTTGTCCCGTATTCTCCGATCTTGTCCGCCCCTCTTTGCCCTTGTCCGCCCCTCTTTGCCCTTGTCCGCCCCTCTTTGCCCTTGTCCGCCCCTCTTTGCCCTTGTCCCCTATTCTCCGATCTTGTCCGCCCCTCTTTGCCCTTGTCCGCCCCTCTTTGCCCTTGTCCGCCCCTCTTTGCCCTTGTCCGCCCCTCTTTGCCCTTGTCCACCCCTCTTTGCCCTTGTCCGCCCCTCTTTGCCCTTGTCCACCCCTCTTTGCCCTTGTCCACCCCTCCTTGCCCTTGTCCGCCCCTTCTTGCCCTTGTCCGCCCCTCTTTGCCCTTGTCCGCCCCTCTTTGCCCTTGTCCGCCCATCTTTGCCCTTGTCCCGTATTCTCCGAAAATGTCCGCCCCTCTTTGCCCTTGTCCGCCCCTCTTTGCCCTTGTCCGCACCTCTTTGCCCTTGTCCGCCCCTCTTTGCCCTTGTCCGCCCCTCTTTGCCCTTGTCCCGTATTCTCCGATCTTGTCCGCCCCTCTTTGCCCTTGTCCCGTATTCTCGGACCTTGTCCGCCCCTCTTTGCCCTTGTCCGCCCCTCTTTGCCCTTGTCCGCCCCTCTTTGCCCTTCTCCGCCCCTCTTTGCCCTTGTCCGCCCCTCTTTGCCCTTGTCCGCCCCTCTTTGCCCTTGTCCGCCCCTCTTTGCCCTTGTCCGCCCCTCTTTGCCCTTGTCCGCCCCTCTTTGCCCTTGTCCGCCCCTCTTTGCCCTTGTCCCGTATTCTCCGATCTTGTCCGCCCCTCTTTGCCCTTGTCCGCCCCTCTTTGCCCTTGTCCCGTATTCTCCGATCTTGTCCGCCCCTCTTTGCCCTTGTCCGCCCCTCTTTGCCCTTGTCCCGTATTCTCCGATCTTGTCCGCCCCTCTTTGCCCTTGTCCGCCCCTCTTTGCCCTTGTCCGCCCCTCTTTGCCCTTGTCCGCCCCTCTTTGCCCTTGTCCGCCCCACTTTGCACTTGTCCGCCCCTCTTTCCCTTGTCCGCCCCTCTTTGCCCTTGTCCGCCCCTCTTTGCCCTTGTCCGCCCCTCTTTGCCCTTGTCCGCCCCTCTTTGCCCTTGTCCGCCCCTCTTTGCCCTTGTCCGCCCCACTTTGCCCTTGTCCGCCCCTCTTTGCCCTTGTCCGCCCCTCTTTCCCTTGTCCGCCCCTCTTTGCCCTTGTCCCGTATTCTCAGATCTTGTCCGCCCCACTTTGCCCTTGTCCCGTATTCTCGGATCTTGTCCGCCCCTCTTTGCCCTTGTCCCGTATTCTCAGATCTTGTCCGCCCCTCTTTGCCCTTGTCCGCCCCTCTTTGCCCTGGTCCGCCCCTCTTTGCCCTGGTCCGCCCCTCTTTGCCCTGGTCCGACCCTCTTTGCCCTCGTCCGCCCCTCTTTGCCCTGGTCCGCCCCTCTTTGCCCTTGTCCGCCCCTCTTTGCCCTTGTCTGCCCCTCTTTGCCCTTGTCCGCCCCTCTTTGCCCTTGTCCCGTATTCTCCGATCTTGTCCGCCCCTCTTTGCCATTGTCCCGTATTCTCAGATCTTGTCCGCCCCTCTTTGCCCTTGTCCCGTATTCTCCGATCTTGTCCGCCCCTCTTTGCCCTTGTCCGCCCCTCTTTGCCCTGGTCCGCCCCTCTTTGCCCTGGTCCGCCCCTCTTTGCCCTGGTCCGCCCCTCTTTGCTCTGGTCCGCCCCTCTTTGCCCTTGTCCGCCCCTCTTTGCCCTGGTCCGCCCCTCTTTGCCCTGGTCCGCCCCTCTTTGCCCTTGTCCGCCCCTCTTTGCCCTTGTCCGCCCCTCTTTGCCCTTGTCCGCCCCTCTTTGCCCTTGTCCGCCCCTCTTTGCCCTTGTCCGCCCCTCTTTGCCCTTGTCTCGTATTCTCCGATCTTGTCCGACCCTCTTTGCCCTTGTCCCCCCCTCTTTGCCCTTGTCCGCCCCTCTTTGCCCTTGTCCGCCCCTCTTTGCACTTGTCCGCCCCTCTTTGCCCTTGTCCGCCCCTCTTTGCCCTTGTCCCGTATTCTCTGATCTTGTACGCCCCTCTTTGCCCTTGTCCCGTATTCTCCGATCTTCTCCGCCCCTCTTTGCCCTTGTCCCGTATTCTCCGATCTTGTCCGCCCCTCTTTGCCCTTGTCCCGTATTCTCCGATCTTGTCCGCCCCTCTTTGCCCTTGTCCCGTATTCTCCGATCTTGTCCGCCCCTCTTTGCCCTTGTCCGCCCCTCTTTGCCCTTGTCCGCCCCTCTTTCCCCTTGTCCGCCCCTCTTTGCCCTTGTCCCGTATTCTCCGACCTTGTCAGCCCCTCTTTGCCCTTGTCCGCCCCTCTTTGCCCTTGTCCGCCCCTCTTTGCCCTTGTCCGCCCCTCTTTGCCCTTGTCCCGTATTCTCTGATCTTGTCCGCCCCTATTTGCCTTTGTCCCTTATTCTCCGAACTTGTCCGCCCCTCTTTGCCCTTGTCCCGTATTCTCCGATCTTGTCCGCCCCTCTTTGCCCTTGTCCCGTATTCTCCGATCTTGTCCGCCCCTCTTTGCCCTTGTCCGCCCCTCTTTGCCCTTGTCCGCCCCTCTTTGCCCTTGTCCGCCCCTCTTTGCCCTTGTCCCGTATTCTCCGACCTTGTCCGCCCCTCTTTGCCCTTGTCCCGTATTCTCCGATCTTGTCCGCCCCTCTTTGCCCTTGTCCGCCCCTCTTTGCCCTTGTCCGCCCCCTTTGCCCTTGTCCGCCCCTCTTTGCCCTTGTCCCATATTCTCCGATCTTGTCCGCCCCTCTTTGCCCTTGTCCGCCCCTCTTTGCCCTTGTCCGCCCCTCTTTGCCCTTGTCCGCCCCTCTTTGCCCTTGTCCGCCCCTCTTTGCCCTTGTCCGCCCCTCTTTGCCCTTGTCCCGTATTCTCCGAACTTGTCCGCCCCTCTTTGCCCTTGTCCGCCCCTCTTTGCCCTTGTCCGCCCCTCTTTGCCCTTGTCCGCCCCTCTTTGCCCTTGTCCGCCCCTCTTTGCCCTTGTCCGCCCCTCTTTGCCCTTGTCCGCCCCTCTTTGCCCTTGTCCGCCCCTCTTTGCCCTTGTCCCGTATTCTCCGATCCTGTCCGCCCCTCTTTGCCCTTGTCCGCCCCTCTTTGCCCTTGTCCGCCCCTCTTTGCCCTTGTCCGCCCCTCTTTGCCCTTGTCCCGTATTCTCTGATCTTGTCCGCCCCTCTTTGCCCTTGTCCGCCCCTCTTTGCCCTTGTCCGCCCCTCTTTGCCCTTGTCCGTCCCTCTTTGCCCTTGTCCGCCCCCCTTTGCCCTTGTCCGCCCCTCTTTGCCCTTGTCCGCCCCTCTTTGCCCTTGTCCGCGCCTCTTTGTCCTTGTCCGCCCCTCTTTGCCCTTGTCCGCCCCTCTTTGCCCTTGTCCGCCCCTCTTTGCCCTTGTCCGCCCCTCTTTGCCCTTGTCCCGTTTTCTCCGATCTTGTCCGCCCCTCTTTGCCCTTGTCCGCCCCTCTTTGCCCTTGTACGACCCTCTTTGCCCTTGTCTGCCCCTCTTTGCCTTTGTCCGCCCCTCTTTGCACTTCTCCCGCATTCTCCGATCTTGTCCGCCCCTCTTTGCCCTTGTCCGCCCCTCTTTGCCCTTGTCATGTATTCTCCGATCTTCTCCGCCCCTCTTTGCCCTTGTCCCGTATTCTCCGATCTTGTCCGCCCCTCTTTGCCCTTGTCCGCCCCTCTTTGCCCTTGTCCGCCCCTCTTTGCCCTTGTCCGCCCCTCTTTGCCCTTCTCCCGTTTTCTCCGATCTTGTCCGCCCTTCTTTGCACTTGTCTGCTCCTCTTTGCCCTTGTCCGCCCCTCTTTGCCCTTGTCCGCCCCTCTTTGCCCTTGTCTGCCCCTCTTTGCCCTTGTCCGCCCCTCTTTGCACTTGTCCCGTATTCTCCGATCTTGTCCGCCCCTCTTTGCCCTTGTCCGCCCCTCTTTGCCCTTGTCCGCCCCTCTTTGCCCTTGTCCGCCCCTCTTTGCCCTTGTCCACCCCTCTTTGCCCTTGTCCGCCCCTCTTTGCCCTTGTCCGCCCCTCTTTGCCCTTGTCCCGTATTCTCTGATCTTGTCCGCCCCTCTTTGCCCTTGTCCGCCCCTCTTTGCCCTTGTCCGCCCCTCTTTGCCCTTGTCCGCCCCTCTTTGCCCTTGTCCGCCCCTCTTTGCCCTTGTCCGCCCCTCTTTGCCCTTGTCCGCCCCTCTTTGCCCTTATCCGCCCCTCTTTGCCCTTGTCCCGTATTCTCCGATCTTGTCCGCCCCTCTTTGCCCTTGTCCGCCCCTCTTTGCCCTTGTCCGCCCCTCTTTGCCCTTGTCCGCCCCTCTTTGCCCTTGTCCGCCCCTCTTTGCCTTTGTCCCCTATTCTCCGATCTTGTCCGCCCCTCTTTGCCCTTGTCCGCCCCTCTTTGCCCTTGTCCGCCCCTCTTTGCCCTTGTCCGCCCCTCTTTGCCCTTGTCCACCCCTCTTTGCCCTTGTCCGCCCCTCTTTGCCCTTGTCCACCCCTCTTTGCCCTTGTCCACCCCTCCTTGCCCTTGTCCGCACCTTCTTGCCCTTGTCCGCCCCTCTTTGCCCTTGTCCGCCCCTCTTTGCCCTTGTCCGCCCATCTTTGCCCTTGTCCCGTATTCTCCGAAATTGTCCGCCCCTCTTTGCCCTTGTCCGCCCCTCTTTGCCCTTGTCCGCCCCTCTTTGCCCTTGTCCGCCCCTCTTTGCCCTTGTCCGCCCCTCTTTGCCCTTATCCCGTATTCTCCGATCTTGTCCGCCCCTCTTTGCCCTTGTCCCGTATTCTCGGATCTTGTCCGCCCCTCTTTGCCCTTGTCCGCCCCTCTTTGCCCTTGTCCGCCCCTCTTTGCCCTTCTCCGCCCCTCTTTGCCCTTGTCCGCCCCTCTTTGCCCTTCTCCGCCCCTCTTTGCCCTTGTCCGCCCCTCTTTGCCCTTGTCCGCCCCTCTTTGCCCTTGTCCGCCCCTCTTTGCCCTTGTCCCGTATTCTCCGATCTTGTCCGCCCCTCTTTGCCCTTGTCCGCCCCTCTTTGCCCTTGTCCCGTATTCTCCGATCTTGTCCGCCCCTCTTTGCCCTTGTCCGCCCCTCTTTGCCCTTGTCCCGTATTCTCCGATCTTGTCCGCCCCTCTTTGCCCTTGTCCGCCCCTCTTTGCCCTTGTCCGCCCCTCTTTGCTCTTGTCCGCCCCTCTTTGCCCTTGTCCGCCCCACTTTGCACTTGTCCGCCCCTCTTTCCCTTGTCCGCCCCTCTTTGCCCTTGTCCGCCCCTCTTTGCCTTTGTCCGCCCCTCTTTGCCCTTGTCCGCCCCTCTTTGCCCTTGTCCGCCCCTCTTTGCCCTTGTCCGCCCCACTTTGCCCTTGTCCGCCCCTCTTTGCCCTTGTCCGCCCCTCTTTCCCTTGTCCGCCCCTCTTTGCCCTTGTCCCGTATTCTCAGATCTTGTCCGCCCCACTTTGCCCTTGTCCCGTATTCTCGGATCTTGTCCGCCCCTCTTTGCCCTTGTCCCGTATTCTCAGATCTTGTCCGCCCCTCTTTGCACTTGTCCGCCCCTCTTTGCCCTGGTCCGCCCCTCTTTGCCCTGGTCCGCCCCTCTTTGCCCTGGTCCGACCCTCTTTGCCCTCGTCCGCCCCTCTTTGCCCTGGTCCGCCCCTCTTTGCCCTTGTCCGCCCCTCTTTGCCCTTGTCTGCCCCTCTTTGCCCTTGTCCGCCCCTCTTTGCCCTTGTCCCGTATTCTCCGATCTTGTCCGCCCCTCTTTGCCATTGTCCCGTATTCTCAGATCTTGTCCGCCCCTCTTTGCCCTTGTCCCGTATTCTCCGATCTTGTCCGCCCCTCTTTGCCCTTGTCCGCCCCTCTTTGCCCTGGTCCGCCCCTCTTTGCCCTGGTCCGCCCCTCTTTGCCCTGGTCCGCCCCTCTTTGCTCTGGTCCGCCCCTCTTTGCTCTGGTCCGCCCCTCTTTACACTTGTCCGCCCCTCTTTGCCCTGGTCCGACCCTCTTTGCCCTGGTCCGCCCCTCTTTGCCCTTGTCCGCCCCTCTTTGCCCTTGTCCGCCCCTCTTTGCCCTTGTCCCCCCCCTCTTTGCCCTTGTCCGCCCCTCTTTGCCCTTGTCCGCCCCTCTTTGCACTTGTCCGCCCCTCTTTGCCCTTGTCCGCCCCTCTTTGCCCTTGTCCCGTATTCTCTGATCTTGTACGCCCCTCTTTGCCCTTGTCCCGTATTCTCCGATCTTGTCCGCCCCTCTTTGCCCTTGTCCCGTATTCTCCGATCTTGTCCGCCCCTCTTTGCCCTTGTCCCGTATTCTCCGATCTTGTCCGCCCCTCTTTGCCCTTGTCCCGTATTCTCCGATCTTGTCCGCCCCTCTTTGCCCTTGTCCGCCCCTCTTTGCCCTTGTCCGCCCCTCTTTGCCCTTGTCCGCCCCTCTTTGCCCTTGTCCGCCCCTCTTAGCCCTTGTCCACCCCTCTTCGCCCTTGTCCGCCCCTCTTTGCCCTTGTCCACCCCTCTTTGCCCTTGTCCACCCCTCCTTGCCCTTGTCCGCCCCTTCTTGCCCTTGTCCGCCCCTCTTTGCCCTTGTCCGCCCCTCTTTGCCCTTGTCCGCCCATCTTTGCCCTTGTCCCGTATTCTCCGAAATTGTCCGCGCCTCTTTGCCCTTGTCCGCCCCTCTTTGCCCTTGTCCGCCCCTCTTTGCTCTTGTCCCGTTTTCTCCGATCTTGTCCGCCCCTCTTTGCCCTTGTCCCGTATTCTCCGATCTTGTCCGCCCCTCTTTGCCCTTGTCCGCCCCTCTTTGCCCTTGTCCGCCCCTCTTTGCTCTTGTCCGCCCCTCTTTGCCCTTGTCCGCCCCTCTTTGCCCTTGTCCGCCCCTCTTTGCCCTTGTCCGCCCCTCTTTGCCCTTGTCCGCCCCTCTTTGCCCTTGTCCCGTATTCTCCGATCTCGTCCGCCCCTCTTTGCCCTTGTCCCATATTCTCCGAACTTGTCCGCCCCTCTTTGCCCTTGTCCGCCCCTCTTTGCCCTTGTCCGCCCCTCTTTGCCCTTGTCCCGTATTCTCCGGTCTTGTCCGCCCCTCTTTGCCCTTGTCCGCCCCTCTTTGCCCTTGTCCGCCCCTCTTTGCCCTTGTCCGCCCCTCTTTGCCCTTGTCCGCCCCTCTTTGCCCTTGTCCGCCCCTCTTTGCCCTTGTCCCGTATTCTCCGAACTTGTCCGCCCCTCTTTGCCCTTGTCCGCCCCTCTTTGCCCTTGTCCGCCCCTCTTTGCCCTTGTCCGCCCCTCTTTGCCCTTGTCCGCCCCTTTGCCCTTGTCCGCCCCTCTTTGCCCTTTTCCGCCCCTCTTTGCCCTTTTCCGCCCCTCTTTGCCCTTTTCCGCCCCTCTTTGCCCTTTTCCGCCCCTCTTTGCCCTTGTCCGCCCCTCTTTGCACTTGTCCGCCCCTCTTTGCCCTTGTCCGCCCCTCTTTGCCCTTGTCCCGTATTCTCCGATCTTGTCCGCCCCTCTTTGCCCTTGTCCGCCCCTCTTTGCTCTTGTCCGCCCCTCTTTGCGCTTGTCCGCCCCTCTTTACTCTTGTCCCGTATTCTCCGAATTTGTCCGCCCCTCTTTGCCCTTGTCCCGTATTCTCCGATCTTGTCCGCCCCTCTTTGCCCTTGTCCGCCCCTCTTTGCCCTTGTCCGCCCCTCTTTGCCCTTGTCCGCCCCTCTTTGCCCTTGTCCCGTATTCTCCGATCTTGTCCGCCCCTCTTTGCCCTTGTCCCGTATTCTCCGATCTTGTCCGCCCCTCTTTGCCCTTGTCCGCCCCTCTTTGCCCTTGTCCGCCCCTCTTTGCCCTTGTCCGCCCCTCTTTGCCCTTGTCCCGTATTCTCCGATCTTGTCCGCCCCTCTTTGCCCTTGTCCGCCCCTCTTTGCCCTTGTCCGCCCTTCTTTGCCCTTGTCCGCCCCTCTTTGCCCTTGTCCGCCCCTCTTTGCCCTTGTCCGCCCCTCTTTGCCCTTGTCCCGTTTTCTCCGATCTTTTCCGCACCTCTTTGCCCTTGTCCGCCCCTTTTTGCCCTTGTCCGCCCCTCTTTGCCCTTGTCCGCCCCTCTTTGCCCTTGTCCGCCCCTCTTTGCCCTTGTCCGCCCCTCTTTGCCCTTATCCGCCCCTCTTTGCCCTTGTCCGCCCCTCTTTGCCCTTGTCCGCCCCTCTTTGCCCTTGTCCCGTATTTTCTGATCTTGTCCGACCCTCTTTGCCCTTGTCCGCCCCTCTTTGCCCTTGTCCGCCCCTCTTTGCCCTTGTCCGCCCCTCTTTGCCCTTGTCCGCCCCCCTTTGCCCTTGTCCGCCCCTCTTTGCCCTTGTCCGCCCCTCTTTGCCCTTGTCCCGTATTCTCCGATCTTGTCCGCCCCTCTTTGCCCTTGTCCGCCCCTCTTTGCCCTTGTCCGCCCCTCTTTGCCCTTGTCCGCCCCTCTTTGCCCTTGTCCGTCCCTCTTTGCCCTTGTCCGCCCCTCTTTGCCCTTGTCCCGTTTTCTCCGATCTTGTCCGCCCCTCTTTGCCTTTGTCCGCCCCTCTTTGCCCTTGTCCGACCCTCTTTGCCCTTGTCTGCCCCTCTTTGCCTTTGTCCGCCCCTCTTTGCACTTGTCCCGCATTCTCCGATCTTGTCCGCCCCTCTTTGCCCTTGTCCGCCCCTCTTTGCCCTTGTCACGTATTCTCCGATGTTCTCCGCCCCTCTTTGCCCTTGTCCCGTATTCTCCGATCTTGTCCGCCCCTCTTTGCCCTTGTCCGCCCCTCTTTGCCCTTGTCCCGTTTTCTCCGATCTTGTCCGCCCCTCTTTGCCCTTGTCCGCCCCTCATTGCCCTTGTCCGCCCCTCTTTGCCCTTGTCCGCCCCTCTTTGCCCTTGTCTGCCCCTCTTTGCCATTGTCCGCCCCTCATTGCACTTGTCCCGTATTCTCCGATCTTGTCCGCCCCTCTTTGCCCTTGTCCGCCCCTCATTACCCTTGTCCCGTATTCTCCGATCTTGTCCGCCCCTCTTTGCCCTTTTCCCGTATTCTCCGATCTTGTCCGCCCCTCTTTGCCCTTGTCCGCCCCTCTTTGCCCTTGTCCGCCCCTCTTTCCCCTTGTCCGCCCCTCTTTGCCCTTGTCCCGTATTCTCCGACCTTGTCAGCCCCTCTTTGCCCTTGTCCGCCCCTCTTTGCCCTTGTCCGCCCCTCTTTGCCCTTGTCCGCCCCTCTTTGCCCTTGTCCCGTATTCTCTGATCTTGTCCGCCCCTATTTGCCCTTGTCCCTTATTCTCCGAACTTGTCCGCCCCTCTTTGCCCTTGTCCCGTATTCTCCGATCTTGTCCGCCCCTCTTTGCCCTTGTCCCGTATTCTCCGATATTGTCCGCCCCTCTTTGCCCTTGTCCGCCCCTCTTTGCCCTTGTCCGCCCCTCTTTGCCCTTGTCCCGTATTCTCCGACCTTGTGCGCCCCTCTTTGCCCTTGTCCCGTATTCTCCGACCTTGTCCGCCCCTCTTTGCCCTTGTCCGCCCCTCTTTGCCCTTGTCCGCCCCTCTTTGCCCTTGTCCGCCCCTCTTTGCCCTTGTCCCATATTCTCCGATCTTGTCCGCCCCTCTTTGCACTTGTCCGCCCCTCTTTGCCCTTGTCCGCCCCTCTTTGCCCTTGTCCGCCCCTCTTTGCCCTTGTCCGCCCCTCTTTGCCCTTGTCCCGTATTCTCCGAACTTGTCCGCCCCTCTTTGCCCTTGTCCGCCCCTCTTTGCCCTTGTCCGCCCCTCTTTGCCCTTGTCCGCCCCTCTTTGCCCTTGTCCGCCCCTCTTTGCCCTTGTCCGCCCCTCTTTGCCCTTGTCCCGTATTCTCCGATCCTGTCCGCCCCTCTTTGCCCTTGTCCGCCCCTCTTTGCCCTTGTCCGCCCCTCTTTGCACTTGTCCGCCCCTCTTTGCCCTTGTCCGCCCCTCTTTGCCCTTGTCCGCCCCTCTTTGCCCTTGTCCCGTATTCTCTGATCTTGTCCGCCCCTCTTTGCCCTTGTCCGCCCCTCTTTGCCCTTGTCCGCCCCTCTTTGCCCTTGTCCGTCCCTCTTTGCCCTTGTCCGCCCCCCTTTGCCCTTGTCCGCCCCTCTTTGCCCTTGTCCGCCCCTCTTTGCCCTTGTCCCGTATTCTCCGATCTTGTCCGCCCCTCTTTGCCCTTGTCCGCCCCTCTTTGCCCTTGTCCGCCCCTCTTTGCCCTTGTCCGCCCCTCTTTGCCCTTGTCCGCCCCTCTTTGCCCTTGTCCGCCCCTCTTTGCCCTTGTCCCGTTTTCTCCGATCTTGTCCGCCCCTCTTTGCCCTTGTCCGTCCCTCTTTGCCCTTGTACGACCCTCTTTGCCCTTGTCTGCCCCTCTTTGCCTTTGTCCGCCCCTCTTTGCACTTGTCCCGCATTCTCCGATCTTGTCCGCCCCTCTTTGCCCTTGTCCGCCCCTCTTTGCCCTTGTCATGTATTCTCCGATCTTCTCCGCCCCTCTTTGCCCTTGTCCCGTATTCTCCGATCTTGTCCGCCCCTCTTTGCCCTTGTCCGCCCCTCTTTGCCCTTGTCCGCCCCTCTTTGCCCTTGTCCCGTATTCTCCGATCTTGTCCGCCCCTCTTTGCCCTTGTCCGCCCCTCTTTGCCCTTCTCCCGTTTTCTCCGATCTTGTCCGCCCCTCTTTGCCCTTGTCTGCCCCTCTTTGCCCTTGTCCGCCCCTCTTTGCCCTTGTCCGCCCCTCTTTGCCCTTGTCTGCCCCTCTTTGCCCTTGTCCGCCCCTCTTTGCACTTGTCCCGTATTCTCCGATTTGTCCGCCCCTCTTTGCCCTTGTCCGCCCCTCTTTGCCCTTGTCCGCCCCTCTTTGCCCTTGTCCACCCCTCTTTGCCCTTGTCCGCCCCTCTTTGCCCTTGTCCGCCCCTCTTTGCCCTTGTCCCGTATTCTCTGATCTTGTCCGCCCCTCTTTGCCCTTGTCCGCCCCTCTTTGCCCTTGTCCGCCCCTCTTTGCCCTTGTCCGCCCCTCTTTGCCCTTGTCCGCCCCTCTTTGCACTTATCCGCCCCTCTTTGCCCTTGTCCCGTATTCTCCGATCTTGTCCGCCCCTCTTTGCCCTTGTCCGCCCCTCTTTGCCCTTGTCCGCCCCTCTTTGCCCTTGTCCGCCCCTCTTTGCCCTTGTCCGCCCCTCTTTGCCCTTGTCCGCCCCTCTTTGCCCTTGTCCGCCCCTCTTTGCCCTTGTCCGCCCCTCTTTGCCCTTGTCCCGTTTTCTCCGATCTTGTCCGCCCCTCTTTGCCCTTGTCCGCCCCTCTTTGCACTTGTCCGCCCCTCTTTGCCCTTGTCTCACCCTCTTTGCCCTTGTCTGCCCCTCTTTGCCTTTGTCCGCCCCTCTTTGCACTTGTCCCGCATTCTCCGATCTTGTCCGCCCCTCTTTGCCCTTGTCCGCCCCTCTTTGCCCTTGTCACGTATTCTCCGATCTTCTCCGCCCCTCTTTGCACTTGTCCCGTATTCTCCAATCTTGTCCGCCCCTCTTTGCCCTTGTCCGCACCTCTTTGCCCTTGTCCGCCCCTCTTTGCCCTTGTCCGCCCCTCTTTGCCCTTGTCCGCCCCTCTTTGCCCTTGTCCCGTATTCTCCGATCTTGTCCGCCCCTCTTTGCCCTTGTCCGCCCCTCTTTGCCCTTGTCCCGTTTTCTCCGATCTTGTCCGCCCCTCTTTGCCCTTGTCCGCTCCTCTTTGCCCTTGTCCGCTCCTCTTTGCCCTTGTCCGCCCCTCTTTGCCCTTGTCCGCCCCTCTTTGCCCTTGTCTGACCCTCTTTGCCCTTGTCCGCCCCTCTTTGCACTTGTCCCGTATTCTCCGATCTTGTCCGCCCCTCTTTGCCCTTGTCCGCCCCTCTTTGACCTTGTCCCGTATTCTCCGATCTTGTCCGCCCCTCTTTGCCCTTTTCCCGTATTCTCCGATCTTGTCCGCCCCTCTTTGCACTTGTCCGCCCCTCTTTGCCCTTGTCCGCACCTCTTTGCCCTTGTCCGCCCCTCTTTGCCCTTGTCCCGTATTCTCCGATCTTGTCCGCCCCTCTTTGCCCTTGTCCGCCCCTCTTTGCCCTTGTCCACCCCTCTTTGCCCTTGTACGCCCCTCTTTGCCCTTGTCCGCCCCTCTTTGCTCTTGTCCCGTATTCTCCGATCTTGTCCGCCCCTCTTCGCCCTTGTCCCGTATTCTCCGATCTTGTCCGCCCCTCTTTGCCCTTGTCCGCCCCTCTTTGCCCTTGTCCGCCCCTCTTTGCCCTTGTCCGCCCCTCTTTGCCCTTGTCCGCCCCTCTTTGCCCTTGTCCGCCCCTCTTTGCCCTTGTCCGCCCCTCTTTGCCCTTGTCCGCCCCTCTTTGCCCTTGTCCTGTATTATCCGAACTTGTCCGCCCCTCTTTGCCCTTGTCCGCCCCTCTTTGCCCTTGTCCGCCCCTCTTTGCCCTTGTCCGCCCCTCTTTGCCCTTGTCCCGTATTCTCCGATATTGTCCGCCCCTCTTTGCCCTTGTCCGCCCCTCTTTGCCCTTGTCCCGTATTCTCCGATCTTGTCCGCCCCTCTTTGCCCTTGTCCGCCCCTCTTTGCCCTTGTCTGCCCCTCTTTGCCCTTGTCCGCCCCTCTTTGCCCTTGTCCCCTATTCTCCGATCTTGTCCGCCCCTCTTTGCCCTTGTCCGCCCCTCTTTGCCCTTGTCCGCCCCTCTTTGCCCTTGTCCGCCCCTCTTTGCCCTTGTCCGCCCCTCTTTGCCCTTGTCCGCCCCTCTTTGCCCTTGTCCGCCCCTCTTTGCCCTTGTCCGCCCCTCTTTGCCCTTGTCCGCCCCTCTTTGCCCTTGTCCGCCCCTCTTTGCCCTTGTCCGCCCCTTTTTGCCCTTGTCCCGTATTCTCCGATCTTGTCCGCCCCTCTTTGCCCTTGTCCCGTATTCTCCGATCTTGTCCGCCCCTCTTTGCCCTTGTCCCGTATTCTCCGATCTTGTCCGCCCCTCTTTGCCCTTGTCCGCCCCTCTTTGCCCTTGTCCGCCCCTCTTTGCCCTTGTCCGCCCCTCTTTGCCCTTGTCCCGTATTCTCCGATCTTGTCCGCCCCTCTTTGCCCTTGTCCGCCCCTCTTTGCCCTTGTCCGCCCCTCTTTGCCCTTGTCCCGTATTCTCCGATCTTGTCCGCCCCTCTTTGCCCTTGTCCCTTATTCTCCGATCTTGTCCGCCCCTCTTTGCCCTTTTCCCGTATTCTCCGATCTTGTCCGCCCCTCTTTGCCCTTGTCCCGTATTCTCCGATCTTGTCCGCCCCTCTTTGCCCTTGTCCTGTATTCTCCGAACTTGTCCGCCCCTCTTTGCCCTTGTCCGCCCCTCTTTGCCCTTGTCCGCCCCTCTTTGCCCTTGTCCGCCCCTCTTTGCCCTTGTCCGCCCCTCTTTGCCCTTGTCGGACCCTCTTTGTCTTTGTCCCGTATTCTCCGATCTTGTCCGCCCCTCTTTGCCCTTGTCCGCCCCTCTTTGCCCTTGTCCGCCCCTCTTTGCCCTTGTCCGCCCCTCTTTGCCCTTGTCCCGTATTCTCCGATCTTGTCCGCACCTCTTTGACCTTGTCCCGTATTCTCCGATCTTGTCCGCCCCTCTTTGCCCTTGTCCGCCCCTCTTTGCCCTTGTCCGCCCCTCTTTGCCCTTGTCCGCCCCTCTTTCCCTTGTCCGCCCCTCTTTGCCTTTGTCCCGTATTCTCCGATCTTGTCCGCCCCTCTTTGCCCTTGTCCGCCCCTCTTTGCCCTTGTCCACCCCTCTTTGCCTTTGTCCGCCCCTCTTTGCCCTTGTCCGCCCCTCTTTGCCCTTGTCCGCCCCTCTTTGCCCTTGTCCGCCCCTCTTTGCCCTTGTCCGCCCCTCTTTGCCCTTGTCCGCCCCTCTTTGCCCTTGTCCCGTATTCTCCGATCTTGTCCGCCCCTCTTTGCCCTTGTCCGCCCCTCTTTGCCCTTGTCCGCCCCTCTTTGCCCTTGTCCGCCCCTCTTTGCCCTTGTCCGCCCCTCTTTGCCCTTGCCCGCCCCTCTTTGCCCTTGTCCCGTATTCTCCGATCTTGTCCGCCCTTCTTTGCCCTTGTCCGCCCCTCTTTGCCCTTGTCCGCCCCTCTTTGCCCTTGTCCGCCCCTCTTTGCCCTTGTCCGCCCCTCTTTGCCCTTGTCCGCCCCTCTTTGCCCTTGTCCCGTATTCTCCGATCTTGTCCGCCCCTCTTTGCCCTTGTCCCTTATTCTCCGAACTTGTCCGCCCCTCTTTGCCCTTGTCCCGTATTCTCCGATCTTGTCCGCCCCTCTTTGCCCTTGTCCCGTATTCTCCGATCTTGTCCGCCCCTCTTTGCCCTTGTCCGACCCTCTTTGCCCTTGTCCGCCCCTCTTTGCCCTTGTCCGCCCCTCTTTGCCCTTGTCCGCCCCTCTTTGCCCTTGTCCGCCCCTCTTTGCCCTTGTCCGCCCCTCTTTGCCCTTGTCCGCCCCTCTTTGCCCTTGTCCGCCCCTCTTTGCCCTTGTCCGCCCCTCTTTGCCCTTGTCCCGTATTCTCCGATCTTGTCCGCCCCTCTTTGCCCTTGTCCGCCCCTCTTTGCCATTGTCCGCCCCTCTTTGCCCTTGTCCGCCCCTCTTTGCCCTTGTCCGCCCCTCTTTGCCCTTGTCCGCCCCACTTTGCCCTTGTCCCGTATTCTCCGATATTGTCCGCCCCTCTTTGCCCTTGTCCCGTATTCTCCGATCTTGTCCGCCCCTCTTTGCCCTTGTCCTGTATTCTCCGATCTTGTCCGCCCCTCTTTGCCCTTGTCCGCCCTTCTTTGCCCTTGTCCACCCCACTTTGCCCTTGTCCGCCCCTCTTTGCCCTTGTCCCGTATTCTCCGATCTTGTCCGCCCCTCTTTGCCCTTGTCCCGTATTCTCCGATCTTGTCCGCCCCTCTTTGCCATTGTCCCATATTCTCCGATCTTTTCCGCCCCTCTTTGCCCTTGTCCCGTATTCTCCGATCTTGTCCGCCCCTCTTTGCCCTTGTCCCGTATTCTCCGATCTTGTCCGCCCCTCTTTGCCCTTGTCCCGTAATCCGATCTTGTCCGCCCCTCTTTGAACTTGTCCCGTATTCTCCGATCTTGTCCGCCCCTCTTTGCCCTTGTCCCGTATTCTCCGATCTTGTCCGCCCCTCTTTGCACTTGTCCCGTATTCTCCGATATTTTCCGACCCTCTTTGCCCTTCTCCGGCCCTCTTTGCCCTTGTCCGCCCATCTTTGCCCTTATTAGCCCCTCTTTGCCTTTGTCCGCCTCTCTTTGCCCTTGTCCGCCCTCTTTGCCCTTGTCCGCCCCTCTTTGCCCTTGTCCCGTATTCTCCGATCTTGTCCGCCCCTCTTTGCCCTTGTCCGCCCCTCTTTGCCCTTGTCCGCCCCTCTTTGCCCTTGTCCGCCCCTCTTTGCCCTTGTCCGCCCCTCTTTGCCCTTGTCCGCCCCTCTTTGCCCTTGTCCCGTATTCTCCGATCTTGTCCGCCCCTCTTTGCCCTTGTCCCTTATTCTCCGAACTTGTCCGCCCCTCTTTGCCCTTGTCCCGTATTCTCCGATCTTGTCCGCCCCTCTTTGCCCTTGTCCCGTATTCTCCGATCTTGTCCGCCCCTCTTTGCCCTTGTCCGACCCTCTTTGCCCTTGTCCGCCCCTCTTTGCCCTTGTCCGCCCCTCTTTGCCCTTGTCCGCCCCTCTTTGCCCTTGTCCGCCCCTCTTTGCCCTTGTCCGCCCCTCTTTGCCCTTGTCCGCCCCTCTTTGCCCTTGTCCGCCCCTCTTTGCCCTTGTCCGCCCCTCTTTGCCCTTGTCCCGTATTCTCCGATCTTGTCCGCCCCTCTTTGCCCTTGTCCGCCCCTCTTTGCCATTGTCCGCCCCTCTTTGCCCTTGTCCGCCCCTCTTTGCCCTTGTCCGCCCCTCTTTGCCCTTGTCCGCCCCACTTTGCCCTTGTCCCGTATTCTCCGATATTGTCCGCCCCTCTTTGCCCTTGTCCCGTATTCTCCGATCTTGTCCGCCCCTCTTTGCCCTTGTCCTGTATTCTCCGATCTTGTCCGCCCCTCTTTGCCCTTGTCCGCCCCTCTTTGCCCTTGTCCACCCCACTTTGCCCTTGTCCGCCCCTCTTTGCCCTTGTCCCGTATTCTCCGATCTTGTCCGCCCCTCTTTGCCCTTGTCCCGTATTCTCCGATCTTGTCCGCCCCTCTTTGCCATTGTCCCATATTCTCCGATCTTTTCCGCCCCTCTTTGCCCTTGTCCCGTATTCTCCGATCTTGTCCGCCCCTCTTTGCCCTTGTCCCGTATTCTCCGATCTTGTCCGCCCCTCTTTGCCCTTGTCCCGTAATCCGATCTTGTCCGCCCCTCTTTGAACTTGTCCCGTATTCTCCGATCTTGTCCGCCCCTCTTTGCCCTTGTCCCGTATTCTCCGATCTTGTCCGCCCCTCTTTGCACTTGTCCCGTATTCTCCGATATTTTCCGACCCTCTTTGCCCTTCTCCGGCCCTCTTTGCCCTTGTCCGCCCATCTTTGCCCTTATTAGCCCCTCTTTGCCTTTGTCCGCCTCTCTTTGCCCTTGTCCGCCCTCTTTGCCCTTGTCCACCCCTCTTTGCACTTGTCCCGTATTCTCCGATCTTGTCCGCCCCTCTTTGCCCTTGTCCCGTATTCTCCGATCTTGTCCGCCCCTCTTTGCCCTTGTCCCGTATTCTCCGATCTTGTCCGCCCCTCTTTGCCCTTGTCCCGTATTCTCCGATCTTGTCCGCCCCTATTTGCCCTTGTCCCGTATTCTCCGAACTTGTCCGCCCCTCTTTGCCCTTGCCCGCCCCTCTTTGCCCTTGCCCGCCCCTCTTTGCCCTTGTCCGCCCCTCTTTGCCCTTGTCCGCCCCTCTTTGCCCTTGTCCGCACCTCTTTGCCCTTGTCCGCCCCTCTTTGCCCTTGTCCGCCCCTCTTTGCCCTTGTCCCTTATTCTCCGATCTTGTCCGCCCCTCTTTGCCCTTGTCCCGTCTTCTCCGATCTTGTCCGCCCCTCTTTGCCCTTTTCCCGTATTCTCCGATCTTGTCCGCCCCTCTTTGCCCTTGTCCCGTATTCTCCGATCTTGTCCGCCCCTCTTTGCCCTTGTCCTGTATTCTCCGAACTTGTCCGACCCTCTTTGCCCTTGTCCGCCCCTCTTTGCCCTTGTCCGCCCCTCTTTGCCCTTGTCCGCCCCTCTTTGCCCTTGTCCGACCCTCTTAGCCCTTGTCGGACCCTCTTTGTCTTTGTCCCGTATTCTCCGATCTTGTCCGCCCCACTTTGCCCTTGTCCGCCCCTCTTTGCCCTTGTCCGCCCCTCTTTGCCCTTGTCCGCCCCTCTTTGCCCTTGTCCGCACCTCTTTGCCCTTGTCCGCCCCTCTTTGCCCTTGTCCGCCCCTCTTTGCCCTTGTCCCTTATTCTCCGATCTTGTCCGCCCCTCTTTGCCCTTGTCCCGTATTCTCCGATATTATCCGCCCCTCTTTGCCCTTGTCCCGTATTCTCCGATCTTGTCCGCCCCTCTTTGCCCTTGTCCTGTATTCTCCGATCTTGTCCGCCCCTCTTTGCCCTTGTCCGCCCCTCTTTGCCCTTGTCCACCCCACTTTGCCCTTGTCCGCCCCTCTTTGCCCTTGTCCCGTATTCTCCGATCTTGTCCGCCCCTCTTTGCCCTTGTCCCGTATTCTCCGATCTTGTCCGCCCCTCTTTGCCATTGTCCCGTATTCTCCGATCTTTTCCGCCCCTCTTTGCCCTTGTCCCGTATTCTCCGATCTTGTCCGCCCCTCTTTGCCCTTGTCCCGTATTCTCCGATCTTGTCCGCCCCTCTTTGCCCTTGTCCCGTAATCCGATCTTGTCCGCCCCTCTTTGAACTTGTCCCGTATTCTCCGATCTTGTCCGCCCCTCTTTGCCCTTGTCCCGTATTCTCCGATCTTGTCCGCCCCTCTTTGCACTTGTCCCGTATTCTCCGATATTTTCCGACCCTCTTTGCCCTTCTCCGGCCCTCTTTGCCCTTGTCCGCCCATCTTTGCCCTTATTAGCCCCTCTTTGCCTTTGTCCGCCTCTCTTTGCCCTTGTCCGCCCTCTTTGCCCTTGTCCACCCCTCTTTGCACTTGTCCCGTATTCTCCGATCTTGTCCGCCCCTCTTTGCCCTTGTCCCGTATTCTCCGATCTTGTCCGCCCCTCTTTGCCCTTGTCCCGTATTCTCCGATCTTGTCCGCCCCTCTTTGCCCTTGTCCCGTATTCTCCGATCTTGTCCGCCCCTATTTGCCCTTGTCCCGTATTCTCCGAACTTGTCCGCCCCTCTTTGCCCTTGCCCGCCCCTCTTTGCCCTTGCCCGCCCCTCTTTGCCCTTGCCCGCCCCTCTTTGCCCTTGTCCGCCCCTCTTTGCCCTTGTCCGCCCCTCTTTGCCCTTGTCCGCACCTCTTTGCCCTTGTCCGCCCCTCTTTGCCCTTGTCCGCCCCTCTTTGCCCTTGTCCCTTATTCTCCGATCTTGTCCGCCCCTCTTTGCCCTTGTCCCGTCTTCTCCGATCTTGTCCGCCCCTCTTTGCCCTTTTCCCGTATTCTCCGATCTTGTCCGCCCCTCTTTGCCCTTGTCCCGTATTCTCCGATCTTGTCCGCCCCTCTTTGCCCTTGTCCTGTATTCTCCGAACTTGTCCGACCCTCTTTGCCCTTGTCCGCCCCTCTTTGCCCTTGTCCGCCCCTCTTTGCCCTTGTCCGCCCCTCTTTGCCCTTGTCCGACCCTCTTTGCCCTTGTCGGACCCTCTTTGTCTTTGTCCCGTATTCTCCGATCTTGTCCGCCCCTCTTTGCCCTTGTCCGCCCCTCTTTGCCCTTGTCCGCCCCTCTTTGCCCTTCTCCGCCCCTCTTTGCCCTTGTCCGCCCCTCTTTGCCCTTGTCCCGTATTCTCCGATCTTGTCCGCACCTCTTTGCCCTTGTCCCGTATTCTCCGATCTTGTCCGCCCCTCTTTGCCCTTGTCCGCCCCTCTTTGCCCTTGTCCGCCCCTCTTTGCCCTTGTCCGCCCCTCTTTGCCCTTGTCCGCCCCTCTTTGCCCTTGTCCGCCCCTCTTTGCCCTTGTCCAGTATTCTCCAATCTTGTCCGCCCCTCTTTGCCCTTGTCCGCCCCTCTTTGCCCTTGTCCGCCCCTCTTTGCCCTTGTCCGCCCCTCTTTGCCCTTGTCCGCCCCTCTTTGCCCTTGTCCGCCCCAATTTGCCCTTGTCCGCCCCTCTTTGCCCTTGTCCGCCCCTCTTTGCCCTTGTCCGCCCCTCTTTGCCCTTGTCCGCCCCTCTTTGCCCTTGTCCCGTATTCTCCGATCTTGTCCGCCCCTATTTGCCCTTGTCCGCCCCTCTTTGCCCTTGTCCGCCCCTCTTTGCCCTTGTCCGCCCCTCTTTGCCCTTGTCCGCCCCTCTTTGCCCTTGTCCGCCCCACTTTGCCCTTGTCCCGTATTCTCCGATATTATCCGCCCCTCTTTGCCCTTGTCCCGTATTCTCCGATCTTGTCCGCCCCTCTTTGCCCTTGTCCTGTATTCTCCGATCTTGTCCGCCCCTCTTTGCCCTTGTCCGCCCCTCTTTGCCCTTGTCCGCCCCTCTTTGCCCTTGTCCACCCCTCTTTGCCCTTGTCCGCCCCTCTTTGCCCTTGTCCCGTATTCTCCGATCTTGTCCGCCCCTCTTTGCCCTTGTCCCGTATTCTCCGATCTTGTCCGCCCCTCTTTGCCCTTGTCCCGTATTCTCCGATCTTTTCCGCCCCTCTTTGCCCTTGTCCCGTATTCTCCGATCTTGTCCGCCCCTCTTTGCCCTTGTCCCGTATTCTCCGATCTTGTCCGCCCCTCTTTGCCCTTGTCCCGTAATCCGATCTTGTCCGCCCCTCTTTGAACTTGTCCCGTATTCTCCGATCTTGTCCGCCCCTCTTTGTCCTTGTCCCGTATTCTCCGATCTTGTCCGCCCCTCTTTGCACTTGTCCCGTATTCTCCGATATTTTCCGACCCTCTTTGCCCTTCTCCGCCCCTCTTTGCCCTTGTCCGCCCATCTTTGCCCTTATTAGCCCCTCTTTGCCTTTGTCCGCCTCTCTTTGCCCTTGTCCGCCCTCTTTGCCCTTGTCCACCCCTCTTTGCACTTGTCCCGTATTCTCCGATCTTGTCCGCCCCTCTTTGCCCTTGTCCCGTATTCTCCGATCTTGTCCGCCCCTCTTTGCCCTTGTCCCGTATTCTCCGATCTTGTCCGCCCCTCTTTGCCCTTGTCCCGTATTCTCCGATCTTGTCCGCCCCTATTTGCCCTTGTCCCGTATTCTCTGAACTTGTCCGCCCCTCTTTGCCCTTGCCCGCCCCTCTTTGCCCTTGCCCGCCCCTCTTTGCCCTTGCCCGCCCCTCTTTGCACTTGTCCGCCCCTCTTTGCCCTTGTCCGCCCCTCTTTGCCCTTGTCCGCACCTCTTTGCCCTTGTCCGCCCCTCTTTGCCCTTGTCCGCCCCTCTTTGCCCTTGTCCCTTATTCTCCGATCTTGTCCGCCCCTCTTTGCCCTTGTCCCGTCTTCTCCGATCTTGTCCGCCCCTCTTTGCCCTTGTCCCGTATTCTCCGATCTTGTCCGCCCCTCTTTGCCCTTGTCCCGTATTCTCCGATCTTGTCCGCCCCTCTTTGCCCTTGTCCCGTATTCTCCGATCTTGTCCGCCCCTCTTTGCCCTTGTCCGCCCCTCTTTGCCCTTGTCCGCCCCTCTTTGCCCTTGTCCGCCCCTCTTTGCCCTTGTCCGCCCCTCTTTGCCCTTGTTTGCCCCTCTTTGCACTTCTCCGCACCTCTTTGCCCTTGTCCGCCCCTCTTTGCCCTTGTCCGCCCCTCTTTGCCCTTGTCCGCTCCTCTTTGCCCTTGTCCGCTCCTCTTTGCCCTTGTCCGCTCCTCTTTGCCCTTGTCCGCCCCTCTTTGCCCTTGTCCGCCCCTCTTTGCCCTTGTCCCGTATTCTCCGATCTTGTCCGCCCCTCTTTGCCCTTGTCCGCCCCTCTTTGCCCTTGTCCGCCCCTCTTTGCCCTTGTCCGCCCCTCTTTGCCCTTGTCCGCCCCTCTTTGCCCTTGTCCGCCCCTCTTTGCCCTTGTCCGCCCCTCTTTGCCCTTGTCCCGTATTCTCCGATCTTGTCCGCCCCTCTTTGCCCTTGTCCGCCCCTCTTTGCCCTTGTCCGCCCCTCTTTGCCCTTGTTCGCACCTCTTTGCCCTTGTCCGCCCCTCTTTGCCTTTGTCCGGTATTCTCCGATCTTGTCCGCCCCTCTTTGCACTTGTCCCGTATTCTCCGATCTTGTCCGCCCCTCTTTGCGATTGTACCGTATTCTCCGATCTTGTCCGCCCCTCTTTGCCCTTGTCCGCCCCTCTTTGCCCTTGTCCGCCCCTCTTTGCCCTTGTCCGCCCCTCTTTGCCCTTGTCCCATATTCTCCGATCTTGTCCGCCCCTCTTGGCTCTTGTCCCGTATTCTCCGATCTTGTCCACCCCACTTTGCCCTTGTCCCGTATTCTCCGATATTGTCCGCCCCTCTTTGCCCTTGTCCCGTATTCTCCGATCTTGTCCGCCCCTCTTTGCCCTTGTCCCGTATTCTCCGATCTTGTCCGCCCCTCTTTGCCCTTGTCCCGTATTCTCTGACCTTGTCCGCCCCTGTTTGCCCTTGTCCGCCCCTCTTTGCCCTTGTCCGCCCCTCTTTGCCCTTGTCCGCCCCTCTTTGCCCTTGTCCAGTATTCTCCAATCTTGTCCGCCCCTCTTTGCCCTTGTCCCGTATTCTCCGATCTTGTCCGCCCCTCTTTGCCCTTGTCCACCCCTCTTTGCCCTTGTCCGCCCCTATTTGCCCTTGTCCGCCCCTCTTTGCCCTTGTCCGCCCCTCTTTGCCCTTGTCCGCCTTTCTTTGCCCTTGTCCGCCCCTCTTTGCCCTTGTCCGCCCCTCTTTGCCCTTGTCCGCCCCTCTTTGCCCTTGTCCCGTATTCTCCGATCTTGTCCGCCCCTCTTTGCCCTTGTCCGCCCCTCTTTGCCCTTTTCCGCCCCTCTTTGCCCTTGTCCGCCCCTCTTTGCCCTTGTCCGCCCCTCTTTGCCCTTGTCCGCCCCTCTTTGCCCTTGTCCGCCCCTCTTTGCCCTTGTCCCGTATTCTCCGATCTTGTCCGCCCCTCTTTGCCCTTGTCCCGTATTCTCCGATCTTGTCCGCCCCTCTTTGCCCTTGTCCCGTATTCTCCGATCTTGTCCGCCCCTCTTTGCCCTTGTCCCGTATTCTCCGATCTTGTCCGCCCCTATTTGCCCTTGTCCCGTATTCTCCGAACTTGTCCGCCCCTCTTTGCCCTTGCCCGCCCCTCTTTGCCCTTGCCCGCCCCTCTTTGCCCTTGTCCGCCCCTCTTTGCCCTTGTCCGCCCCTCTTTGCCCTTGTCCGCCCCTCTTTGCCCTTGTCCGCCCCTCTTTGCCCTTGTCCGCCCCTCTTTGCCCTTGTCCCTTATTCTCCGATCTTGTCCGCCCCTCTTTGCCCTTGTCCCGTCTTCTCCGATCTTGTCCGCCCCTCTTTGCCCTTGTCCCGTATTCTCCGATCTTGTCCGCCCCTCTTTGCCCTTGTCCCTTATTCTCCGATCTTGTCCGCCCCTCTTTGCCCTTTTCCCGTATTCTCCGATATTGTCCGCCCCTCTTTGCCCTTGTCCCGTATTCTCCGATCTTGTCCGCCCCTCTTTGCCCTTGTCCTGTATTCTCCGAACTTGTCCGACCCTCTTTGCCCTTGTCCGCCCCTCTTTGCCCTTGTCCGCCCCTCTTTGCCCTTGTCCGCCCCTCTTTGCCCTTGTCCGACCCTCTTTGCCCTTGTCGGACCCTCTTTGTCTTTGTCCCGTATTCTCCGATCTTGTCCGCCCCTCTTTGCCCTTGTCCGCCCCTCTTTGCCCTTGTCCGCCCCTCTTTGCCCTTGTCCCGTATTCTCCGATCTTGTCCGCACCTCTTTGCCCTTGTCCCGTATTCTCCGATCTTGTCCGCCCCTCTTTGCCCTTGTCCGCCCCTCTTTGCCCTTGTCCGCCCCTCTTTGCCCTTGTCCGCCCCTCTTTGCCCTTGTCCAGTATTCTCCAATCTTGTCCGCCCCTCTTTGCCCTTGTCCGACCCTCTTTGCCCTTGTCCGCCCCTCTTTGCCCTTGTCCGCCCCTCTTTGCCCTTGTCCGCCACTCTTTGCCCTTGTCCGCCCCAATTTGCCCTTCTCCGCCCCTCTTTGCCCTTGTCCGCCCCTCTTTGCCCTTGTCCGCCCCTCTTTGCCCTTGTCCGCCCCTCTTTGCCCTTGTCCCGTATTCTCCGATCTTGTCCGCCCCTCTTTGCCCTTGTCCGCCCCTCTTTGCCCTTGTCCGCCCCTCTTTGCCCTTGTCCGCCCCTCTTTGCCCTTGTCCACCCCACTTTGCCCTTGTCCGCCCCTCTTTGCCCTTGTCCCGTATTCTCCGATCTTGTCCGCCCCTCTTTGCCCTTGTCCCGTATTCCCCGATCTTGTCCGCCCCTCTTTGCCCTTGTCCCGTATTCTCCGATCTTTTCCGCCCCTCTTTGCCCTTGTCCCGTATTCTCCGATCTTGTCCGCCCCTCTTTGCCCTTGTCCCGTATTCTCCGATCTTGTCCGCCCCTCTTTGCCCTTGTCCCGTAATCCGATCTCGTCCGCCCCTCTTTGAACTTGTCCCGTATTCTCCGATCTTGTCCGCCCCTCTTTGCCCTTGTCCCGTATTCTCCGATCTTGTCCGCCCCTCTTTGCACTTGTCCCGTATTCTCCGATATTTTCCGACCCTCTTTGCCCTTCTCCGCCCCTCTTTGCCCTTGTCCGCCCATCTTTGCCCTTATTAGCCCCTCTTTGCCTTTGTCCGCCTCTCTTTGCCCTTGTCCGCCCTCTTTGCCCTTGTCCACCCCTCTTTGCACTTGTCCCGTATTCTCCGATCTTGTCCGCCCCTCTTTGCCCTTGTCCCGTATTCTCCGATCTTGTCCGCCCCTCTTTGCCCTTGTCCCGTATTCTCCGATCTTGTCCGCCCCTCTTTGCCCTTGTCCCGTATTCTCCGATCTTGTCCGCCCCTATTTGCCCTTGTCCCGTATTCTCCGAACTTGTCCGCCCCTCTTTGCCCTTGCCCGCCCCTCTTTGCCCTTGCCCGCCCCTCTTTGCCCTTGCCCGCCCCTCTTTGCCCTTGTCCGCCCCTATTTGCCCTTGTCCGCCCCTCTTTGCCCTTGTCCGCACCTCTTTGCCCTTGTCCGCCCCTCTTTGCCCTTGTCCGCCCCTCTTTGCCCTTGTCCCTTATTCTCCGATCTTGTCCGCCCCTCTTTGCCCTTGTCCCGTCTTCTCCGATCTTGTCCGCCCCTCTTTGCCCTTGTCCCGTATTCTCCGATCTTGTCCGCCCCTCTTTGCCCTTGTCCCGTATTCTCTGATCTTGTTCGCCCCTCTTTGCCCTTGTCCCGTATTCTCCGATCTTGTCCGCCCCTCTTTGCCCTTGTCCGCCCCTCTTTGCCCTTGTCCGCCCCTCTTTGCCCTTGTCCGCCCCTCTTTGCCCTTGTCCGCCCCTCTTTGCCCTTGTCCGCCCCTCTTTGCCCTTGTTTGCCCCTCTTTGCCCTTCTCCGCACCTCTTTGCCCTTGTCCGCCCCTCTTTGCCCTTGTCCGCCCCTCTTTGCCCTTGTCCGCTCCTCTTTGCCCTTGTCCGCCCCTCTTTGCCCTTGTCCGCCCCTCTTTGCCCTTGTCCCGTATTCTCCGATCTTGTCCGCCCCTCTTTGCCCTTGTCCGCCCCTCTTTGCCCTTGTCCGCCCCTCTTTGCCCTTGTCCGCCCCTCTTTGCCCTTGTCCGCCCCTCTTTGCCCTTGTCCGCCCCTCTTTGCCCTTGTCCGCCCCTCTTTGCCCTTGTCCCATATTCTCCGATCTTGTCCGCCCCTCTTGGCTCTTGTCCCGTATTCTCCGATCTTGTCCACCCCACTTTGCCCTTGTCCCGTATTCTCCGATATTGTCCGCCCCTCTTTGCCCTTGTCCCGTATTCTCCGATCTTGTCCGCCCCTCTTTGCCCTTGTCCCGTATTCTCCGATCTTGTCCGCCCCTCTTTGCCCTTGTCCCGTATTCTCTGACCTTGTCCGCCCCTGTTTGCCCTTGTCCGCCCCTCTTTGCCCTTGTCCGCCCCTCTTTGCCCTTGTCCGCCCCTCTTTGCCCTTGTCCAGTATTCTCCAATCTTGTCCGCCCCTCTTTGCCCTTGTCCCGTATTCTCCGATCTTGTCCGCCCCTCTTTGCCCTTGTCCACCCCTCTTTGCCCTTGTCCGCCCCTATTTGCCCTTGTCCGCCCCTCTTTGCCCTTGTCCGCCCCTCTTTGCCCTTGTCCGCCTTTCTTTGCCCTTGTCCGCCCCTCTTTGCCCTTGTCCGCCCCTCTTTGCCCTTGTCCGCCCCTCTTTGCCCTTGTCCCGTATTCTCCGATCTTGTCCGCCCCTCTTTGCCCTTGTCCCGTATTCTCCGATCTTGTCCGCCCCTCTTTGCCCTTGTCCCGTATTCTCCTATCTTGTCCGCCCCTCTTTGCCCTTGTCCCGTATTCTCCGATCTTGTCCGCCCCTCTTTGCCCTTGTCCCGTATTCTCCGATCTTGTCCGCCCCTCTTTGCCCTTGTCCGCCCCTCTTTGCCCTTGTCCGCCCCTCTTTGCCCTTGTCCGCCCCTCTTTGCCCTTGTCCCGTATTCTCCGATCTTGTCCGCCCCTCTTTGAACTTGTCCCGTATTCTCCGATCTTGTCCGCCCCTCTTTGCCCTTGTCCCGTATTCTCCGATCTTGTCCGCCCCTCTTTGCACTTGTCCCGTATTCTCCGATCTTTTCCGCCCCTCTTTGCCCTTCTCCGCCCCTCTTTGCCCTTGTCCGCCCCTCTTTGCCCTTATTTGCCCCTCTTTGCCTTTGTCCGCCTCTCTTTGCCCTTGTCCGCCCTCTTTGCCCTTGTCCACCCCTCTTTGCACTTGTCCCGTATTCTCCGATCTTGTCCGCCCCTCTTTGCCCTTGTCCCGTATTCTCCGATCTTGTCCGCCCCTCTTTGCCCTTGTCCCGTATTCTCCGAACTTGTCCGCCCCTCTTTGCCCTTGTCCCGTATTCTCCGAACTTGTCCGCCCCTCTTTGCCCTTGCCCGCCCCTCTTTGCCCTTGCCCGCCCCTCTTTGCCCTTGCCCGCCCCTCTTTGCCCTTGTCCGCCCCTCTTTGCCTTTGTCCGCCCCTCTTTGCCCTTGTCCGCCCCTCTTTGCCCTTGTCCGCACCTCTTTGCCCTTGTCCGCCCCTCTTTGCCCTTATCCGCCCCTCTTTGCCCTTGTCCCTTATTCTCCGATCTTGTCCGCCCCTCTTTGCCCTTGTCCCGTCTTCTCCGATCTTGTCCGCCCCTCTTTGCCCTTGTCCCGTATTCTCCGATCTTGTCCGCCCCTCTTTGCCCTTGTCCCGTATTCTCCGATCTTGTCCGCCCCTCTTTGCCCTTGTCCCGTATTCTCCGATCTTGTCCGCCCCTCTTTGCCCTTGTCCGCCCCTCTTTGCCCTTGTCCGCCCCTCTTTGCCCTTGTCCGCCCCTCTTTGCCCTTGTCCGCCCCTCTTTGCCCTTGTCCGCCCCTCTTTGCCCTTGTCCGCCCCTCTTTGCCCTTGTCCGCCCCTCTTTGCCCTTGTCCGCCCCTCTTTGCCCTTGTCCCGTATTCTCCGATCTTGTCCGCCCCTCTTGGCTCTTGTCCCGTATTCTCCGATCTTGTCCACCCCACTTTGCCCTTGTCCCGTATTATCCGATATTGTCCGCCCCTCTTTGCCCTTGTCCCGTATTCTCCGATCTTGTCCGCCCCTCTTTGCCCTTGTCCCGTATTCTCCGATCTTGTCCGCCCCTCTTTGCCCTTGTCCCGTATTCTCTGACCTTGTCCGCCCCTGTTTGCCCTTGTCCGCCCCTCTTTGCCCTTGTCTGCCCCTCTTTGCCCTTGTCCGCCCCTCTTTGCCCTTGTCCCGTATTCTCCTATATTGTCCGCCCCTCTTTGCCCTTGTCCCGTATTCTCCGATCTTGTCCGCCCCTCTTTGCCCTTGTCCACCCCTCTTTGCCCTTGTCCGCCCCTATTTGCCCTTGTCCGCCCCTCTTTGCCCTTGTCCGCCCCTCTTTGCCCTTGTCCGCCTTTCTTTGCCCTTGTCCGCCCCTCTTTGCCCTTGTCCGCCCCTCTTTGCCCTTGTCCGCCCCTCTTTGCCCTTGTCCGCCCCTCTTTGCCCTTGTCCAGTATTCTCCAATCTTGTCCGCCCCTCTTTGCCCTTGTCCCGTATTCTCCGATCTTGTCCGCCCCTCTTTGCCCTTGTCCACCCCTCTTTGCCCTTGTCCGCCCCTATTTGCCCTTGTCCGCCCCTCTTTGCCCTTGTCCGCCCCTCTTTGCCCTTGTCCGCCTTTCTTTGCCCTTGTCCGCCCCTCTTTGCCCTTGTCCGCCCCTCTTTGCCCTTGTCCGCCCCTCTTTGCCCTTGTCCCGTATTCTCCGATCTTGTCCGCCCCTCTTTGCCCTTGTCCCGTATTCTCCGATCTTGTCCGCCCCTCTTTGCCCTTGTCCCGTATTCTCCGATCTTGTCCGCCCCTCTTTGCCCTTGTCCCGTATTCTCCGATCTTGTCCGCCCCTCTTTGCCCTTGTCCCGTATTCTCCGATCTTGTCCGCCCCTCTTTGCCCTTGTCCGCCCCTCTTTGCCCTTGTCCGCCCCTCTTTGCCCTTGTCCGCCCCTCTTTGCCCTTGTCCCGTATTCTCCGATCTTGTCCGCCCCTCTTTGAACTTGTCCCGTATTCTCCGATCTTGTCCGCCCCTCTTTGCCCTTGTCCCGTATTCTCCGATCTTGTCCGCCCCTCTTTGCACTTGTCCCGTATTCTCCGATCTTTTCCGCCCCTCTTTGCCCTTCTCCGCCCCTCTTTGCCCTTGTCCGCCCCTCTTTGCCCTTATTTGCCCCTCTTTGCCTTTGTCCGCCTCTCTTTGCCCTTGTCCGCCCTCTTTGCCCTTGTCCACCCCTCTTTGCACTTGTCCCGTATTCTCCGATCTTGTCCGCCCCTCTTTGCCCTTGTCCCGTATTCTCCGATCTTGTCCGCCCCTCTTTGCCCTTGTCCCGTATTCTCCGAACTTGTCCGCCCCTCTTTGCCCTTGTCCCGTATTCTCCGGACTTGCCCGCCCCTCTTTGCCCTTGCCCGCCCCTCTTTGCCCTTGCCCGCCCCTCTTTGCCCTTGCCCGCCCCTCTTTGCCCTTGTCCGCCCCTCTTTGCCCTTGTCCGCCCCTCTTTGCCCTTGTCCGCCCCTCTTTGCCCTTGTCCGCACCTCTTTGCCCTTGTCCGCCCCTCTTTGCCCTTATCCGCCCCTCTTTGCCCTTGTCCCTTATTCTCCGATCTTGTCCGCCCCTCTTTGCCCTTGTCCCGTCTTCTCCGATCTTGTCCGCCCCTCTTTGCCCTTGTCCCGTATTCTCCGATCTTGTCCGCCCCTCTTTGCCCTTGTCCCGTATTCTCCGATCTTGTCCGCCCCTCTTTGCCCTTGTCCCGTATTCTCCGATCTTGTCCGCCCCTCTTTGCCCTTGTCCGCCCCTCTTTGCCCTTGTCCGCCCCTCTTTGCCCTTGTCCGCCCCTCTTTGCCCTTGTCCGCCCCTCTTTGCCCTTGTCCGCCCCTCTTTGCCCTTGTCCGCCCCTCTTTGCCCTTGTCCGCCCCTCTTTGCCCTTGTCCGCCCCTCTTTGCCCTTGTCCGCCCCTCTTTGCCCTTGTCCGCCCCTCTTTGCCCTTGTCCCGTATTCTCCGATCTTGTCCGCCCCTCTTGGCTCTTGTCCCGTATTCTCCGATCTTGTCCACCCCACTTTGCCCTTGTCCCGTATTCTCCGATATTGTCCGCCCCTCTTTGCCCTTGTCCCGTATTCTCCGATCTTGTCCGCCCCTCTTTGCCCTTGTCCCGTATTCTCCGATCTTGTCCGCCCCTCTTTGCCCTTGTCCCGTATTCTCTGACCTTGTCCGCCCCTGTTTGCCCTTGTCCGCCCCTCTTTGCCCTTGTCCGCCCCTCTTTGCCCTTGTCCGCCCCTCTTTGCCCTTGTCCCGTATTCTCCTATATTGTCCGCCCCTCTTTGCCCTTGTCCCGTATTCTCCGATCTTGTCCGCCCCTCTTTGCCCTTGTCCACCCCTCTTTGCCCTTGTCCGCCCCTATTTGCCCTTGTCCGCCCCTCTTTGCCCTTGTCCGCCCCTCTTTGCCCTTGTCCGCCTTTCTTTGCCCTTGTCCGCCCCTCTTTGCCCTTGTCCGCCCCTCTTTGCCCTTGTCCGCCCCTCTTTGCCCTTGTCCGCCCCTCTTTGCCCTTGTCCCGTATTCTCCGATCTTGTCCGCCCCTCTTTGCCCTTGTCCCGTATTCTCCGATCTTGTCCGCCCATCTTTGCCCTTGTCCCGTATTCTCCGATCTTGTCCGCCCCTCTTTGCCCTTGTCCCGTATTCTCCGATCTTGTCCGCCCCTCTTTGCCCTTGTCCCGTATTCTCCGATCTTGTCCGCCCCTCTTTGCCCTTGTCCGCCCCTGTTTGCCCTTGTCCGCCCCTCTTTGCCCTTGTCCGCCCCTCTTTGCCCTTGTCCCGTATTCTCCGATCTTGTCCGCCCCTCTTTGCCCTTGTCCCGTATTCTCCGATCTTGTCCGCCCCTCTTTGCCCTTGTCCCGTATTCTCCGATCTTGTCCGCCCCTCTTTGCCCTTGTCCCGTATTCTCCGATCTTGTCCGCCCCTCTTTGCCCTTGTCCCGTATTCTCCGAACTTGTCCGCCCCTCTTTGCCCTTGTCCCGTATTCTCCGATCTTGTCCGCCCCTCTTTGCCCTTGTCCGCCCCTCTTTGCCCTTGTCCGCCCCTCTTTGCTCTTGTCCGCCCCTCTTTGCCCTTCTGCGCCCCTCTTTGCCCTTGTCCGCCCCTCTTTGCCCTTGTCCCGTATTCTCCGATCTTGTCCGCCCCTCTTTGCCCTTGTCCGCAACTCTTTGTACTTGTCCCGTATTCTCCGATCTTGTCCGCCCCTCTTTGCCCTTGTCCGCCCCTCTTTGCCCTTGTCCGCCCCTCTTTGCCCTTGTCCGCCCCTCTTTGCCCTTGTCCGCCCCTCTTTGCCCTTGTCCGCCCCTCTTTGCCCTTGTCCCGCATTCTCCGATCTTGTCCGCCCCTCTTTGCCCTTGTCCCGTATTCTCCGATCTTGTCCGCCCCTCTTTACCCTTGTCACGTATTCTCCGATCTTGTCCGACCCTCTTTGCCCTTGTCCCGTATTCTCCGATCTTGTCCGCCCCTCTTTGCCCTTGTCCTGTATTCTCCGATCTTGTCCGCCCCTCTTTGCTCTTGTCCCGTATTCTCCGATCTTTTCCGCCCCTCTTTGCCCTTGTCCGCCCCTCTTTGCCCTTGTCCGCCCCTCTTTGCCCTTGTCCGCCCCTCTTTGCCCTTGTCCGCCCCTCTTTGCCCTTGTCCCGTATTCTCCGATCTTGTCCGCCCCTCTTTGCCCTTGTCCCGTATTCTCCGATCTTGTCCGCCCCTCTTTGCCCTTGTCCCGTATTCTCCGAACTTGTCCGCCCCTCTTTGCCCTTGTCCCGTATTCTCCGATCTTGTTCGCCCCTCTTTGCCTTTGTCCCGTATTCTCCGATCTTGTCCGCCCCTCTTTGCCGTTGTCCGCCCCTCTTTGCCCTTGTCCGCCCCTCTTTGCCCTTGTCCGCCCCTCTTTGCCCTTCTCCGCCCCTCTTTCCCCTTGTCCGCCTCTCTTTGCCCTTGTCCGCCTCTCTTTGCCCTTGTCCCGTATTCTCCGATCTTCTCCGCCCCTCTTTGCCCTTGTCCGCCCCTCTTTGCCCTTGTCCGCCCTTCTTTTCCCTTGTCCGCCCCTCTTTGCCCTTGTCTGCCCCTCTTTGCCCTTGTCCGCCCCTCTTTGCCCTTGTCCGCCCCTCTTTGCCCTTGTCCGCCCCTCTTTGCCCTTTTCCGCCCCTCTTTGCCCTTGTCCCATATTCTCCGATCTTGTCCGCCCCTCTTTGCCCTTGTCCCGTATTCTCCGATCTTGTCCGCCCCTCTTTGCCCTTGTCCACCCCTCTTTGCCCTTGTCCGCCCCTCTTTGCCATTTTCCGCCCCTCTTTGCCCTTGTCCGCCCCTTTGCCCTTGTCGGCCCCTTTTTGCCCTTGTCCGCCCCTCTTTGCCCTTGTCCGCCCCTCTTTGCCCTTGTCCGCCCCTCTTTGCCCTTGTCCGCCCCTCTTTGCCCTTGTCCGCCCCTCTTTGCCCTTGTCCGCCCCTCTTTGCCCTTGTCCGCCCCTCTTTGCCCTTGTCCCGTGTTCTCCGAACTTGTCCGCCCCTTTTTGTCCTTGTCCGCCCCTCTTTGCACTTGTCCCGTATTCTCCGATATTGTCCGCCCCTCTTTGCCCTTGTCCCGTATTCTCCGATCTTGTCCGCTCCTCTTTGCCCTTGTCCCGTATTCTCCGATCTTGTCCGCCCCTCTTTGCCCTTGTCCCGTATTCTCCGATCTTTTCCGCCCCTCTTTGCCATTGTCCGCCCCTCTTTGCCATTGTCCGCCCCTCTTTGCCTTTGTCCGTCCCTCTTTGCCCTTGTCCCGTATTCTCCGATCTTGTCCGCCCCTCTTTGCCCTTGTCCGTCCCTCTTTGCCCTTGTCCCGTATTCTCCGCACTTGTCCGCCCCTCTTTGCCCTTGTCCGCCTCTCTTTGACCTTGCCCGCCTCTCTTTGACCTTGCCCGCCCCTCTTTGCCCTTGTCCGCCCCTCTTTGCCCTTGTCTGCCCCTCTTTGCCCTTGTCTGCCCCTCTTTGCCCTTGTCTGCCCCTCTTTGCCCTTGTCCGCCCCTCTTTGCACTTGTCCGTCCGTCTTTGCACTTGTGAAACTCTCCTTGCCCTTGTCCGGTATTATCCGCACTTCTCCGCACCTCTTTGCCCTTGTCCGCTCCTCTTCGCCCTTCTCCACTATTCTTTGCCCTTGTCATCCCCTCTTTGCCCTTGTCATCCCCTCTTTGCCCTTGTCATCCCCTCTTTGCCCTTGTCCGCCCCTCTTTGCCCTTGTCCGCCCCTCTTTGCCCTTGTCCGCCCGTCTTTGCCCTTGTCCGGTATTCTCCGCACTTGTCCGCCCCCCTTTGCCCTTGTCCGCCCCCCTTTGCCCTTGTCCGCCCCTCTTTGCCCTTGTCCGCCCCTCTTTGCCCTTGTCCGCCCCTCTTTGCCCTTGTCCGCCCCTCTTTGCCCTTGTCCGCCCCTCTTTGCCCTTGTCCCGTATTCTCCGCACTTGTTCGCCCCTCTTTGCCCTTGTCCGCCCCTCTTTGCCCTTGTCCGCCCCTCTTTGCCCTTGTCCGCCCCTCTTTGCCCTTGTCCGCCCCTCTTCGCCCTTGTCCGCCCCTCTTCGCCCTTGTCCGCCCCTCTTTGCCCTTGTCCGCCCCTCTTTGCCCTTGTCCGCCCCTCTTCGCCCTTGTCCGCCCCTCTTTGCCCTTGTCCGCCCCTCTTTGCCCTTGTCCGCCCCTCTTTGCCCTTGTCCGCCCCCCTTTGCCCTTGTCCGCCCCCCTTTGCCCTTGTCCGCCCCCCTTTGCCCTTGTCCGCCCCCCTTTGCCCTTGTCCGCCCCTCTTTGCCCTTGTCCGCCCCTCTTTGCCCTTGTCCGCCCCTCTTTGCACTTGTCCTGCCTTCTTTGCCCTTGTCCCGTATTCTCCGCAGTTGTCCGCCCCTCTTTGCCCTTGTCCGCCCCTCTTTGCCCTTGTCCGCCCCTCTTTGCCCTTGTCCGCCCCTCTTTGCCCTTGTCCGCCCCTCTTTGCCCTTGTCCGCCCCTCTTTGCCCTTGTCCGCCCCTCTTTGCCCTTGTCCCGTATTCTCCGCACTTGTCCGGCCGTGTTTCCCTTGTCCGCCCATCTTTGCCTTTGTCCTGCCCTCTTTGCCCTTGTCCGCCCCTCTTTGCCCTTGTCCGCCCCTCTTTGCCCTTGTCCGCCCCTCTTAGCCCTTGTCCGCCCCTCTTAGCCCTTGTCCGCCCCTTTTTTTCCCTTGTCCGCCCCTCTTTGCCCTTGTCCGCCCCTCTTTGCACTTGTCCGCCCCTCTTTGCCCTTGTCCGCCCCTCTTTGCCCTTGTCCGCCCCTCTTTGCCCTTGTCTGCCCCTCTTTGCCCTTGTCCGCCCCTCTTTGCCCTTGTCCCGTATTCTCTGCAATTCTCCGCCACTCTTTCCACTTGTTTGCCCCTCTTTACCCTTGTCCCATGTTTTCCGCACTTGCCGCCCCTCTTTGCACTTGTCCGCCCGTCTTTGCCCTTGTCCGGTATTCTCGGCCCTAGTCCGCTCCTATATGCCCTTGTGCCGTATTTTCCGCCCTTGTCCGCCCCGGTTTGCCCTTGTCCTCCCCTCTTTGCCCTTGTCCGCCCCTCTTTGCCCTTGTCCGCCCCTCTTTGCCCTTGTCCGCCCCTCTTTGCCCTTGTCTGTCCCTCTTTGCCCTTGTCTGCCCCTCTTTGCCCTTGTCCCTTATTCTGTGCGCTTCTCCGCCCCTCTTTGCCCTTGTGCCGTATTCTCAGCTCTTGTCCGCCCGTATTTGCACTTGTCCACCTCTCTTTGACCTTGTCCGCCTCTCTTTGCCCTTGTCCCGTGTTCTCTGCATTTGTCCGCCCCTATTTGCCCTTGTCCGCCCCTCTTTGCCCTTGTCCGCCCCTCTTTGCCCTTGTCCGCCCCTCTTTGCCCTTGTCCGCCCCTCTTTGCCCTTGTCCGCCCCTCTTTGCCCTTGTCCGCCCTCTTTGCCCTTGTCCGCCCCTCTTTGCCCTTGTCCGCCCCTCTTTGCCCTTGTCCGCCCCTCTTTGCCCTTGTCCGCCCCTCTTTGCCCTTGTCCGCCCCTCTTTTCCCTTGTCCGCCCCTCTTAGCCATTGTCTGCACCCTTTGCCCTTGTCCGCCCCTCTTCGCCCTTTTCCAAACCTCTTTGACCTTGTCCGCCCCTCTTTTCCCTTGTCCCGTATTCTCCGCCTCTCTTTGCACTTGTCCGCCCCTCTTTGCCCTTCTCTGCCCCTCTTGGCCTTTGTCCCGTATTCTCTGCCCTTTTCCGCCCCTCTTTGCCCTTGTCCGCCCCTCTTTGCCCTTGTCCGCCCCTCTTTGCTCTTGTCCGTACCTCTTTGCCCTTGTCCGTTTTTCTCCACTCTTGTCCAATCCTCTTTGCACTTTCTCGCACCTCTTTGACCTTGTGCGCCCCTCTTTGCAATTGTGCATTACTCTCCGCATTTCTCCAACCCTCTTTGCCCTTGTCCGCCCCTCTTTGCACTTGTGCATCCTCTTTGCCCTTGTCCTCCCGTCTCTGCAATTCTCCGGTATTCTTTGACCTTCTCCGCATCCTCTTTGCCCTTCTCCGGCCCTCTTTGCCCTTGTCTGCCCCTCTTTGCCCTTGTCTGCCCCTCCTTGCCCTTGTCTGCCCCTCTTTGCCCTTGTCTGCCCCTCTTTGCCCTTGTCCGCCCCTCTTTGCACTTGTCCGTCCGTCTTTGCACTTGTGAAACTCTCCTTGCCCTTGTCCGGTATTATCCGCACTTCTCCGCACCTCTTTGCCCTTGTCCGCTCCTCTTCGCCCTTCTCCACTATTCTTTGCCCTTGTCATCCCCTCTTTGCCCTTGTCATCCCCTCTTTGCCCTTGTCATCCCCTCTTTGCCCTTGTCCGCCCCTCTTTGCCCTTGTCCGCCCCTCTTTGCCCTTGTCCGCCCGTCTTTGCCCTTGTCCGGTATTCTCCGCACTTGTCCGCCCCCCTTTGCCCTTGTCCGCCCCCCTTTGCCCTTGTCCGCCCCCCTTTGCCCTTGTCCGCCCCTCTTTGCCCTTGTCCGCCCCTCTTTGCCCTTGTCCGCCCCTCTTTGCCCTTGTCCGCCCCTCTTTGCCCTTGTCCGCCCCTCTTTGCCCTTGTCCGCCCCTCTTTGCCCTTGTCTCGTATTCTCCGCACTTGTCCGCCCCTCTTTGCCCTTGTCCGACCCTCTTTGCCCTTGTCCGCCCCTCTTTGCCCTTGTCCGCCCCTCTTTGCCCTTGTCCGCCCCTCTTCGCCCTTGTCCGCCCCTCTTTGCCCTTCTCCACCCCTCTTTGCCCTTGTCCGCCCCACTTTGCCCTTGTCCGCACCTCTTTGTCCTTGTCCGCCCCTCTTTGCCCTTGTCCGCCCCTCTTTGCCCTTGTCCGCCCCTCTTTGCCCTTGACCGCCCCTCTTTGCCCTTGTCCGCCCCTCTTTGCCCTTGTCCGCCCCTCTTTGCCCTTGTCCCGTATTCTCCGCACTTGTCCGGCCCTGTTTCCCTTGTCCGCTCCTCTTTGCCTTTGTCCTGCCCTCTTTGCCCTTGTCCACCCCTCTTTGCCCTTGTCCGCCCCTCTTTGCCCTTGTCCGCCCCTCTTTGCCCTTGTCCGCCCCTCTTTGCCCTTGTCCGCCCCTCTTTGCCCTTGTCCGCCCCTCTTTGCCCTTGTCCGCCCCTCTTTGCCCTTGTCCCGTATTCTCCGATCTTGTCCGCCCCTCTTTGCCCTTGTCCGCAACTCTTTGTACTTGTCCCGTATTCTCCGATCTTGTCCGCCCCTCTTTGCCCTTGTCCGCCCCTCTTTGCCCTTGTCCGCCCCTCTTTGCCCTTGTCCGCCCCTCTTTGCCCTTGTCCGCCCCTCTTTGCCCTTGTCCGCCCCTCTTTGCCCTTGTCCGCCCCTCTTTGCCCTTGTCCGCCCCTCTTTGCCCTTGTCCCGCATTCTCCGATCTTGTCCGCCCCTCTTTGCCCTTGTCCCGTATTCTCCGATCTTGTCCGCCCCTCTTTACCCTTGTCACGTATTCTCCGATCTTGTCCGACCCTCTTTGCCCTTGTCCCGTATTCTCCGATCTTGTCCGCCCCTCTTTGCCCTTGTCCTGTATTCTCCGATCTTGTCCGCCCCTCTTTGCTCTTGTCCCGTATTCTCCGATCTTTTCCGCCCCTCTTTGCCCTTGTCCGCCCCTCTTTGCCCTTGTCCGCCCCTCTTTGCCCTTGTCCGCCCCTCTTTGCCCTTGTCCGCCCCTCTTTGCCCTTGTCCCGTATTCTCCGATCTTGTCCGCCCCTCTTTGCCCTTGTCCCGTATTCTCCGATCTTGTCCGCCCCTCTTTGCCCTTGTCCCGTATTCTCCGAACTTGTCCGCCCCTCTTTGCCCTTGTCCCGTATTCTCCGATCTTGTCCGCCCCTCTTGCCCTTGTCTGCCCCTCTTTGCCCTTGTCTGCCCCTCTTTGCCCTTGTCCGCCCCTCTTTGCCCTTGTCCGCCCCTCTTTGCCCTTGTCCGCCCCTCTTTGCCCTTGTCCGCCCCTCTTTGCCCTTGTCCGCCCTTCTTTGCCCTTGTCCGCCCCTCTTTGCTCTTGTCCGCCCCTCTTTGCCCGTGTCCGCCCCTCTTTGCAAGTGTCCGCCCCTCTTTGCCCTTGTACGCCCCTCTTTGCCCTTGTCCCGTATTCTCCTATCTTGTCCGCCCCTCTTTGCCCTTGTGACGTATTCTCCGATCTTGTCCGCTCCTCTTTGCTCTTGTCCCGTATTCTCCGATCTTGTCCGCCCCTCTTTGCCCTTGTCCGCCCCTCTTTGCCCTTGTCCGCCCCTCTTTGCCCTTGTCCGCCCCTCTTTGAACTTGTCCGCCCCTCTTTGCCCTTGTCTCGTATTCTCCGATCTTGTCCGCCACTCTTTGCCCTTGTCCGCCCCTCTTTGCCCTTGTCCCATACTCTCCGATCTTGTCCGCCCCCTTTGCCCTTCTCCGCCCCTCTTTGCCCTAGTCCTGTATTCTCCGATCTTCTCCGCCCCTCTTTGCCCTTGTCCCGTATTCTCCGATCTTGTCCGCCCCTCTTGCCCTTGTCTGCCCCTCTTTGCCCTTGTCTGCCCCTCTTTGCCCTTGTCCGCCACTCTTTGCCCTTGTCCGCCCCTCTTTGCACTTTTCCGCCCCTCTTTGCCTTGTCCGCCCCTCTTTGCCATTGTCCCGTATTCTCCGATCTTGTCCGCCCCTCTTTGCCCTTGTCCGCCCCTCTTTGCCCTTGTCCGCCCCTCTTTGCCATTTTCCGCCCCTCTTTGCCCTTGTCCGCCCCTTTGCCCTTGTCGGCCCCTTTTTGCCCTTGTCCGCCCCTCTTTGCCCTTGTCCGCCCCTCTTTGCCCTTGTCCGCCCCTCTTTGCCCTTGTCCGCCCCTCTTTGCCCTTGTCCGCCCCTCTTTGCCCTTGTCCGCCCCTCTTTGCCCTTGTCCCGTGTTCTCCGAACTTGTCCGCCCCTTTTTGTCCTTGTCCGCCCCTCTTTGCACTTGTCCCGTATTCTCCGATATTGTCCGCCCCTCTTTGCCCTTGTCCCGTATTCTCCGATCTTGTCCGCTCCTCTTTGCCCTTGTCCCGTATTCTCCGATCTTGTCCGCCCCTGTTTGCCCTTGTCCCGTATTCTCCGATCTTGTCCGCCCCTCTTTGCCCTTGTCCCGTATTCTCCGAACTTGTCCGCCCCTCTTTGCCCTTGTCCCGTATTCTCCGATCTTGTCCGCCCCTCTTTGCCCTTGTCCCGTATTCTCCGATCTTTTCCGCCCCTCTTTGCCATTGTCCGCCCCTCTTTGCCATTGTCCGCCCCTCTTTGCCCTTGTCCGTCCCTCTTTGCCCTTGTCCCGTATTCTCCGATCTTGTCCGCCCCTCTTTGCCCTTGTCCGTCCCTCTTTGCCCTTGTCCCGTATTCTCCGCACTTGTCCGCCCCTCTTTGCCCTTGTCCGCCTCTCTTTGACCTTGCCCGCCTCTCTTTGACCTTGCCCGCCCCTCTTTGCCCTTGTCCGCCCCTCTTTGCCCTTGTCCGCCCCTCTTTGCCCTTGTCCCGTATTCTCCGATCTTGTCCGCCCCTCTTTGCCCTTTTCCCGTATTCTCCGATCTTGTCCGCCCCTCTTTGCCCTTGTCCCATATTCTCCGATCTTGTCCGCCCCTCTTTGCCCTTGTCCCGTGTTCTCCGATCTTGTCCGCCCCTCTTTGCCCTTGTCCCGTATTCTCCGATCTTGTCCGCCCCTCTTTGCCCTTGTCCCGTATTCTCTGATCTTGTCCGCCCCTCGTTGCCCTTGTCCCGTATTCTCCGATCTTGTCCGCCCCTCTTTGCCCTTGTCCCGTATTCTCCGATCTTGTCCGCCCTTCTTTGCCCTTGTCCCGTATTCTCCGATCTTGTCCGCCCCTCTTTGCCCTTGTCCCGTAATCCGATCTTGTCCGCCCCTCTTTGCACTTGTCCCGTATTCTCCGATCTTGTCCGCCCCTCTTTGCCCTTGTCCCGTATTCTCCGATCTTGTCCGCCCCTCTTTGCCCTTGTCCCGTATTCTCCGATCTTGTCCGCCCCTCTTTGCCCTTCTCCGCCCCTCTTTGCCCTTGTCCGCCCCTCTTTGCCCTTATTAGCCCCTCTTCGCCTTTGTCCGTCTCTCTTTGCCCTTGTCCGCCTCTCTTTGCCCTTGTCCGCCCTCTTTGCCCTTGTCCACCCCTCTTTGCACTTGTCCCGTATTCTCCGATCTTGTCCGCCCCTATTTGCCCTTGTCCCGTATTCTCCGATCTTGTCCGCCCCTCTTTGCCCTTGTCTGCCCCTCTTTGCCCTTGTCCGCCCCTCTTTGCCCTTGTCTGCCCCTCTTTGCCCTTGTCCGCCCCTCTTTGCCCTTGTCCGCCCCTCTTTGCCCTTGTCCGCCCCTCTTTGCCCTTGTCCGCCCCTCTTTGCCCTTGTCCGCCCCTCTTTGCCCTTGTCCCGTATTCTCCGATCTTGTCCGCCCCTCTTTGCCCTTGTCCGCCCCTCTTTGCCCTTGTCCGCCCCTCTTTGCCCTTGTCCGCCCCTCTTTGCCCTTGTCCGCCCCTCTTTGCCCTTGTCCGCCCCTCTTTGCCCTTGTCCCGTATTCTCCGATCTTGTCCGCCCCTCTTTGCCCTTTTCCGCCCCTCTTTGCCCTTGTCCGCCCCTCTTTGGCCTTGTCCGCCCGTCTTTGCCCTTGTTCGCACCTCTTTGCCCTTGTCCGCCCCTCTTTGCCCTTGTCCGGTATTCTCCGATCTTGTCCGCCCCTCTTTGCACTTGTCCCATATTCTCCGATCTTGTCCGCCCCTCCTTGCCCTTTTCCGCCCCTCTTTGCCCTTGTCCGCACCCCTTTGCACTTGTCCGCCCCCCTTTGCCCTTGTCCGCCCCTCTTTGCCCTTGTCCGCCCCTCTTTGCCCTTCTCCGCCCCTCTTTGCCCTTGTCCGCCCCTCTTTGCCCTTGTCTGTCCCTCTTTGCCCTTGTCTGCCCCTCTTTGCCCTTGTGCCGTATTCTCAGCTCTTGTCCGCCCGTATTTGCACTTGTCCACCTCTCTTTGACCTTGTCCGCCTCTCTTTGCCCTTGTCCCGTGTTCTCTGCATTTGTCCGCCCCTCTTTGCCCTTGTCCGCCCCTCTTTGCCCTTGTCCGCCCCTCTTTGCCCTTGTCCGCCCCTCTTTGCCCTTGTCCGCCCCTCTTTGCCCTTGTCCGCCCCTCTTTGCCCTTGTCCGCCCCTCTTTGCCCTTGTCCGCCCCTCTTTGCCCTTGTCCGCCCCTCTTTGCCCTTGTCCGCCCCTCTTTGCCCTTGTCCGCCCCTCTTAGCCATTGTCTGCACCCTTTGCCCTTGTCCGCCCCTCTTCGCCCTTTTCCAAACCTCTTTGACCTTGTCCGCCCCTCTTTTCCCTTGTCCCGTATTCTCCGCCTCTCTTTGCACTTGTCCGCCCCTCTTTGCCCTTCTCTGCCCCTCTTGGCCTTTGTCCCGTATTCTCTGCCCTTGTCCGCCCCTCTTTGCCCTTGTCCGCCCCTCTTTGCCCTTCTCCGCCCCTCTTTGCTCTTGTCCGTCCCTCTTTGCCCTTGTCCGTTTTTCTCCACTCTTGTCCAATCCTCTTTGCACTTTCTCGCACCTCTTTGCCCTTGTCCGCCCCTCTTTGCAATTGTGCATTACTCTCCGCATTTCTCCAACCCTCTTTGCCCTTGTCCGCCCCTCTTTGCACTTGTGCATCCTCTTTGCACTTGTCCTCCCGTCTCTGCAATTCTCCGGTATTCTTTGAACTTCTCCGCATCCTCTTTGCCCTTCTCCGCCCCTCTTTGCCCTTGTCTGCCCCTCTTTGCCCTTGTCTGCCCCTCTTTGCCCTTGTCTGCCCCTCTTTGCCCTTGTCCGCCCCTCTTTGCACTTGTCCGTCCGTCTTTGCACTTGTGAAACTCTCCTTGCCCTTGTCCGGTATTATCCGCACTTCTCCGCACCTCTTTGCCCTTGTCCGCTCCTCTTCGCCCTTCTCCACTATTCTTTGCCCTTGTCATCCCCTCTTTGCCCTTGTCATCCCCTCTTTGCCCTTGTCATCCCCTCTTTGCCCTTGTCCGCCCCTCTTTGCCCTTGTCCGCCCCTCTTTGCCCTTGTCCGCCCGTCTTTGCCCTTGTCCGGTATTCTCCGCACTTGTCCGCCCCCCTTTGCCCTTGTCCGCCCCTCTTTGCCCTTGTCCGCCCCTCTTTGCCCTTGTCCGCCCCTCTTTGCCCTTGTCCGCCCCTCTTTGCCCTTGTCCGCCCCTCTTTGCCCTTGTCCCGTATTCTCCGCACTTGTACGCCCCTCTTTGCCCTTGTCCGACCCTCTTTGCCCTTGTCCGCCCCTCTTTGCCCTTGTCCGCCCCTCTTTGCCCTTGTCCGCCCCTCTTCGCCCTTGTCCGCCCCTCTTCGCCCTTGTCCGCCCCTCTTTGCCCTTGTCCGCCCCTCTTTGCCCTTGTCCGCCCCTCTTCGCCCTTGTCCGCCCCTCTTTGCCCTTGTCCGCCCCTCTTTGCCCTTGTCCGCCCCTCTTTGCCCTTGTCCGCCCCTCTTTGCCCTTGTCCGCCCCCCTTTGCCCTTGTCCGCCCCCCTTTGCCCTTGTCCGCCCCCCTTTGCCCTTGTCCGCCCCCCTTTGCCCTTGTCCGCCCCTCTTTGCCCTTGTCCGCCCCTCTTTGCACTTGTCCTGCCTTCTTTGCCCTTGTCCCGTATTCTCCGCAGTTGTCCGCCCCTCTTTGCCCTTGTCCGCCCCTCTTTGCCCTTGTCCGCCCCTCTTTGCCCTTGTCCGCCCCTCTTTGCCCTTGTCCGCCCCTCTTTGCCCTTGTCCGCCCCTCTTTGCCCTTGTCCCGTATTCTCCGCACTTGTCCGGCCGTGTTTCCCTTGTCCGCCCATCTTTGCCTTTGTCCTGCCCTCTTTGCCCTTGTCCGCCCCTCTTTGCCCTTGTCCGCCCCTCTTTGCCCTTGTCCGCCCCTCTTAGCCCTTGTCCGCCCCTCTTAGCCCTTGTCCGCCCCTTTTTTTCCCTTGTCCGCCCCTCTTTGCCCTTGTCCGCCCCTCTTTGCCCTTGTCCGCCCCTCTTTGCCCTTGTCCGCCCCTCTTTGCCCTTGTCCGCCCCTCTTTGCCCTTGTCCGCCCCTCTTTGCCCTTGTCCGCCCCTCTTTGCCCTTGTCTGCCCCTCTTTGCCCTTGTCCGCCCCTCTTTGCCCTTGTCCCGTATTCTCTGCAATTCTCCGCCACTCTTTCCACTTGTTTGCCCCTCTTTACCCTTGTCCCATGTTTTCCGCACTTGCCGCCCCTCTTTGCACTTGTCCGCCCGTCTTTGCCCTTGTCCGGTATTCTCGGCCCTAGTCCGCTCCTATATGCCCTTGTGCCGTATTTTCCGCCCTTGTCCGCCCCGGTTTGCCCTTGTCCTCCCCTCTTTGCCCTTGTCCGCCCCTCTTTGCCCTTGTCCGCCCCTCTTTGCCCTTGTCCGCCCCTCTTTGCCCTTGTCTGTCCCTCTTTGCCCTTGTCTGCCCCTCTTTGCCCTTGTCCCTTATTCTGTGCGCTTCTCCGCCCCTCTTTGCCCTTGTGCCGTATTCTCAGCTCTTGTCCGCCCGTATTTGCACTTGTCCACCTCTCTTTGACCTTGTCCGCCTCTCTTTGCCCTTGTCCCGTGTTCTCTGCATTTGTCCGCCCCTATTTGCCCTTGTCCGCCCCTCTTTGCCCTTGTCCGCCCCTCTTTGCCCTTGTCCGCCCCTCTTTGCCCTTGTCCGCCCCTCTTTGCCCTTGTCCGCCCCTCTTTGCCCTTGTCCGCCCTCTTTGCCCTTGTCCGCCCCTCTTTGCCCTTGTCCGCCCCTCTTTGCCCTTGTCCGCCCCTCTTTGCCCTTGTCCGCCCCTCTTTGCCCTTGTCCGCCCCTCTTTTCCCTTGTCTGCCCCTCTTTGCCCTTGTCTGCCCCTCTTTGCCCTTGTCCGCCCCTCTTTGCACTTGTCCGTCCGTCTTTGCACTTGTGAAACTCTCCTTGCCCTTGTCCGGTATTATCCGCACTTCTCCGCACCTCTTTGCCCTTGTCCGCTCCTCTTCGCCCTTCTCCACTATTCTTTGCCCTTGTCATCCCCTCTTTGCCCTTGTCATCCCCTCTTTGCCCTTGTCATCCCCTCTTTGCCCTTGTCCGCCCCTCTTTGCCCTTGTCCGCCCCTCTTTGCCCTTGTCCGCCCGTCTTTGCCCTTGTCCGGTATTCTCCGCACTTGTCCGCCCCCCTTTGCCCTTGTCCGCCCCCCTTTGCCCTTGTCCGCCCCCCTTTGCCCTTGTCCGCCCCTCTTTGCCCTTGTCCGCCCCTCTTTGCCCTTGTCCGCCCCTCTTTGCCCTTGTCCGCCCCTCTTTGCCCTTGTCCGCCCCTCTTTGCCCTTGTCCGCCCCTCTTTGCCCTTGTCTCGTATTCTCCGCACTTGTCCGCCCCTCTTTGCCCTTGTCCGACCCTCTTTGCCCTTGTCCGCCCCTCTTTGCCCTTGTCCGCCCCTCTTTGCCCTTGTCCGCCCCTCTTCGCCCTTGTCCGCCCCTCTTTGCCCTTCTCCACCCCTCTTTGCCCTTGTCCGCCCCACTTTGCCCTTGTCCGCCCCTCTTTGTCCTTGTCCGCCCCTCTTTGCCCTTGTCCGCCCCTCTTTGCCCTTGTCCGCCCCTCTTTGCCCTTGACCGCCCCTCTTTGCCCTTGTCCGCCCCTCTTTGCCCTTGTCCGCCCCTCTTTGCCCTTGTCCCGTATTCTCCGCACTTGTCCGGCCCTGTTTCCCTTGTCCGCTCCTCTTTGCCTTTGTCCTGCCCTCTTTGCCCTTGTCCACCCCTCTTTGCCCTTGTCCGCCCCTCTTTGCCCTTGTCCGCCCCTCTTTGCCCTTGTCCGCCCCTCTTTGCCCTTGTCCGCCCCTCTTTGCCCTTGTCCGCCACTCTTTGCCCTTGTCCCGTATTCTCCGCACTTGTCCGCCCCTCTTTGCCCTTGAGTGCCCCTCTTTGCCGTTGTCCGTTATTCTCTGCACTTGTCCGCCCCTCTTTCCCCTTGTCCGCCTGTCTTTGCTCTTATCCGGTATTCTCTGCAATTCTCCGCCACTCTTTGCACTTGTTTGCCCTCTTTGCCCTCGTCCCCACTTTTCCGCACTTGCCGCCCCTCTTTGTCCTTGTCCGCCCGTCTTTGCCCTTGTCCTGTATTCTCCGCACTTGTCCGCCCCGCTTTGCCCTTGTCCGCCCCCCTTTGCCCTTGTCCGCCCCCCTTTGCCCTTGTCCGCCCCCCTTTGCCCTTGTCCGCCCCCCTTTGCCCTTGTCCGCCCCTCTTTGCCCTTGTCCGCCCCTCTTTGCCCTTGTCCGCCCCTCTTTGCCCTTGTCCCGTATTCTCCGCCCTTGTCCGCCCCTCTTTGACCTTCCCCACCCCTCTTTGCCCTTGTCCGCCCCTCTTTGCCCTTGTCCGCTCCTCTTTGCCCTTGTCCGCTCCTCTTTGCACTTGTCCGACCCTCTTTCCACTTTTCCCGTATTCTCCGCCCTTGTCCGCCCCTCTTTGCCCTTGTCCGCCGCTCTTTGCCCTTGTCCGTCCCTCTTTGCCCTTGACAACACCTCTTTTCCCTTGACAACACCTCTTTGCCCTTGTCCTCCCCTCTTTGCCCTTGTCCGCCCCTCTTTGCCCTTGTCTGCCCCTCTTTGCCCTTGTCTGCCCCTCTTTGCCCTTGTCCGCCCCTCTTTGCACTTGTCCGTCCGTCTTTGCACTTGTGAAACTCTCCTTGCCCTTGTCCGGTATTATCCGCACTTCTCCGCACCTCTTTGCCCTTGTCCGCTCCTCTTCGCCCTTCTCCACTATTCTTTGCCCTTGTCATCCCCTATTTGCCCTTGTCATCCCCTCTTTGCCCTTGTCATCCCCTCTTTGCCCTTGTCCGCCCCTCTTTGCCCTTGTCCGCCCGTCTTTGCCCTTGTCCGGTATTCTCCGCACTTGTCCGCCCCCCTTTGCCCTTGTCCGCCCCCCTTTGCCCTTGTCCGCCCCCCTTTGCCCTTGTCCGCCCCTCTTTGCCCTTGTCCGCCCCTCTTTGCCCTTGTCCGCCCCTCTTTGCCCTTGTCCGCCCCTCTTTGCCCTTGTCCGCCCCTCTTTGCCCTTGTCCGCCCCTCTTTGCCCTTGTCTCGTATTCTCCGCACTTGTCCGCCCCTCTTTGCCCTTGTCCGCCCCTCTTTGCCCTTGTCCGCCCCTCTTTGCCCTTGTCCGCCCCTCTTTGCCCTTGTCCGCCCCTCTTCGCCCTTGTCCGCCCCTCTTTGCCCTTCTCCACCCCTCTTTGCCCTTGTCCGCCCCACTTTGCCCTTGTCGGCCCCTCTTTGTCCTTGTCCGCCCCTCTTTGCCCTTGTCCGCCCCTCTTTTCCCTTGACCGCCCCTCTTTGCCCTTGTCCGCCCCTCTTTGCCCTTGTCCCGTATTCTCCGCACTTGTCCGGCCCTGTTTCCCTTGTCCGCTCCTCTTTGCCTTTGTCCTGCCCTCTTTGCCCTTGTCCACCCCTCTTTGCCCTTGTCCGCCCCTCTTTGCCCTTGTCCGCCCCTCTTTGCCCTTGTCCGCCCCTCTTTGCCCTTGTCCGCCCCTCTTTGCCCTTGTCCGCCACTCTTTGCCCTTGTCCCGTATTCTCCGCACTTGTCCGCCCCTCTTTGCCCTTGAGTGCCCCTCTTTGCCGTTGTCCGTTATTCTCTGCACTTGTCCGCCCCTCTTTCCCCTTGTCCGCCTGTCTTTGCCCTTATCCGGTATTCTCTGCAATTCTCCGCCACTCTTTGCACTTGTTTGCCCTCTTTGCCCTTGTCCCCACTTTTCCGCACTTGCCGCCCCTCTTTGTCCTTGTCCGACCGTCTTTGCCCTTGTCCTGTATTCTCCGCACTTGTCCGCCCCGCTTTGCCCTTGTCCGCCCCCCTTTGCCCTTGTCCGCCCCCCTTTGCCCTTGTCCGCCCCCCTTTGCCCTTGTCCGCCCCTCTTTGCCCTTGTCCGCCCCTCTTTGCCCTTGTCCGCCCCTCTTTGCCCTTGTCCCGTATTCTCCGCCCTTGTCCGCCCCTCTTTGACCTTGCCCACCCCTCTTTGCCCTTGTCCGCCCCTCTTTGCCCTTGTCCGCCCCTCTTTGCACTTGTCCGTCCGTCTTTGCACTTGTGAAACTCTCCTTGCCCTTGTCCGGTATTATCCGCACTTCTCCGCACGTCTTTGCCCTTGTCCGCTCCTCTTCGCCCTTCTCCACTATTCTTTGCCCTTGTCATCCCCTCTTTGCCCTTGTCATCCCCTCTTTGCCCTTGTCATCCCCTCTTTGCCCTTGTCCGCCCCTCTTTGCCCTTGTCCGCCCCTCTTTGCCCTTGTCCGCCCGTCTTTGGCCTTGTCCGGTATTCTCCGCACTTGTCCGCCCCCCTTTGCCCTTGTCCGCCCCCCTTTGCCCTTGTCCGCCCCCCTTTGCCCTTGTCCGCCCCTCTTTGCCCTTGTCCGCCCCTCTTTGCCCTTGTCCGCCCCTCTTTGCCCTTGTCCGCCCCTCTTTGCCCTTGTCCGCCCCTCTTTGCCCTTGTCCCGTATTCTCCGCACTTGTCCGCCCCTCTTTGCCCTTGTCCGACCCTCTTTGCCCTTGTCCGCCCCTCTTTGCCCTTGTCCGCCCCTCTTTGCCCTTGTCCGCCCCTCTTCGCCCTTGTCCGCCCCTCTTCGCCCTTGTCCGCCCCTCTTTGCCCTTGTCCGCCCCTCTTTGCCCTTGTCCGCCCCTCTTCGCCCTTGTCCGCCCCTCTTTGCCCTTGTCCGCCCCTCTTTGTCCTTGTCCGCCCCTCTTTGCCCTTGTCCGCCCCTCTTTGCCCTTGTCCGCCCCTCTTTGCACTTGTCCGCCCCACTTTGCCCTTGTCCGTCCCCTTTGCCCTTGTCCGCCCCCCTTTGCCCTTGTCCGCCCCCCTTTGCCCTTGTCCGCCCCTCTTTGCCCTTGTCCGCCCCTCTTTGCCCTTGTCCGCCCCTCTTTGCCCTTGTCCGCCCCTCTTTGCCCTTGTCCCGTATTCTCCGCACTTGTCCGGCCGTGTTTCCCTTGTCCGCCCATCTTTGCCTTTGTCCTGCCCTCTTTGCCCTTGTCCGCCCCTCTTTGCCCTTGTCCGCCCCTCTTTGCCCTTGTCCGCCCCTCTTAGCCCTTGTCCGCCCCTCTTAGCCCTTGTCCGCCCCTCTTAGCCCTTGTCCGCCCCTCTTAGCCCTTGTCCGCCCCTCTTTGCCCTTGTCCGCCCCTCTTTGCCCTTGTCCGCCCCTCTTTGCCCTTGTCCGCCCCTCTTTGCCCTTGTCCGCCCCTCTTTGCCCTTGTCCGCCCCTCTTTGCCCTTGTCCGCCCCTCTTTGCCCTTGTCCGCCCCTCTTTGCCCTTGTCTGCCCCTCTTTGCCCTTGTCCGCCCCTCTTTGCCCTTGTCCCGTATTCTCTGCATTTCTCCGCCACTCTTTCCACTTGTTTGCCCCTCTTTACCCTTGTCCCATGTTTTCCGCACTTGCCGCCCCTCTTTGCACTTGTCCGCCCGTCTTTGCCCTTGTCCGGTATTCTCGGCCCTAGTCCGCTCCTATATGCCCTTGTGCCGTATTTTCCGCCCTTGTCCGCCCCGGTTTGCCCTTGTCCTCCCCTCTTTGCCCTTGTCCGCCCCTCTTTGCCCTTGTCCGCCCCTCTTTGCCCTTGTCCGCCCCTCTTTGCCCTTGTCTGTCCCTCTTTGCCCTTGTCTGCCCCTCTTTGCCCTTGTCCCTTATTCTGTGCGCTTCTCCGCCCCTCTTTGCCCTTGTGCCGTATTCTCAGCTCTTGTCCGCCCGTATTTGCACTTGTCCACCTCTCTTTGACCTTGTCCGCCTCTCTTTGTCCTTGTCCCGTGTTCTCTGCATTTGTCCGCCCCTCTTTGCCCTTGTCCGCCCCTCTTTGCCCTTGTCCGCCCCTCTTTGCCCTTGTCCGCCCCTCTTTGCCCTTGTCCGCCCCTCTTTGCCCTTGTCCGCCCTCTTTGCCCTTGTCCGCCCCTCTTTGCCCTTGTCCGCCCCTCTTTGCCCTTGTCCGCCCCTCTTTGGCCTTGTCCGCCCCTCTTTGGCCTTGTCCGCCCCTCTTTGCCCTTGTCCGCCCCTCTTTGCCCTTGTCCGCCCCTCTTTGCCCTTGTCCGCCCCTCTTAGCCATTGTCTGCACCCTTTGCCCTTGTCCGCCCCTCTTCGCCCTTTTCCAAACCTCTTTGACCTTGTCCGCCCCTCTTTTCCCTTGTCCCGTATTCTCCGCCTCTCTTTGCACTTGTCCGCCCCTCTTTGCCCTTCTCTGCCCCTCTTGGCCTTTGTCCCGTATTCTCTGCCCTTGTCCGCCCCTCTTTGCCCTTGTCCGCCCCTCTTTGCCCTTGTCCGCCCCTCTTTGCTCTTGTCCGTCCCTCTTTGCCCTTGTCCGTTTTTCTCCACTCTTGTCCAATCCTCTTTGCACTTTCTCGCACCTCTTTGACCTTGTCCGCCCCTCTTTGCAATTCTGCATTACTCTCCGCATTTCTCCAACCCTCTTTGCCCTTGTCCGCCCCTCTTTGCACTTGTGCATCCTCTTTGCCCTTGTCCTCCCGTCTCTGCAATTCTCCGGTATTCTTTGAACTTCTCCGCATCCTCTTTGCCCTTGTCCGCCCCTCTTTGCCCTTGTCCGCCCCTCTTTGCCCTTGTCCGCCCCTCTTTGCCCTTGTCCGCCCCTCTTTGCCCTTGTCCCGTATTCTCCGCACTTGTCCGCCCCTCTTTGCCCTTGTCCGACCCTCTTTGCCCTTGTCCGCCCCTCTTTGCCCTTGTCCGCCCCTCTTTGCCCTTGTCCGCCCCTCTTCGCCCTTGTCCGCCCCTCTTCGCCCTTGTCCGCCCCTCTTTGCCCTTGTCCGCCCCTCTTTGCCCTTGTCCGCCCCTCTTCGCCCTTGTCCGCCCCTCTTTGCCCTTGTCCGCCCCTCTTTGTCCTTGTCCGCCCCTCTTTGCCCTTGTCCGCCCCTCTTTGCCCTTGTCCGCCCCTCTTTGCACTTGTCCGCCCCACTTTGCCCTTGTCCGTCCCCTTTGCCCTTGTCCGCCCCCCTTTGCCCTTGTCCGCCCTCCTTTGCCCTTGTCCGCCCCTCTTTGCCCTTGTCCGCCCCTCTTTGCCCTTGTCCGCCCCTCTTTGCCCTTGTCCGCCCCTCTTTGCCCTTGTCCGCCCCTCTTTGCCCTTGTCCCGTATTCTCCGCACTTGTCCGGCCGTGTTTCCCTTGTCCGCCCATCTTTGCCTTTGTCCTGCCCTCTTTGCCCTTGTCCGCCCCTCTTTGCCCTTGTCCGCCCCTCTTTGCCCTTGTCCGCCCCTCTTAGCCCTTGTCCGCCCCTCTTAGCCCTTGTCCGCCCCTCTTAGCCCTTGTCCGCCCCTCTTAGCCCTTGTCCGCCCCTCTTTGCCCTTGTCCGCCCCTCTTTGCCCTTGTCCGCCCCTCTTTGCCCTTGTCCGCCCCTCTTTGCCCTTGTCCGCCCCTCTTTGCCCTTGTCCGCCCCTCTTTGCCCTTGTCCGCCCCTCTTTGCCCTTGTCCGCCCCTCTTTGCCCTTGTCTGCCCCTCTTTGCCCTTGTCCGCCCCTCTTTGCCCTTGTCCCGTATTCTCTGCATTTCTCCGCCACTCTTTCCACTTGTTTGCCCCTCTTTACCCTTGTCCCATGTTTTCCGCACTTGCCGCCCCTCTTTGCACTTGTCCGCCCGTCTTTGCCCTTGTCCGGTATTCTCGGCCCTAGTCCGCTCCTATATGCCCTTGTGCCGTATTTTCCGCCCTTGTCCGCCCCGGTTTGCCCTTGTCCTCCCCTCTTTGCCCTTGTCCGCCCCTCTTTGCCCTTGTCCGCCCCTCTTTGCCCTTGTCCGCCCCTCTTTGCCCTTGTCTGTCCCTCTTTGCCCTTGTCTGCCCCTCTTTGCCCTTGTCCCTTATTCTGTGCGCTTCTCCGCCCCTCTTTGCCCTTGTGCCGTATTCTCAGCTCTTGTCCGCCCGTATTTGCACTTGTCCACCTCTCTTTGACCTTGTCCGCCTCTCTTTGTCCTTGTCCCGTGTTCTCTGCATTTGTCCGCCCCTCTTTGCCCTTGTCCGCCCCTCTTTGCCCTTGTCCGCCCCTCTTTGCCCTTGTCCGCCCCTCTTTGCCCTTGTCCGCCCCTCTTTGCCCTTGTCCGCCCTCTTTGCCCTTGTCCGCCCCTCTTTGCCCTTGTCCGCCCCTCTTTGCCCTTGTCCGCCCCTCTTTGCCCTTGTCCGCCCCTCTTTGGCCTTGTCCGCCCCTCTTTGCCCTTGTCCGCCCCTCTTTGCCCTTGTCCGCCCCTCTTTGCCCTTGTCCGCCCCTCTTAGCCATTGTCTGCACCCTTTGCCCTTGTCCGCCCCTCTTCGCCCTTTTCCAAACCTCTTTGACCTTGTCCGCCCCTCTTTTCCCTTGTCCCGTATTCTCCGCCTCTCTTTGCACTTGTCCGCCCCTCTTTGCCCTTCTCTGCCCCTCTTGGCCTTTGTCCCGTATTCTCTGCCCTTGTCCGCCCCTCTTTGCCCTTGTCCGCCCCTCTTTGCCCTTGTCCGCCCCTCTTTGCTCTTGTCCGTCCCTCTTTGCCCTTGTCCGTTTTTCTCCACTCTTGTCCAATCCTCTTTGCACTTTCTCGCACCTCTTTGACCTTGTCCGCCCCTCTTTGCAATTCTGCATTACTCTCCGCATTTCTCCAACCCTCTTTGCCCTTGTCCGCCCCTCTTTGCACTTGTGCATCCTCTTTGCCCTTGTCCTCCCGTCTCTGCAATTCTCCGGTATTCTTTGAACTTCTCCGCATCCTCTTTGCCCTTGTCTGCCCCTCTTTGCCCTTGTCTGCCCCTCTTTGCCCTTGTCTGCCCCTCTTTGCCCTTGTCTGCCCCTCTTTGCCCTTGTCTGCCCCTCTTTGCCCTTGTCCGCCCCTCTTTGCACTTGTCCGTCCGTCTTTGCACTTGTGAAACTCTCCTTGCCCTTGTCCGGTATTATCCGCACTTCTCCGCACCTCTTTGCCCTTGTCCGCTCCTCTTCGCCCTTCTCCACTATTCTTTGCCCTTGTCATCCCCTCTTTGCCCTTGTCATCCCCTCTTTGCCCTTGTCATCCCCTCTTTGCCCTTGTCATCCCCTCTTTGCCCTTGTCCGCCCCTCTTTGCCCTTGTCCGCCCCTCTTTGCCCTTGTCCGCCCGTCTTTGCCCTTGTCCGGTATTCTCCGCACTTGTCCGCCCCCCTTTGCCCTTGTCCGCCCCCCTTTGCCCTTGTCCGCCCCCCTTTGCCCTTGTCCGCCCCCCTTTGCCCTTGTCCGCCCCTCTTTGCCCTTGTCCGCCCCTCTTTGCCCTTGTCCGCCCCTCTTTGCCCTTGTCCGCCCCTCTTTGCCCTTGTCCGCCCCTCTTTGCCCTTGTCCGCCCCTCTTTGCCCTTGTCTCGTATTCTCCGCACTTGTCCGCCCCTCTTTGCCCTTGTCCGACCCTCTTTGCCCTTGTCCGCCCCTCTTTGCCCTTGTCCGCCCCTCTTCGCCCTTGTCCGCCCCTCTTCGCCCTTGTCCGCCCCTCTTTGCCCTTCTCCACCCCTCTTTGCACTTGTCCGCCCCACTTTGCCCTTGTCCGCCCCTCTTTGTCCTTGTCCGCCCCTCTTTGCCCTTGTCCGCCCCTCTTTGCCCTTGTCCGCCCCTCTTTGCCCTTGACCGCCCCTCTTTGCCCTTGTCCGCCCCTCTTTGCCCTTGTCCGCCCCTCTTTGCCCTTGTCCCGTATTCTCCGCACTTGTCCGGCCCTGTTTCCCTTGTCCGCTCCTCTTTGCCTTTGTCCTGCCCTCTTTACCCTTGTCCACCCCTCTTTGCCCTTGTCCGCCCCTCTTTGCCCTTGTCCGCCCCTCTTTGCCCTTGTCCGCCCCTCTTTGCCCTTGTCCGCCCCTCTTTGCCCTTGTCCGCCCCTCTTTGCCCTTGTCCGCCACTCTTTGCCCTTGTCCCGTATTCTCCGCACTTGTCCGCCCCTCTTTGCCCTTGAGTGCCCCTCTTTGCCGTTGTCCGTTATTCTCTGCACTTGTCCGCCCCTCTTTCCCCTTGTCCGCCTGTCTTTGCCCTTATCCGGTATTCTCTGCAATTCTCCGCCACTCTTTGCACTTGTTTGCCCTCTTTGCCCTTGTCCCCACTTTTCCGCACTTGCCGCCCCTCTTTGTCCTTGTCCGACCGTCTTTGCCCTTGTCCTGTATTCTCCGCACTTGTCCGCCCCGCTTTGCCCTTGTCCGCCCCCCTTTGCCCTTGTCCGCCCCCCTTTGCCCTTGTCCGCCCCCCTTTGCCCTTGTCCGCCCCTCTTTGCCCTTGTCCGCCCCTCTTTGCCCTTGTCCGCCCCTCTTTGCCCTTGTCCCGTATTCTCCGCCCTTGTCCGCCCCTCTTTGACCTTGCCCACCCCTCTTTGCCCTTGTCCGCCCCTCTTTGCCCTTGTCCGCTCCTCTTTGCCCTTGTCCGCCCCTCTTTGCACTTGTCCGACCCTCTTTCCACTTTTCCCGTATTCTCCGCCCTTGTCCGCCCCTCTTTGCCCTTGTCCTCCCCTCTTTGCCCTTGTCCGCCCCTCTTTGCCCTTGTTCGCCCCTCTTTGCCCTTGTCCGCCCCTCTTTGACCTTGTCCCGTATTCTCCGCACTTGTCCCTCGCACTTTGACTTATCCACCCCTCTTTGCCCTTTTCCCGTATTTTCCTAACTTATGCGCCCCTCTTTGCCCTTGTCCCGTAGTCTCCGCCCTTGTCCGCCCCTCTTTGCCCTTGTCCGCCCCTCTTTGCCCTTGTCCGCCCCATTCTTTGCCGTGGTCCGACACTCTTTCCCCTGGTCTGCCGCGCTTTGCGCTTGTCCGCCGCGCTTTGCGCTTGTCCGCCCCTCTTTGCCCTTGTCCGCCCCTCTTTGCTCTTGTCTGCCCCTCTTTGCCCTTGTCTGCCCCTCTTTGCCCTTGTCCCGTATTCTCCGCACTTGTCCACCCCTCTTTGCCCTTGTCCCGTATTCTCCGAAATTATCCGCCCCTCTTTGCCCTTGTCCCGTATTCTCCGAACTTGTCCGCCCCTCTTTGCCCTTGTCCCGTTTTCTCCGCAATTGTCCGCCCATCTTTGGTCTTGTCCGACCTTCTTAGCTTTTTTCCGCACCTCTTTGCCCTTGTCCCGTATTCTCCGCACTTTTCCGCCCCCCTTTCTCTTTTCCCGTATTCTCCGCACTTGTCCCCCCCCTTTGCCCTTGTCCCGTATTCTCCGCACTTTTCCGACCCTCTTTGCCCTTGTCCCGTATTCTCCGCACTTCTCCGCCCCTCTTTGCCTTTGTCTCGTATTCTCCGCACTTGTCCGCCCCTCTTTTCCCTTGTCCCATATTCTCCGCACTCTTCCGCCCTTCTTTGCGCTTGTCCCGTATTCTCCGAAATTTTCCGCCCCTCTTTCCCCTTGTCCCTTATTTTCCGCCCTTGATCGCCCCTCTTATCCATTGTCCGCCCCTCTTTGCCCTTGTCCGACACTCTTTGCCCTTAGTCGCCCCTGTTTGCCCTTGTCCCGTGTTCTCCTCCTTTGTCCCGTATTCTCCGCACTTGTCCCGTATTCTCCGCACTTGTCCACACCTCTTTGCCCTTGTGCGCCCCTCTTAGTCCTTGTCTTCCCCTCTTTGCCCCTGTCTCGTATTCTCCGCACTTGTCCGCCCCTCTCTGCCCTTGGCAGCCCGTCTTTGCCCTTGTCCGGTATTCTCCGCACTTGTCCGCCCTCTCCGCCCTTGTGCGCCCCTCTTTGCACTTTTCCGCTCCTCTTTGCCCTTGTCCCGTATTCTCCGCACTTGTGCGCACTTCTTTGACCTTGTCCCGTATTCTCCACCCTTGTGCGCTCCTCTTTGACTTTGTCTAGTATTCTCAGGCCTTGTCCCGTATTCTCCGCGCTTGTCCGCCCCTCTATGCCCTTGTTCGTCCGTCTTTGCCCTTGTCCAGTATTCTCCGCACTTGTCCGCCTTCTCCGCCCTTGTCCGCCCCTCTTTGCACTTGTCCGCTCCTCTTTGCACTTGTCCCGTATTCTCCACACATGTCCGCCCCTCTTTGCCCTTGTGCGCCCCTCTTTGCCCTTGTGCGCCCCTCTTTTCCCTTGTCCGCCCCTCTTTGCCCTTGTCCGCCCCTCTTTGCCCTTGTCCTGTATTCTCCGCAGTTGTCCCTCGCTCTTTGCCTTTTCCAACCCTCTTTCCTCTTGTCCCGTATTTTCCGCACTTATGCGCCCCTCTTTGACTTTGTCCCGTAGTCTCCGCCCTTGTCCGCCCCTCTTTGCCCTTGTCCGCCCCTCTTTGCCCTTGTCCGCCCCTCTTTGCCCTGGTCCGACACTGTTTCCCCTGGTCCGTCCCTCTTTGCCCTTGTCCGCCCCTATTTGCCCTTGTCCCATATTCTCCGCACTTGTCCGCAACTCTTTGCCCTTGTCTCGTGTTTTCTTCACTTGTCCACCCCTCTTTGCCCTTGTCCGCCCCTCTTTGCCCTGGTCCGACACTGTTTCCCCTGGTCCGTCCCTCTTTGCCCTAGTCCGCCCCTATTTGCCCTTGTCCCGTATTCTCCGCACTTGTCCGCAACTCTTTGCCCTTGTCTCGTGTTTTCTTCACTTGTCCGCCCCTCTTTGCCCTTGTCCGCCCCTCTTTGCCCTTGTCCGCCCCTCTTTGCCCTTGTCCGCCCCTCTTTGCCCTTGTCCGCCCCTCTTTGCCCTTGTCCGCCCCTATTTGCCCTTGTCCCATATTCTCCGCACTTGTCCGCCCCTCTTTGCCTTTTCCGCCCCTCTTTGCCCTTGTCTGCACCTCTTTGCCCTTGTCCCGTATTCTCCGCAATTCTGAGCCACTCTTTCCCCTTGTCCCGTATTCTTCGCACTTCTAAGTCACTCTTTCCCCTTGTTCCGTAATCTCCGCTCTTCTATGCCCCTCTTTGCCCTTGTGTGCCCCTCTTTGCCCTTGTGTGCCCATCTTTGCCCTTGTGAGACCGTCTTTGCCCTTGTGAGCCCCTCTTTGCCCTTGTCCGCCCCTCTTTGCCCTTGTCCACCCCTCTTTGCCCTTGTCCGCCCCTCTTTGCCCTTGTCCACCCCTCTTTGCCCTTGTCCGCCCCTCTTTGCACTTGTCCGCCTCTGTTTGCCCCGTCCACCCCTCTTTGCACTTGTCCCGTATTCTCCGCAGTTCTCCGCCACTCTTTTACCTTATCCCGTATTCTCCCCACTTCTCCGCCCCTCTTTGCCATTGTCCGCCCCTCTTTGTCCTTGTCCGCCCCTCTCTGTCCTTGTCCGCCCCTCTTTGCCCTTTTCCCGTATTCTCTGCACTTGTCCGCCGCTCTTTGCCCTTGTCCGCGCCTCTTTGCCCTTGTCAGCCTCTCTTTGCACTTGTCCTGTATTCTCCGCACTTCTCCGCCCCTCTTTGCCATTGTCCGCCCCTCTTTGTCCTTGTCCGCCCCTCTCTGTCCTTGTCCGCCCCTCTTTGCACTTTTCCCGTATTCTCCGCACTTGTCCGCCGCTCTTTGCCCTTGTCCGCGCCTCTTTGCCCTTGTCAGCCTCTCTTTGCACTTGTCCTGTATTTTCCGCACTTCTCCGCCCCTCTTTGCCCTTGTCCGCCCCTCTTTGCACTTGTCCCGTATTCTCCGCAATTGTCCGCCCATCTTTGGTCTTGTCCGACCTTCTTAGCTTTTTTCCGCACCTCTTTGCCCTTGTCCCGTATTCTCCGCACTTGTCCGCCCCCCTTTCTCTTTTCCCGTATTCTCCGCACTTGTCCCCCCCCTTTGCCCTTGTCCCGTATTCTCCGCACTTTTCCGACCCTCTTTGCCCTTGTCCCGTATTCTCCGCACATCTCCGCCCCTCTTTGCCTTTGTCTCGTATTCTCCGCACTTGTCTGCCCCTCTTTTCCCTTGTCCCATATTCTCCGCACTCTTCCGCCCTTCTTTGCGCTTGTCCCGTATTCTCCGAAATTTTCCGCCCCTCTTTCCCCTTGTCCCTTATTTTCCGCCCTTGATCGCCCCTCTTATCCATTGTCCGCCCCTCTTTGCCCTTGTCCGACACTCTTTGCCTTTGGTCACCCCTGTTTGCCCTTGTCCCGTGTTCTCCTCCTTTGTCCCGTATTCTCCGCACTTGTCCCGTATTCTCCGCACTTGTCCACACCTCTTTGCCCTTGTGCGCCCCTCTTAGTCCTTGTCTTCCCCTCTTTGCCCTTGTCTCGTATTCTCCGCACTTGTCCGCCCCTCTCTGCCCTTGGCAGCCCGTCTTTGCCCTTGTCCGGTATTCTCCGCACTTGTCCGCCCTCTCCGCCCTTGTGCGCCCCTCTTTGCACTTGTCCGCTCCTCTTTGCCCTTGTCCCGTATTCTCCGCACTTGTGCGCACTTCTTTGACCTTGTCCCGTATTCTCCACCCTTGTGCGCTCCTCTTTGAATTTGTCTAGTATTCTCAGGCCTTGTCCCGTATTCTCCGCGCTTGTCCGCCCCTCTATGCCCTTGTTCGTCCGTCTTTGCCCTTGTCCAGTATTCTCCGCACTTGTCCGCCCTCTCCGCCCTTGTCCGCCCCTCTTTGCACTTGTCCGCTCCTCTTTGCACTTGTCCCGTATTCTCCACACATGTCCGCCCCTCTTTGCCCTTGTGCGCCCCTCTTTGCCCTTGTGCGCCCCTCTTTGCCCTTGTCCACCCCTCTTTGCCCTTGTCCGCCCCTCTTTGCCCTTGTCCGCCCCTCTTTGCCCTTGTCCTGTATTCTCCGCAGTTGTCCCTCACTCTTTGCCTTTTCCAACCCTCTTTCCTCTTGTCCCGTATTTTCCGCACTTATGCGCCCCTCTTTGACCTTGTCCCGTAGTCTCCGCCCTTGTCCGCCCCTCTTTGCACTTGTCCGCCCCTCTTTGCCCTGGTCCGACACTGTTTCCCCTGGTCCGTCCCTCTTTGCCCTTGTCCGCCCCTATTTGCCCTTGTCCCATATTCTCCGCACTTGTCCGCAACTCTTTGCCCTTGTCTCGTGTTTTCTTCACTTGTCCGCCCCTCTTTGCCCTTGTCCGCCCCTCTTTGCCCTGGTCCGACACTGTTTCCCCTGGTCCGTCCCTCTTTGCCCTTGTCCACCCCTATTTGCCCTTGTCCCGTATTCTCCGCACTTGTCCGCAACTCTTTGCCCTTGTCTCGTGTTTTCTTCACTTGTCCGCCCCTCTTTGCCCTTGTCCGCCCCTCTTTGCCCTTGTCCGCCCCTCTTTGCCCTTGTCCGCCCCTATTTGCCCTTGTCCCATATTCTCCGCACTTGTCCGCCCCTCTTTGTCTTTCCGCCCCTCTTTGAGCTTGTCTGCACCTCTTTGCCCTTGTCCCGTATTCTCCGCAATTATGAGCCACTCTTTCCCCTTGTCCCGTATTCTTCGCACTTCTAAGTCACTCTTTCCCCTTGTTCCGTAATCTCCGCTCTTCTATGCCCCTCTTTGCCCTTGTGTCCCCTCTTTGCCCTTGTGTGCCCCTCTTTGCCCTTGTGAGACCGTCTTTGCCCTTGTGAGCCCCTCTTTGCCCTTGTCCGCCCCTCTTTGCCCTTGTCCGCCCCTCTTTGCCCATGTCCGCCCCTCTTTGCACTTGTCCGCCTCTGTTTGCCCCGTCCACCCCTCTTTGCACTTGTCCCGTATTCTCCGCAGTTCTCCGCCACTCTTTTACCTTATCCCGTATTCTCCCCACTTCTCCGCCCCTCTTTGCCATTGTCCGCCACTCTTTGTCCTTGTCCGCCCCTCTCTGTCCTTGTCCGCCCCTCTTTGCCCTTTCCCCGTATTCTCCGCACTTGTCCGCCGCTCTTTGCCCTTGTCCGCGCCTCTTTGCCCTTGTCAGCCTCTCTTTGCACTTGTCCCGTATTCTCCGCACTTCTCCGCCCCTCTTTGCCCTTGTCCGCCCCTCTTTGCACTTGTCCCGTATTCTCCGCACTTGTCCGCCCCTCTTTGCACTTGTCCGTCCCTCTTTGACCTTGTCCCGTATTCTCCGCACATGTCCGCCCCTCTTTGCCCTTGTCCGCCCCTCTTTGCCCTTGCCCGCACCTCTTTGCCCTTGTCCGCCACTCTTTGCACTTGTCCACCCCTCTTTGCACTTGTCCGACCCTCTTTACCTTTGTCCGCCCCTCTTTGACTTGGTCCCATATTCTCCGCACTTGTCTGCCCCTCTTTGCCCTTTTCTGACAATCTTTGCGCTTGTACAGTATTCTCCGCACTTGTCCGCACCTCTTTGCCCTTGTCCCATATTCTCCGCACTTGTCCACCCCTATTTGCCCTTGTCCAACCTAATTTGCCCTTGTCCGCCACTCTTTCAAATTGTACGACACTCTTTGCTCTTCTCCCGTATTCTCCGCCCTTGTTCGCCCCTCTGTGCCCTTGTCCGCCCCTCTGTGCCCTTGTCCGCCCCTCTTTTCCCTGGTTCGCCCCCCTTTGCCCTTGTCCTCCCCCTTTGCCCTTGTCCGCCCCTCTTTGCCCTTGTCCCCCCCTCTTTGCCCTTGTCCCGTATTCTCCGCACTTGTCCGCCCCTCTTTGCCCTCGTCCAGTATTCTCCACCCTTGTCCGCCCCTCTTTGCCCTTGTCCGCCCCTCTTTGCCCTTGTCCACGCCTCTTTGACCTTGTCCGCCCCTCTTTCTCTTGTCCCGTATTCTCCGCCCTTGTCCGCACCTCTTAGCCTTTGTCCGCCCCTCTTTGCCCTTGTCCCTTTTTCTCCGCACTTTTCCGCCCCTCTTTGCCCTTGTCCACACCTCTTTGACCTTGTCCGCCCCTCTTTCTCTTGTCCCGTATTCTCCGCCCTTGTCCGCACCTCTTAGCCTTTGTCCACCCCTCTTTGCCCTTGTCCCGTATTCTCGGCACTTTTCCGCCCCTTTTTTGACCTTCTCCCGTATTCTCCGTACATCTCCAACCTTCTTTGCCCTTGTACGCCCATCTTTGACCTACTCCGCCCCTATTGCCATTTTCTGCCCCTCTTTTACATTTTCCGCCCCTCTTTGCCCTTGTCCGCCCCTCTCTGCACTTTTCCTGTATTCTCCGCACTTGTCCTCACCTATTTGCCCTTGTCCCGTATTCTCCGCACTTGTCTGCCCCTCTTTACCGTTGTCCAATATTCTCAGCTTTTGTCCGCCCCTCATTGCCATTGTCCGCCCCTCTTTGCCCTTGTCCAGTATTCTCCGCACTTGTCCGCCCCTCTTTGCACTTCTCCAATATTCTCCGCACTTGTCCGCCCATCTTTGCCCTTGTCCACCTCTCTTTGCCCGTGTCCGACCCTCTTTGCCCTTGTCCGACCCTCTTTGCCCTTGTCCGCCCCTCTTTGCCCTTGTCCGCCCCTCTTTGCCCTTGTCCGCCCCTCTTTGCCCTTGTCCGCCCCTCTTTGCCCGTGTCCGCTCCTCTTTGCCCTTGTCCGACCCTCTTTGCCCTTGTCCTCCCCTCTTTGCCCTTGCCCAACCTCTTTGCCCTTGTCCGCCACTCTTTGCACTTGTCCCATATTCTCCGCACTTATCCGCCCCTATTTGCTCTTCTCCCGTATTCTCTGCACTTGTCCGCCCCTCTTTTCACTTTTCCGACCCTCTTTGCCCTTGTACAGTATTCTCCTCAATTGTCTGCCCCTCTTTGCCCTTGTCCCGTATTCTCCGCCCTTGTCCGCCCCTCTTTGCCCTTGCCCGCTCCTCTTTGCCCTTGTACACCCATCTTTGCCCTTGTCCGCCCTTCTTTGCCCTTGTCCGCCCCTCTTTGCCCATGTCCCGTATTCTCCGCAATTGTCCTCCACTCTTTGCCCTTGTCCCGTATTCTCCGCACTTCTCCGCCCCTCTTTGCCCTTTTTCCGTATTGTCCGCACTTGTCCACCCCTCTTTGCCCTTGTCTGCCCCTCTTTGCCCTTGTCCAATATTCTCCGCACTTCTCCGCCCCTCTTTGCTTTTGCCGCCCCTCTTTGCCATTGTCCGCCCCTCTTTGACCTTGTCCCGTATTCTCTGCACTTGTCCATCCCTCTTTGCCATTGTCAGCCCCTCTTTGGCCATGTCCTCCCGACTTTGCCCTTGACCGCTCTTCTTTGCCCTTGTCTGCCCCACTTTGCAATTGTCTGCCCCTCTTTGCCCTTCTCCGACCCTCTTTGTAATTTTCCGACCCTCTTTGCTCTTGTCCATCAATCTTTGCCCTTATCCCCTATTTTCTGCACTTGTCCGCCCCTCTTTGCACTTGTCCGCCCCTCTTTGCACTTGTCCGACCCTCCTTCAATTTGTCCGCCCCTCTTTGCCCTTGTCCGCCCCTCTTTGCCCTTGTCCGCCCCTCTTTGCCCTTGTCCGCCCCTCTTTGCCCTTGTCCGCCCCTCTTTGCCCTTGTCCCGTATTCTCCGCCCTTCTGAGCCACTCTTTCCCCTTGTCCCATATTCTCCGCAGTTCTAAGCCACTCTTTCCCCTTGTCCCGTAATCTCCGTGCTTCTCCGCCCCTCTTTGCCCTTGTCCGCCCCTCTTTGCACTTCTCCGGAATTCTTTGATCTTCTCCGCCCCTCTTTGCACTTCTCCGCCCCTCTTTGCACTTCTCCGTCCCTCTTTGCACTTCTCCATCCCTCTTTGTCCTTCTCCGTCCCTCTTTGTCCTTCTCCGTCCCTCTTTGTCCTTCTCCGTCCCTCTTTGTCCTTCTCCGTCCCTCTTTGTCCTTCTCCGTCCCTCCTTGAAATTGTCTGCCCCACTTTGCCCATGTCCGCCACTCTTTGCCATTGTCTGCCCCTCTTTGCCCATGTCCGCCACTCTTTGCCATTGTCTGCCGGTCTTTGCACTTCTCCACCCCTCTTTGACCTTGTCCGCCCCTCTTTGCACTTGTCCCGTATTCTCCGCACTTCTCCGCCCCTCTTTGCACTTGTCCGCCCCTCTTTGCACTTGTCCGCCCCTCTTTGCACTTGTCCGCCCCTCTTTGCACTTGTCCGCCATACTTTGCACTTGTCCGCCATACTTTGCACTTGTCCGCAATTCTTTGCACTTGTCCGCCCCTCTTTGTACTTGTCTGACCCTCTTTGCCCTTGTCCACCCCTTTTTGCCCTAGTCCGCTCCTCTTTCCCTTCTCCCATATTCTCCGCAATTCTCCGCCAGTGTTTGCCCTTGTCCTCCCCTCTTTGCCCTTGTCCACCCCTCTTTGCCCTTCTCCCGTATTCTCCGCACTTCTCCACCCCTCTTTGCCATTGTCTGCCCCTCTTTGCCCTTGTCCCGTATTCTCCGCGCTTCTCCGCCCCTCTTTGCGCTTCTCCGCCCCTCTTTGCCCTTTTCCGCCTCTGTTTGCCCTTGTCCGACCCTCTTTGCCCTTGTCCGACCCTCTTTGCCCTTGTCCGACCCTCTTTGCCCTTGTCCGCCCATCTTTGCCCTTGTCCGCCACTCTTTGAACGTGTCCGTCCTTATTTGCACTTGTCAACCCGTCTTTGCCCTTGTCCGGTATTCTCCGCCCCTCTTTGGCCTTGTCCGCCCCTCTTTGGCCTTGTCCGCCCCTCTTTGCACTTCTCCAGAATTCTTTGATGTTCTCCGTCCCTCTTTGTCCTTCTCCGTCCCTCTTTGTCCTTCTCCGTCCCTCTTTGTCCTTCTCCGTCCCTCTTTGTCCTTCTCCGTCCCTCTTTGTCCTTCTCCGTCCCTCTTTGTCCTTCTCCGTCCCTCTTTGTCCTTTTCCGTCCCTCTTTGAAATTGTCCGCCCCTCTTTGAAATGGTCCGCCACTCTTTGCCATTGTCCACCCGTCTTTGCACTTGTCCGCCCCTCTTTGCACTTGTCCGCCCCTCTTTGCCCTTCTCCCGTATTCTCCGCACTTCTCCACCCCTCTTTGCCATTGTCTGCCCCTCTTTGCCCTTGTCCCGTATTCTCCGCGCTTCTCCGCCCCTCTTTGCGCTTCTCCGCCCCTCTTTGCGCTTCTCCGCCCCTCTTTGCGCTTCTCCGCCCCTCTTTGCCCTTTTCCGCCTCTGTTTGCCCTTGTCCGACCCTCTTTGCCCTTGTCCGACCCTCTTTGCCCTTGTCCGACCCTCTTTGCCCTTGTCCGCCCATCTTTGCCCTTGTCCGCCACTCTTTGAACGTGTCCGTCCGTATTTGCACTTGTCAACCCGTCTTTGCCCTTGTCCGGTATTCTCCGCCCCTCTTTGGCCTTGTCCGCCCCTCTTTGGCCTTGTCCGCCCCTCTTTGGCCTTGTCCGCCCCTCTTTGGCCTTGTCCGCCCCTCTTTGCACTTCTCCAGAATTCTTTGATGTTCTCCGTCCCTCTTTGTCCTTCTCCGTCCCTCTTTGTCCTTCTCCGTCCCTCTTTGTCCTTCTCCGTCCCTCTTTGTCCTTCTCCGTCCCTCTTTGTCCTTCTCCGTCCCTCTTTGTCCTTTTCCGTCCCTCTTTGAAATTGTCCGCCCCTCTTTGAAATGGTCCGCCACTCTTTGCCATTGTCCGCCCGTCTTTGCACTTGTGGGCCCCTCTTTGCACTTGTCCGCCCCTCTTTGCTGTTGTCCGCCCCTCTTTGCACTTGTCCGTAAGTCATTGCACTTGTCCAACTGTCCTTGCCCTTGTCCGGTATTCTCCGCACTTCTCCGCACTTCTTTGCCCTTGTCCGATCCTCTTTGCCCTTTTCCGATCCTCTTTGCCCTTGTCCAGTATTCTTTGCCCTTGTCATCCCCTCTTTGCCCTTGTCATCCCCTCTTTGCCCTTGTCATCCCCATCTTTGCCTTGTCCGCCCCTCTTTGCCCTTGTCCGCCCCTCTTTGCCCTTGTCCGCCCCTCTTTGCCCTTGTCCGCCCCTCTTTGCCCTTGTCCGCCCCTCTTTGCCCTTGTCCGCCCCTCTTTGCCCTTGTCCGCCCCTCTTGGCCCTTGTCCGCCCCTCTTGGCCCTTGTCCGACCCTCTTGGCCCTTGTCCGACCCTCTTTGCCCTATTCAGCCCCTCTTTGCCCTATTCAGCCCCTCTTTGCCCTATTCAGCCCCTCTTTGCCCTATTCAGCCCCTCTTTGCCCTATTCAGCCCCTCTTTGCCCTATTCTGCCTCTCTTTGCAATTGTCAAGTATTCTCCGCCCTTGTTCGCCCCTCCTTGCCCTTGTCCCGTATTCTCAGCCCTTCTCTGCCCCTCTTTGCCCGTGTCCCGTATTCTCCGCCCTTGTCAGTCCCTCTTTGCCCTTTTCCCATATTCTCCGCCCTTGTCCGCTCCTCTCTGCCCTTCTTCCGTATTCTCCAAAATAGTCCGCCCCTCTTTGCCCTTGTCCGCCCCTCTTTGCCCTTGTCCGCCCCTCTTTGCCCTTGTCCGCCCCTCTTTGCCCTTGTCCGCCCCTCTTTGCCCTTGTCCGCCCCTCTTTGCCCTTGTCCGCCCCTCTTTCCCTTGTGCGGCCCTCTTTGCACTTGTCCGCCCCTCTTTGCACTTTTCCGCGCATTTTGAAATTGTCTGCCCCTCTTTGAACTTGTCCGACCGTCTATGCCCTTGTCCCGTATTCTCCGCAATTCTCTGCCCCTCTTTTCCCTTGTCCGCCCCTCTTTGCCCTTGTCCCGTATTCTCCGCCCTTGTCAGCCCCTCTTTGCGGTTTTCCCGTATTCTCCGCCCTTATCCACCCCTCTTTGTCCTTCTTCCGTATTCTCCAAAATTGTCCGCCCCTCTTAGCCCTTGTCCGCCCCTCTTAGCCCTTGTCCGCCCCTCTTAGCCCTTGTCCGCCCCTCTTTGCACTTGTCCGTCCCTCTTTGGCATTCTGCGCACCTCTTTGCACTTGTGCGCCCCTCTTTGCCCTGATGCACCCCTCTTTCCCTTGTCCGCCCCTCTTTGCGCTTGTCCCGTATTATCCGCCCTTGTCCGCCCCTGTTTACACTTGTCCTGTATTCTCCGCACTTCTCCGCCCCTCTTTGCCCTTGTCGGCCCCTCTTTGCCCTTGTCCGCCCTCTCTACCATTGTCCCGTGTTCTCCGCAATTGTCCGCCCCTCTTTGCCCTTTTCCGCCCCTCTTTGCCCTTGTCCCGTATTCTCCGAACTTGTCTGCCCCTCTTGGCAATTGTCAAGTATTCTCCGCCCTTGTCCGCCCCTCTTTGCCCTTGTCCCGTATTCTCAGCCCTTCTCTGCCCCTCTTTGCCCGTGTCCCGTATACTCCACCCTTTTCCGCTCCTCTCTGCCCTTCTTCCGTATTCTCCAAAATTGTCCGCCCCTCTTTGACCTTGTGCGCCCCTCTTTGCCCTTGTGCGCCCCTCTTTGCGCTTGTGCGCCCCTCTTTGCGCTTGTGCGCCCCTCTTTGCCCTTGTGCGCCCCTCTTTGCCCTTGTGCGCCCCTCTTTGCACTTGTGCGCCCCTCTTTGCCATTGTCCGCCCCTCTTTGCACTTGTCCGTCCCTCTTTGCACTTGTCCGTCCCTCTTTGCCCTTGTCCCGTATTATCCGCTATTGTCCGCCCCTATTTGCCCTTGTCCCGTATTCTCCACACTTGTCTGCCCCTCTTTGCCCTTGTCCCGTATACTCCGCCCTTCTCCGCCCCTCTTTGCCCTTGTCCCGTGTTCTCCACCATTGTCCGCCCCTCTTTGCCCTAGTGCGCCCCTTTTTGCCTTTGTCCGCCCCTCTTTGCCCTTGTCCGACCGTCTTTGCCATTGTCCCGTATTCTCGGTACTTCTAAGCCCCTCTTTGCCTTTGTTCCGTTTTCTTTGCCCTTCTCCGCCCGTCTTTGCTCTTATCTGCCCCTGTTTGCCCTTGTCCGCCCCTCTTTGCCCTTCTCCCCACCTCTTTGCCCTTGTCCGCCCCTCTTTGCCCTTGTCCGCCCCTCTTTGCCCTTGTCCGCCCCTCTTTGCCCTTGTCCGCCCCTCTTTGCCCTTGTCCGCCCCTCTTTGCCCTTGTCCGCCCCTCTTTGCCCTTGTCCGCCCCTCTTTGCCCTTGTCCGCCCCTCTTTGCCCTTGTCCGCCCCTCTTTGCCCTTGTCCGCCCCTCTTTGCCCTTGTCCGACCCTCTTTGCCCTTGTCCGACCCTCTTTGCCCTTGTCCGACCCTCTTTGTCCTTGTCCCGTATTCTCCGCACTTTTCCTCCCCTCTTTGCCCTATTCCCATTTTCTCCGCCCCTCTTTGCCCTTGTCCGCCCCTCTTTGCCCTTGTCCGCCCCTCTTTGCCCTTGTCCGCCCCTCTTTGCCCTTGTCCGCCCCTCTTTGCCCTTGTCCGCCCCTCTTTGCCCTTGTCCGCCCCTCTTTGCCCTTGTCCGCCCCTCTTTGCCCTTGTCCGCCCCTCTTTGCCCTTGTCCGCCCCTCTTTGCCCTTGTCCGCCCCTCTTTGCCCTTGTCCGACCCTCTTTGCCCTTGTCCGACCCTCTTTGCCCTTGTCCGACCCTCTTTGTCCTTGTCCCGTATTCTCCGCACTTTTCCTCCCCTCTTTGCCCTATTCCCATTTTCTCCGCCCCTCTTTGCCCTTGTCCGCCCCTCTTTGCCCTTGTCCGCCCCTCTTTGCCCTTGTCAGCCCCTCTTTGCCCTTGTCCGCCCCTCTTTGCCCTTGTCCGCCCCTCTTTGCCCTTGTCCGCCCCTCTTTGCCCTTGTCCGCCCCTCTTTGCCCTTGTCCGCCCCTCTTTGCCCTTGTCCGCCCCTCTTTGCCCTTCTCCGCCCCTCTTTGCCCTTCTCCGCCCCTCTTTGCCCTTCTCCGCCCCTCTTTGCCCTTCTCCGCCCCTCTTTGCGCTTCTCCGCCCCTCTTTGCGCTTCTCCGCCCCTCTTTGCGCTTCTCCGCCCCTCTTTGCGCTTCTCCGCCCCTCTTTGCCCTTGTCCGCCCCTCTTTGAACTTGTCCGTCCGTATTAGCACTTGTCAACCCGTCTTTGCCCTTGTCCGGTATTCTCCGCCCCTCTTTGGCCTTGTCCGTCCCTCTTTGGCCTTGTCCGTCCCTCTTTGGCCTTGTCCGCCCCTCTTTGCACTTCTCCGGAATTCTTTGATCTTCTCCGCCCCTCTTTGCACTTCTCCGGAATTCTTTGTCCTTCTCCGTCCCTCTTTGTCCTTCTCCGTCCCTCTTTGTCCTTCTCCGTCCCTCTTTGTCCTTCTCCGTCCCTCTTTGTCCTTCTCCGTCCCTCCTTGAAATTGTCTGCCCCACTTTGCCCATGTCCGCCACTCTTTGCCATTGTCTGCCCCTCTTTGCCCATGTCCGCCACTCTTTGCCATTGTCTGCCCGTCTTTGCACTTCTCCACCCCTCTTTGACCTTGTCCGCCCCTCTTTGCACTTGTCCCGTATTCTCCGCACTTGTCCGCGCCTCTTTGCCCTGGTCTGCCCATCTTTGACTTTTCTGCCCCTCTTTGCACTTGTCCGCCCCTCTTTGCACTTGTTCGCCCCTCTTTGCACTTGTTCGCCCCTCTTTGCACTTGTCCGCCATACTTTGCACTTGTCCGCAATTCTTTGCACTTGTCTGACCCTCTTTGCCCTTGTCCACCCCTTTTTGCCCTAGTCCGCTCCTCTTTGCCCTTCTCCCATATTCTCCGCAATTCTCCGCCAGTGTTTGCCCTTGTCCTCCCCTCTTTGCCCTTGTCCGCCCCTCTTTGCCCTTCTCCCGTATTCTCCGCACTTCTCCACCCCTCTTTGCCATTGTCTGCCCCTCTTTGCCCTTGTCCCGTATTCTCCGCACTTTTCCAAACCTCTTTGCCCTTCTCCGCCCCTCTTTGCGCTTCTCCGCCCCTCTTTGCGCTTCTCCGCCCCTCTTTGCGCTTCTCCGCCCCTCTTTGCCCTTTTCCGCCTCTGTTTGCCCTTGTCCGACCCTCTTTGCCCTTGTCCGACCCTCTTTGCCCTTGTCCGACCCTCTTTGCCCTTGTCCGACCCTCTTTGCCCTTGTCCGCCCATCTTTGCCCTTGTCCGCCACTCTTTGAACGTGTCCGTCCGTATTTGCACTTGTCAACCCGTCTTTGCCCTTGTCCGGTATTCTCCGCCCCTCTTTGGCCTTGTCCGCCCCTCTTTGGCCTTGTCCGCCCCTCTTTGGCCTTGTCCACCCCTCTTTGCACTTCTCCAGAATTCTTTGTCCTTCTCCGCCCCTCTTTGTCCTTCTCCGTCCCTCTTTGTCCTTCTCCGTCCCTCTTTGTCCTTCTCCGTCCCTCTTTGTCCTTCTCCGTCCCTCTTTGTCCTTCTCCGTCCCTCTTTGAAATTGTCTGCCCCTCTTTGCCCATGTCCGCCCGTCTTTGCCCATGTCCGCCCCTCTTTGCACTTGTCCGCCCCTCTTTGCTGTTGTCCGCCCCTCTTTGCTGTTGTCCGCCCCTCTTTGCTGTTGTCCGCCCCTCTTTGCACTTGTCCGTAAGTCATTGCACTTGTCCAACTGTCCTTGCCCTTGTCCGGTATTCTCCGCACTTCTCCGCACTTCTTTGCCCTTGTCAGATCCTCTTTGCCCTTTTCCGATCCTCTTTGCCCTTGTCCAGTATTCTTTGCCCTTGTCATCCCCTCTGTGCCCTTGTCATCCCCTCTGTGCCCTTGTCATCCCCTCTTTTCCCTTGTCATCCCCATCTTTGCCCTTGTCCGCCCCTCTTTGCCCTTGTCCGACCCTCTTTGCCCTTATCCTGTATTCGCCTGACTTGTCCGCCCCTCTTTGCCTTTCTCCCGTATTCTCTGCACTTGTCCGCCCCTCTTTGCCCTTGTTCGCCCATCTCTGCCCCTGTCCAGTATTATCCGCACTGCTGTGCCACTCTTTGCACCTGTTTGCCCCTCTTTGCCCTTGTCTGCCCGTCTTTGCCCTTGTCTGCCCGTCTTTGCCCTTGTCTGCCCGTCTTTCCTCTTGTCCGCCCGTCTTTGACCTTGTCCGACCCTCTTTGCCCTTGTCCCGTATTCTCCGATCTTGTCCGCCCCTCTTTGCCCTTGTCCGCCCCTCTTTGCCCTTGTCCCGTATTCTCCGATCTTGTCCGCCCCTCTTTGCCCTTGTCCCGTATTTTCCGATCTTGTCCGCCCCTCTTTGCCCTAGTGCGCCCCTTTTTGCCTTTGTCCGCCCCTCTTTGCCCTTGTCCGACCGTCTTTGCCATTGTCCCGTATTCTCGGTACTTCTAAGCCCCTCTTTGCCTTTGTCCCGTTTTCTTTGCCCTTCTCCGCCCGTCTTTGCTCTTATCTGCCCCTGTTTGCCCTTGTCCGCCCCTCTTTGCCCTTCTCCCCACCTCTTTGACCTTGTCCGCCCCCTGTGCACTTGTCCGCCCCTCCTTGCCTTTCTCCGCCCCTCTTTGCCCTTGTCCGCCCCTCTTTGCCCTTGTCCGCCCCTCTTTGCCCTTGTCCGCCCCTCTTTGCCCTTGTCCGCCCCTCTTTGCCCTTGTCCGCCCCTCTTTGCCCTTGTCCGCCCCTCTTTGCCCTTGTCCGCCCCTCTTTGCCCTTGTCCGCCCCTCTTTGCCCTTGTCCGCCCCTCTTTGCCCTTGTCCGCCCCTCTTTGCCCTTGTCCGCCCCTCTTTGCCCTTGTCCCGTATTCTCCGCACTTTTCCTCCCCTCTTTGCCCTATTCCCATTTTCTCCGCTCCTCTTTGCCCTTGTCTGCCCCTCTTTGCCCTTGTCTGCCCCTCTTTGCCCTTGTCTGCCCCTCTTTGCCCTTGTAAGCCCCTCTTTGCCCTTGTCCCGTATTCTCCGCCCTTGTCCGCCCCTCTTTGCCCTTGTCCCCTACACTCCGCTCTTGTGCGCTCCTCTTTGCCCTTGTCCCGTATTCTCCGCACTTCTCCTCCCCTTCTTTGCCATTGTCTGCCCCTTCTTTGCCCTTGTCTGCCCCTGTTTGCCCTTGTAAGCCCCTCTTTGTACTTGTCCGCCCCTCTTTGCCCTTGTCCGCCCCTCTTTGCCCTTGTCCGCCCCTCTTTGCCCTTGTGCACCCCTCTTTGACCTTGTGCCCCTCTCTTTGCCTTTGTCCCGTATTCTCGGCCCTTTTCCACCCCTCTTTGCCCTTCTCCCGTATTCTCCGACCGTATCTGCCCCTCTTTGCACTTTTCAATTATTCTCTGCCCTTGTCAGCCCCTCTTTGCAGTTGTCCCGTATTCTCCGCTCTTGTCCGCCCTTCTTTGCCCTTCTTCCGTATTCTCTAAAACTGTCTGCCCCTCTTTGCCCTTGTGCGCCCCTCTTTGCCCTTGTGCGGCCCTCTTTGCACTTGTCCGCCCCTCTTTGCCCTTGTCCGCGCATTTTGAAATTGTCTGCCTCTCTTTGAACTTGTCCGACCGTCTATGCCCTTGTCCCGTATTCTCCGCAATTCTCTGCCCCTCTTTTCCCTTGTCCACCCCTCTTTGCCCTTGTCCTGTGTTCTCCGCCCTTGTCAGCCCCTCTTTGCTGTTTTCCCGTATTCTCCGCCCTTATCCGCCCCTCTTTGTCCTTCTTCCGTATTCTCCAAAATTGTCCGCCCCTCTTTGCCTTTGTGCGCCGCTCTTTGCCCTTGTCCGCCCCTCTTAGCCCTTGTCCGCCCCTCTTAGCCCTTGTCCGCCCCTCTTAGCCCTTGTCCGCCCCTCTTAGCCCTTGTCTGCCCCTCTTAGCCCTTGTCCGCCCCTCTTAGCCCTTGTCCGCCCCTCTTTGCCCTGATGCACCCCTCTTTCCCTTGTCCGCCCCTCTTTGCACTTGTCCCGTATTATCCGCCCTTGTCCGCCCCTGTTTACACTTGACCCGTATTCTCCACCCTTGTCCGCCCCTCTTAGCTCTTGTCCCGTATTCTCCGCCCTTGTCCGCCCCTCTTTGCCCTTGTCCTGTATTCTCCACACTTCTCCGCCCCTCTTTGCCCTTGTCGGCCCCTCTTTGCCCTTGTCCGCCCTCTTTGCCCTTGTCCCGTATTCTCCGCAATTGTCCGCCCCTCTTTGCCCTTTTCCACCCCTCTTTGCCTTTGTCCGCCCCTCTTTGCCCTTGTCCCGTATTCTGCGAACTTGTCTGCCCCTCTTTGCAATTGTCAAGTATTCTCCGCCCTTGTCCGCCCCTCTTTGCCCTTGTCCCGTTTTCTCAGCCCTTCTCTGCCCCTCTTTGCCCGTGTCCCGTATTCTCCGCCCTTGTCAGCCCCTCTTTGCCCTTTTCCCATATTCTCCGCCCTTGTCCGCTCCTCTCTGCCCTTCTTCCGTATTCTACAAAATTGTCCGCCCCTCTTTGCCATTGTGCGGCCCTCTTTGCACTTGTCCGCCCCTCTTTGCACTTGTCCGCCCCTCTTTGCACTTGTCAGTCCCTCTTTGCCCTTGTGCGCCCCTCTTTGCACTTGTGCGCCCCTCTTTGCACTTGTCCGCCCCTCTTTGCCCTTGTGCAACCCTCTTTGACCTTGTGCCCTTCTCTTTGCCCTTGTCCCGTATTCTCCGCACTTGTCCGCACCTCTTTGCCCTTGTCCCCTATACTCCGCCCTTGTCCGCCCCTCTTTGCCCTTGTGCCATATTCTACGCACTTCTCCTCCCCTTCTTTGCCATTGTCTGCCCCTTCTTTGCCCTTGTCCGCTACTTTTCCCCTTGTCCGCCCCTCTTTGCCCCTTGTCCGCCCCTCTTTGCCCTTGTCCGCCCCTCTTTGCCCTTGTCCGCCCCTCTTTGCCCTTGTCCGCCCCTCTTTGCCCTTGTCCGCCCCTCTTTGCCCTTGTCCGCCCCTCTTTGCCCTTGTCCGCCCCTCTTTGCCCTTGTCCGCCCCTCTTTGCCCTTGTCCGCCCCTCTTTGCCCTTGTCCGCCCCTCTTTGCCCTTGTCCGCCCCTCTTTGCCCTTGTCCGCCCCTCTCTGCCCTTGTCCGCCCCTCTTTGCCCTTGTCCGCCCCTCTTTGCCCTTGTCCGCCCCTCTTTGCCCTTGTCCGCCCCTCTTTGCCCTTGTCCGCCCCTCTTTGCCCTTGTCCGCCCCTCTTTGCCCTTGTCCGCCCCTCTTTGCCCTTGTCCGCCCCTCTTTGCCCTTGTCCGCCCCTCTTTGCCCTTGTCCGCCCCTCTTTGCCCTTGTCCGCCCCTCTTTGCCCTTGTCCGCCCCTCTTTGCCCTTGTCCGCCCCTCTTTGCCCTTGTCCGCCCCTCTTTGCCCTTGTCCGCCCCTCTTTGCCCTTGTCCGCCCCTCTTTGCCCTTGTCCGCCCCTCTTTGCCCTTGTCCGCCCCTCTTTGCACTTGTCCGCCCCTCTTTGCCCTTGTCCACCCCTCTTTGCCCTTGTCCCGTATTCTCCGCTCCTCTTTGCCCTTGTCCGCCCCTCTTTGCCCTTGTCCGCCCCTCTTTGCCCTTGTCCGCCCCTCTTTGCCCTTGTCCGCCCCTCTTTGCCCTTGTCCGCCCCTCTTTGCCCTTGTCCGCCCCTCTTTGCCCTTGTCCGCCCCTCTTTGCCCTTGTCCGCCCCTCTTTGCCCTTGTCCGCCCCTCTTTGCCCTTGTCCGCCCCTCTTTGCCCTTGTCCCGTATTCTCCGCACTTGTCCGCCCCTTCTTTGCCGTTGTCCGCCCCTCTTTAACCTTGTCCGACCCTCTTTGCCCTTGTCCGACCCTCTTTGCCCTTGTCCGCCCCTCTTTGCCCTTGTCCGACCCTCTTTGCCATTTTCCGCCCCCTTTGCCCTTGTCCATCCCTCTTTGCCCTTCTCCGCCCCTCTTTGCCATTCTCCGCTCCTCTTTGCCCTTGTTCGCCCTTCTTTGCCCTGGTCCTCCCCTCTTTCCCTTTGTCTACCCCTCTTTGCCCTTGTCCAACCCTCTTTGCCCTTGTCCCGTATTCTCCGCACTTTTCGTCCCCTCTTTGCCCTTGTCTGCCCCTCTTTGCACTTGTCAGCCCCTCTTTGCAATTGTCCACCCCTCTTTCCCATTGTCCCGTATTGTCCGCATTTCTGCGCCCCTCTTTGCCCTTGTCCGCCCCTCTTTGCCCTTGTCCGCCCCTCTTTGCCCTTGTCCGCCCCTCTTTGCCCTTGTCCGCCCCTCTTTGCCCTTGTCCGCCCCTCTTTGCCCTTGTCGGCCCCTCTTTGCCCTTGTGCGACCCTCTTTGCCCTTGTCCCGTATTCTCCGCACTTGTCCGCCCCTCTTTGCCCTTGTCCGCCCCTCTTTGCCCTTGTCCGCCCCTCTTTGCCATTGTCCGACCCTATTTAAACTTGTCCACCCCTATTTGCGCTTCTGCGCCCCTCTTTGATCTTGTCCGCACCTCTTCGCACTTGTGCTCCCCTCTTTGCCCTTGTGTGCCCCTTATTGGCCTTGTCCGCACCTCTTTGCCCTTGTCCGCCCCTCTTTGCCGTTGTCCCGTATTCTCCGACCCTCTTTGCACCTGACCGCCCCTCTTTGCACTTGTCCGCCCCTTTCTGCACTTGTCCAGATTTCTCTGCATTTCTCCACCCCTCTTTGCCCTTGTCCGCCCCTCTTTGCCCTTGTCCGCCCCTCTTTGCCCTTGTCCGCCCCTCTTTGCCCTTGTCCGCCCCTCTTTGTCCTTGTCTGCCCCTCTTTCCCCTTGTCCGCATGTCTTTGCAATTGTCTGCTCCTCTTTGCCCTTGTCCCGTATTCTCCGCACTTCTCCTATACACTTTGCCCTCGTCTGCCCCTCTTTGCCCTCGTCTGCCCCTCTTTGCCCTCGTCTGCCCCTCTTTGCCCTCGTCTGCCCCTCTTTGCCCTCGTCTGCCCCTCTTTGCCCTTGTCCTGTATTCTCCGCCCCTCTATGCCCTTGACTGCCCATCTTTGCCCTTGTCAGCCCCTCTTTGCACTTGTCCGCCCCTCTTTGCCCTTGTCTGGTATTGTCCGCACTTCTGTGCCACTCTTTGTCCTTGTCCGCCTTTCTTTGCCCTTGTCCGCCAGTCTTTGCCGTTCTCCCGTATTCTCCGCACTTCTCCGTCCCTCCTTGCTTTTGCCCGCCTCTCTTTGCCCTTGTCCCGTATTCTCCGCACTTCTCCGCCCCTCTTTGCTTTTGCCCGCCTCTCCTTGCCTTTGTCCCGTATTCTCCGACCCTCTTTGCCCTTGTCCGCCCCTCTTTACCCTTTTCCGCCCTTTTTTGCCGTTGTCTCGTATTCACGCACTTCTCCGCCCCTCTTTGCTTTTACCCGCCCCTCTTTGCCCTTGTCCCGTATTCTCCGACCCTCTTTGCCCTTGTCCGCCTCTCTTTGCCCTTGTCCGCCTCTCTTTGCCCTTGTCCGACCCTCTTTGCCCTTGTCCAACCCTCTTTGCCCTTGTCCGACCCTCTTTGCCCTTGTCCGCCCGTCTTTCCCCTTGTCCCGTATTCTCCACACTTCTCCGCCCCTCTTTGCTTTTGCCCGCACCTCTTTGACCTTGTCCCGTATTCTCCGCCCCTCTTTGCCCTTGTCCACCCCTCTTTGACCTTGTCCACCCTTCTTTGCACTTGTCCGCCCCTCTTTACCCTTTTCTGCCCCTCTTTGCACTTGTCCGCCCGTATTTTCCGCTGTCCCACATTCTCCGCACTTCTCTACCCCCTTACACCTTGACCCGTATTCTCCGCACTTGTCCGCCCCTCTTTGCACTTGTCCGCCCCTCTTTGCTCTTGTTTACCCCTCTTTGCCCTTTTTCGCACCTCTTTGACCTTGTCCGACACTCTTTGCCTTTGTCCAAACCTCTTTGCACTTTTCCATCTCTCTTTGCACTTGTCTGCCCTTCTTTGCCCTTGTCCCTTGTTCTCCGCACTTGTCCGCCCCTCTTTGCCCTTGTCCGCCCCTCTTTGCCCTTGTCCGCCCCTCTTTGCCCTTGTCCGCCCCTCTTTGCCCTTGTCCGCCCCTCTTTGCCCTTGTCCGCCCCTCTTTGCCCTTGTCCGCCCCTCTTTGCCCTTGTCCACCCCTCTATGCATTTGTCCGCCACTCTTTGCACTTGTCCCATATTCTCCGCAATTCTCCGCCCCTCTTTGCCCTTGTCCCGTATTCTCCGCACTTCTCCGCCCCTCTTTGCAATTCTCCGCACCTCTTTGCTTTTGTCCGTCCCTCTTTTCCCTTGTCCACCCCTCTTTTACCTTGTCTGGCCCTCTTTGCCCTGGTCCCGTATTCTCTGCACTTCTCTCCCCGTTTTGCAATTGTCCGCCCCTCTTTGCCCTTGTCCGCCCCTCTTTGCCCTTGTCCGCCCCTCTTTGCCCTTGTCCGCCCCTCTTTGCCCTTGTCCGCCCCTCTTTGCCCTTGTCCGCCCTTCTTTGCCCTTGTCCCGTATTCTCTGCAATTCTCCGTTACTCTTTGCCCTTGTACACCACTCTTTGCCCGTGTCCGCTCTTCTTTGCCCTTGTCCGCCTGTCTTTGCACTTGTCCGCATGTCTTTTAACTTCTCCGCCCATCTTTGCACTTGTCCGCCCCTCTTTGCCATTGTCCTGTATTCTCCGCACTTCTCCGTCACTCCTTGCCCTTCTCTGCCCGTCTTTGCCCTTCTCTGCCCGTCTTTGCCCTTGTCCGCACCTCTTTGCACTTGTCCGCAACTCTTTGCACTTGTCCGCCTGTCTTTGCCCTTTTCCGCCCCTCTTTGCCCTTGTCCCTTATTCTCCGAAATTCTCCGCCCTTTCTTTGCCCCTGTCCTCACTTCTATGCCCTTCTCCGCCCCTCTTTGCTCTTGTCCAATGCTCTTTGCCCTTGTCCACCCCTCTTTGCCCTTATACGCCCCCTTTGCCCTTGTCCGCCCCTCTTTGCCCTTGTCCGCACCTCTATTCATTTCTCCGCCCCTCTTTGCCCTTGTCCGCCCCTCTTTGCCCTTGTCCGCCCCTCTTTGCCCTTGTCCGCCCCTCTTTGCCCTTGTCCGCCCCTCTTTGCATTTGTCCCGTATTCTCCGCACTTCTCCGCACCTCTTGCTGTTGTCCGCCCCTCTTTGCCCTTGTCCCGTATTCTCCGCCCCTCTTTGCCCTTTTCCGTCCGTCTTTGCCCTTGTCCAACCGTCTTTGCCCTTGTCCGCCCCTCTTTGCCCTTGTCCGCCCCTCTTGGCCCTTCTCCGCCCCTCTGTGCCCTTGTCCGCCCCTCTTCTTCCTTGTTGCACTTCTTTGCCCTTATCCGCCTCTCTTTGCCCTTTTCCCGTATTCTCCGTAATTCGCCGTCACTCTTTGCCCTTGTCCGCCCATCTTTGCCCTTCTCCACCCCTCTTTGCACTTGTCCGCCCCTCTTTGATATTTTCCGCCCCTCTTTCCCCTTCTCCCGTATTCTCTGAAATTCTCCGCCCCTTTTTTGCCCCTGTCCGCCCTTTTTTGCCCTTGTCCGCCCCTCTTTGCACTTGTCCGCCCCTGTTTGGCCTTGTCCTCCCCTCTTTGCCCTTATACACCCCCTTTGTCCTTGTCCAGCCTCTTTGCCCTTGTCCACCCCTGTTTGGCCTTGTCCTCCCCTCTTTGCCCTTATACACCCTCTTTGCCCTTGTCCGCCCCTCTTTGCCCTTGTCCGCCCCTCGTTGCCCTTGTCCAACCCTCGTTGCCCTTGTCCCGTATTATCCGCACTTCTCCGCACCGTTTGCCCTTGTCCGCCCCTCTTTGCCCTTGTCCCGTATTCTCCGGCCCTCTTTGCGCTTCTCCGCCCCTCTTTGCTCTTGTCCACCCCTCTTTGCACTTTTCCACCCCTCTTTGCTCTTGTCCGACCCTCTTTACCCTTGTCCGACCCTCTTTGCCCTTGTCCGACCCTCTTTGCACTTGTCCCTTATTCTCCGCACTTCTCCACACCGCTTGCTGTTGTCCGCCCCTCTTTGCCCTTGTCCCGTATTCTCCGCCCCTCTTTGCCCTTGTCCGCCTCTCTTTGCCCTTGTCCGCCCCTCTTTGCCCTTGTCCGCCCCTCTTTGCCCTTGTCCGCCCCTCTTTGCCCTTGTCTGCCCCTCTTTGCCCTTGTCCGCCCTTCTTAACACTTGTCCCATATTCTCTGCCCTTGTCCCCCAGTCTATGCCCTTGTCCGCCCCTCTTTGCCCTTGTCTGCACCTCTTTGCCCTTTCCCGCACATCTTTGTCCTTGTCCCCCCGTCTTTTCCCTTGTCCGCCCCTCTTTGCCCTTGTCCGTCACTCTTTGCCCTTGTCCCGTATTCTCCGCACTTGTCAGCCCCTCTTTGCCCTTGTCCCGTATTCTCCGCCCTTGTCCGCCCCTCTTTGCCCTTGTCCACCCCTCTTAGCCCTTGTCCGCCCTTCTTTGCACTTTTCCGCCCCTGTTTTCCCTTGTCCGCCCCTGTTTGCCCTTGTCCCGTATTCTCTGCAATTCTCCGCCCCTCTTTGCCCTTGTCCCGTATTCTCCACAATTCAACGCCCCTCTTTGCCTTTTTCCGCCCCTCTTTGCCCTCTTCTGACCCTCTTTGCCCTTGTCCGACCCTCTTTGCCCTTGTCCGCCCCTCTTGGACCTTCTCCGCCCCTCTTTTCCCTTGTCCGCCTCTCTTTTCACTTGTCGCCCCTCTTTGCCAATTTCCGCACCTCTTTTCACATGTCGCCCTTCTTTGCCCTTGTCCGACCCTTTTTGCCCTTTTCTGAACTTCTTTCCCCTTTTCTGAACCGCTTTCGCCTTGTCCCGATTTCTCCGCCCTTGTCTGCACTTCTTTGCCATGTCCGCCCCTTTTTGCCCTTGTCCCGTATTCTCTGAAATTCTGCGTCACTCTTTGCACTTGTACATCCCTCTTTGCCCTTGTCTGCCCGTCTTTGCACTTGTCCTCCCCTCTTTGCAATTTTCCGGCCCTCTTTGCAATAGTCCGACCCTCTTTCACCTGGTCCACACCTCTTTACCCTTGTCCGCCCCTCTTTGAAATTGTCCGCCACTCTTTGTCCTTGTCCGCCCCTCTTTGCCCTTGTCCGCACCTCCTTGCCCTTGTCCGCCCCTCTTTGCCCATGTCCACCCCTCTTTGCCATTGTCCGCCCCTCTTAGCCCTTCTCCCTTATTCTCCGCAATTCTCCGTCACTCTTTGCCCTTGTCCGCCCCTCTCTGCACTTGTCAGCCCCTCTTTGCCCTTTTCCGCCCCTCTTTCCCCTTGTCCCGTATTCTGCGAACTTCTCCGCCCCTTCTTTGACCCTGTCCGCCCTTCTTTGCCCTTGTCCGATCCTCTTTGCACTTGTCCACCCCTCTTTGCCCTTGTCCGCCCCTCTTTGCCCTTGTCCGCCCCTCTTTGCCCTTATACGCCCCCTTTGCCATTGTCCGCCCCTCTTTGCCCTTGTCCAACCCTCTTTGCCCTTGTCCGCCCCTCTTTGCACTTGTCCGCCCCTCTTTGCCCTTGACTGTCCTTCTTTGCCATTATACACCCCTTTGCCCTTGTCCGCTCCTCTTTGCCCTTCTCCGCCCCTCTTTGCCCTTGTCCGCCCCTCTTTGCATTTGTCCCGTATTCTCCGCACTTCTCTGCACCTCTTGCCGTTTTCCGCCCCTCTTTGCCCTTGTCCCGTATTCTCCACCCCTCTTTGCCCTTTTCCGTACGTCTTTGCCCTTTTCCAAACCTCTTGGCCCTTCTCCGCCCCTCTTGGCCCTTCTCCGCCCCTCTTTGCCCTTGTCCGCCCCTCTTTTTCCTTGTTGTACTTCTTTGCCCTTATCCGCCCCTCTTTGCCCTTTTCCCGTATTCTCCGTAATTCGCCGTCACGCTTTGCCCTTGTCCGCCCGTCTTTGCCCTTGTCCGCCCGTCTTTGCCCTTGTCCGCCCCTCTTTGCCCTTCTCCCGTATTCTCCGAAATTCTCCGCACCTTTTTGCCCCTGTCCGCACTTTTTTGTCCTTGTCCGCCCCTCTTTGCACTTGTCCGCCCGTGTTTGGCCTTGTCCTCCCCTCTTTGCCCTTATACACCCCCTTTGTGCTTGTCCGCCCCTCTCTGCCATTGTCCGCCCCTCTCTGCCCTTTTCCAAACCTCTTTGCCCTTGTCCGCCCCTCTTTGCCCTTGTCCGCCCCTCTTTGCCCTTGTCCCGTATTCTCCGGCCCTCTTTGCACTTTTCCGCCCCTCTTTGCCTTTTTCCGCCCCTCTTTGCGCTTGTCCGCCCCTCTTTGCCCTTGTCCGCCCCTCTTTGCCCTTGTCCGCCCCTCTTTGCCCTTGTCCGCCCCTCTTTGCCCTTGTCCGCCCCTCTTTGCCCTTGTCCGCCCCTCTTTGCCCTTGTCCGCCCCTCTTTGCCCTTGTCCGCCCCTCTTTGCCCTTATCCCTTATTCTCCACACTTCTCCGATACTCTTTGCCCTTGTCCGCCCCTCTTTGCCCTTGTCCGCCCCTCTTTGCCCTTGTCCGCCCCTCTTTGCCCTTGTCCGCCCCTCTTTGCCCTTGTCCGCCCCTCTTTGCCCTTGTCCGCCCCTCTTTGCCCTTGTCCGCCCCTCTTTGCCCTGGTCCGCCCCTCTTTGCCCTGGTCCGCCCCTCTTTGCCCTGGTCCGCCCCTCTTTGCCCTGGTCCGCCCCTCTTTTCCCTTGTCCGCCCCTCTTTTCCCTTGTCCCGTATTCTCCGCACTTCTCCGCCTCTCTTTGCATTTGCCCGCCTCTCTTTGGCCTTGTCCCATATTCTCCGACGCTCTTTTCCCTTGTCCGCCCCTCTTAGCCCTTGTCCGCCCTTCTTAGCCCTTGTCCGCCCCTCTTTGCCCTTGTCCGCCCCTCTTTGCCCTTGTATGCCCCTCTTTGCCCTTGTCCGCCCCTCTTTTAACTTGTCCCGTATTCTCCGGAATTCTCCGCCCCTCTTTGCACTTGTCTGCCCCTCTTTGCACTTGTCCCTTATTCTCCGCAATTCTCCATCTCTCTTTGCCCTTGTCCGCCACTCTCTGCCCTTGTCAGCCCCTCTTTGCCCTTGTCAGCCCCTCATTGCCCTTGTCCGCCCCTCTATCCCCTTGTCCGCCCCTCTTTCCCCTTGTCCCGTATTCTGCCAAATTCTCTGCCCCTTCTTTGACACTGTCCGCCCTTCTTTGCGCTTGTCCGACCCTCTTTGCCCTTGTTTGCCCCTCTTTTCCCTTGTCCGCCCCTCTTTGCCCTTATACGCCCCCTTTTCCCTTGTCCGCCCCTCTTTGCCCTTGTCCATCCCTCTTTGCCCTTGTCCGCCCCTCTTTGCCCTTGTCTGACCTTCTTTGCCCTTATACGCCCTCTTTGCCCTTCTTCGCCCCTCTTTGCCCTTCTTCGCCCCTCTTTGCCCTTGTCCCCCCCTCTTTGCACTTGTCCCGTATTCTCCGCACTTCTCCGCACCGCTTGCCGTTGTCCGCCCGTCTTTGCCCTTGTCCCGTATTCTGCTCTCCTCTTTGTACTTTTCCATCCGTCTTTGCCCTTGTCCGACCCTCTTTGCCCTTGTCCGCCCCTCTTTTTCCTTGTCGCACTTCTTTGACCTTATCCGCCCCTCTTTGCCCTTTTCCCGTATTCTCCGTAATTCGCCGTCACTCTTTGCTCTTGTCCGCCCGTCTTTGCCCTTGTCCGCCCCTCTTTGCCCTTGTCCGCCCCTCTTTGCACTTGTCCGCCCCTCTTTGCCCTTGTCCGCCCCTCTTTGCCCTTCTCCCGTATTCTCCGAAATCGTCCGCACATTTTTTGCCCCTGTCCGCCCTTTTTTGCTCTTGTCCGCACCTCTTTGCCCTGGTCCGCCCCTCTTTTTCCATGTTCCGCCTCTCTTTTTCCTTGTCCGCCCCCTTTGCCCTTGTCTGCCCCTCTTTGCCCTTTTCCGCCCCTCTTTGCCTTCGTCCGCCCCTCTTTGCCCTTTTCTGCCCCCTTTGCCCTTGTCCGCCCCTCTTTGACCTTCTCCGCCCCCTTTCCACTTCTGCGACCCTCTTTGCCCTTGTGCGCCCCTCTTTGCCCTTGTGCGCCCCTCTTTGCCCTTGCCACCACTCTTTGCCCTTGTGCGTCCCTGTTTGCACTTGTACTCCCCTCTTTGCGCTTGTGCGCCCCTTATTGCCCTTGTCCACACCTCTTTGCCCTTGTCCGCCCCTCTTTGCCCTTGTCCCGTATTCTCCGCACTTCTCAGCCCCTCTTTGCATTTGCCCGCCTCTCTTTGGCCTTGTCCCATGTTCTCCGACGCTCTTTGCCCTTGTCCGCCCCTCTTTGCCCTTGTCCGCCCCTCTTTGCCCTTGTCCGCCCCTCTTTGCCCTTGTCCGCCCCTCTTTGCCCTTGTCCGCCCCTCTTTGCCCTTGTCCGCCCCTCTTTGCCCTTGTCCGCCCCTCTTTGCCCTTGTCCGCCCCTCTTTGCCCTTGTCCGCCCCTCTTTGCCCTTGTCCGCCCCTCTTTTAACTTGTCCCGTATTCTCCGGAATTCTCCGCCCCTCTTTGCCCTTGTCTGCCCCTCTTTGCCCTTGTCCCTTATTCTCCGCAATTCTCCATCACTCTTTGCCCTTGTCCACCCCTCTCTGCCCTTGTCAGCCCATCTTTGCCCTTGTCCGCCCCTCTATCCCCTTGTCCGCCCCTCTTTCCCCTTGTCCCGTATTCTGCATACTTCTCTCCCCCTTCTTTGACCCTGTCTGCCCTTCTTTGCCCTTGTCCGACCCTCTTTGCCCTTGTTTGCCCCTCTTTGCCCTTGTTTGCCCCTCTTTGCCCTTGTTTGCCCCTCTTTGCCCTTGTCCGCCCCTCTTTGCCCTTGTCCGCCCCTCTTTCCCCTTGTCCGCCCCTCTTTGCCCTTGTCTGACCTTCTTTGCCCTTATACGCCCCCTTTGCCCTTGTCCGCTCCTCTTTGCCCTTCTCCGCCCCTTTTTGCCCTTGTCCGCCCCTCTTTGCACTTTTCCCGTATTCTCCGCACTTCTCCGCACCGCTTGCCGATGTCCGCCCCTCTTTGCCCTTGTCCCGTATTCTCCGCCCCTCTTTGTACTTTTCCATTCGTCTTTGACCTTGTCCGACCCTCTTTCCCTTGTCCGCCCCTCTTTTTCCTTGTCGCACTTCTTTGACATTATCCGCCCCTCTTTGCCCTTATCCGCCCCTCTTTGCCCTTTTCCCGTGTTCTCCGTAATTCGTCATGACTCTTTGCCCTTGTCCGCCCGTTTTTGCCCTTGTCCGCCCGTTTTTGCCCTTGTCCGCCCGTCTTTGCCCTTGTCCGCCCCTCTTTGACCTTTTCCGCCCCTCTTTGCCCTTCGCCCGTATTCTCCGAAATCCTCCGCCTATTTTTTGCACCTGTCCGCCCTTTTTTGCCCTTGTCCGCACCTCTTTGCCCTGGTCCGCCCCTCTTTTTCCTTGTCCGCCTCTCTTTTTCCTTGTCCGCCCTCTTTGCCCTTGTCCGCTCCTCTTTGCCCTTTTCCGCCCCTCTTTGCCTTCGTCCGCCCCTTTTTGCCCTTTTCTGCCCCCTTTGCCCTTGTCCGCCCCTCTTTGACCGTGTCCGCACCCTTTCTACTTGTGCGCCCCTCTTTGCACTTGTGCGTCCCTCTTTGCACTTGTGAGTCCCTCTTTGCCCTTGTCCGCCCCTCTTTGCCCTTGTTCACCACTCTTTGCCCTTGTGCGTCCCTCTTTGCACTTGTACTCCCCTCTTTGCGCTTGTGCGCCCCTTATTGCCCTTGTCCGAACCTCTTTGCCGTTGTCCGCACCTCTTTGCCCTTGTCCGCCCCTCTTTGCCCTTGTCCCGTATTCTCCGCAGTTCTCCGCCCCTCTTTGCATTTGCTCGCCTCTATTTGGCCTTGTCCCATATTCTCCGCCCCTCTTTGCCCTTGTCCGCCCCTCTTTGCCCTTGTCCGCCCCTCTTTGCCCTTGTCCGCCCCTCTTTGCCCTTGTCCGCCCCTCTTTGCCCTTGTCCCGTATTCTCCGCACTTCTCCGCCCCTCTTTGCATTTGCTCGCCTCTATTTGGCCTTGTCCCATATTCTCCGCCCCTCTTTGCCCTTGTCCGCCCCTCTTTGCCCTTGTCCAACCCTCTTTGCCCTTGTTTGCCCCTCTTTGACCTTGTCCGCCCCTCTTTGCACTTATACGCCTCCTTTTCCCTTTTCCGCCCCTCTCTGCCCTTGTCCATCCTTCTTTGCCCTTGTCCGCCCCTCTTTCCTTTTGTCTACCCCTCTTTGCACTTGTCCAACCCTCTTTGCCCCTGTCCCGTGTACTCCACAATTCTCCGCCCCTCTTTGCCCTTGTCCGCCCCTCTTTGCACTTCTCTGCCCCTCTTTGCTCTTGTCCCCCCCTCTTTGCCCTTGTCCGCCCTCTTTGCCCTTGTCCGCCCTCTTTGCCCTTGTCTGAAACTCTTTGCCCTTGTCCGACCCTCTTTGCACTTGTCCGACCCGCTTTGACACTGACCGTATTCTCCACCCTTGTCCGCCCTTCTTTACCCTTGTCCGACCCTCTTTGCCCTTGTCCAACCCTATTTGCCCTTGTCCACCCGTCTTTGCCCTTGTCTGCACCTATTTGCACTTGTCCGCCCCTCTTTGCATTTGTCCGCCCCTCTTTGCATTTGTCCGCCCCTCTTTGCACTTTTCCGCCCCTCTTTGCAATTGTCCGACCCTCTTTCACCTGGTCCACACCTCTTTACTCTTGTCCGACCCTCTTTGCACTTGTCCGCCCCTCTTTGCTCTTCTCCAACTCTCTTTGCCCTTTTCCCGTATTCTCCGCAATTCTCCGCCCCTCTTTGCCTTTGTCCCGTATTCTCCACACTTCACCGCCCCTCTTTGCCTTTCTCTGCCCCTCTTTGCCCTCTTCCGAACCTCTTTGCCCTTGTCTGACCCTCTTTGCCCTTGTCCGACACTCTTGGACCTTCTCCGCCCCTCTTTACCCTTGTCCGCCTCTCTTTTCACTTGTCGCCCCTCTTTGCTCTTTTCTGCACCTCTTTTCACTTGTCGCCCTTCTTTGCCCTTGTCCGATCCTGTTTGCCCTTTTCCGACCTTCTTTGCCCTTGTCTGACCTTCTTTGCCCTTATACGCCCCCTTTGCCCTTGTCCGCTCCTCTTTGCCCTTCTCCGCCCCTTTTTGCCCTTGTCCGCCCCTCTTTGCACTTTTCCCGTATTCTCCGCACTTCTCCGCACCGCTTGCCGATGTCCGCCCCACTTTGCCCTTGTTCCGTATTCTCCGCCCCTCTTTGTACTTTTCCATTCGTCTTTGACCTTGTCCGACCCTCTTTCCCTTGTCCGCCCCTCTTTTTCCTTGTCGCACTTCTTTGACATTATCCGCCCCTCTTTGCCCTTATCCGCCCCTCTTTGCCCTTTTCCCGTATTCTCCGTAATTCGCCTTGACTCTTTGCCCTTCTCCGCCCGTCTTTGCCCTTGTCCGCCCGTCTTTGCACTTGTCTGCCCCTCTTTGATATTTTCCGCCCCTCTTTGCCCTTCTCCCGTATTCTCCGAAATCCTCCACCCATTTTTTGCCCTTATCCGCCCTTTTTTGCCCTTATCCGCCCTTTTTTGCCCTTGTCCGCCCCTCTTTGCACTTGTCCGCCCCTCTTTGCCCTTGTCCGCCCTTCTTTGCCCTTTTTTGCCCCTCTTTGCCCTTGTCCGCCCCTTTTTCCCTTGTCCGCCACTCTTTGCCCTTGTCCGCCCCTCTTTGCCCTTGTCCGCCCCTCTTTGCCCTTGTCTGACCTTCTTTGCCCTTATACGCCCCCTTTGCCCTTGTCCACCCCTCTTTGCCCTTGTCCGCCCCTCTTTGCCCTTGTCCGCCCCTCTTTGCCCTTGTCCGCCCCTCTTTGCCCTTGTCCGCCCCTCTTTGCACTTGTCCCGTATTCTCCGCACTTCTCCGCATTGCTTGCCGTTGTCCGCCCCTCTTTGCCCTTGTCCCGTATTCTGCTCTCCTCTTTCTAATTTTCCATCCGTCTTTGCCCTTGTCCGACCCTCTTTGCCCTTGTCCGCCCCTCTTTTTCCTTGTCGCGCTTCTTTGACCTTATCCACCCCTCTTTGCCCTTTTCCCGTATTCTCCGTAATTCGTCATGACTCTTTGCCCTTGTCCGCCCGTTTTTGCCCTTGTCCGCCCGTTTTTGCCCTTGTCCGCCCGTCTTTGCCCTTGTCCGCCCCTCTTTGACCTTTTCCGCCCCTCTTTGCCCTTCGCCCGTATTCTCCGAAATCCTCCGCCTATTTTTTGCACCTGTCCGCCCTTTTTTGCCCTTGTCCGCACCTCTTTGCCCTGGTCCGCCCCTCTTTTTCCTTGTCCGCCTCTCTTTTTCCTTGTCCGCCCTCTTTGCCCTTGTCCGCTCCTCTTTGCCCTTTTCCGCCCCTCTTTGCCTTCGTCCGCCCCTTTTTGCCCTTTTCTGCCCCCTTTGCCCTTGTCCGCCCCTCTTTGACCGTGTCCTCACCCTTTCTACTTGTGCGCCCCTCTTTGCACTTGTGCGTCCCTCTTTGCACTTGTGAGTCCCTCTTTGCCCTTGTCCGCCCCTCTTTGCCCTTGTTCACCACTCTTTGCCCTTGTGCGTCCCTCTTTGCACTTGTACTCCCCTCTTTGCGCTTGTGCGCCCCTTATTGCCCTTGTCCGAACCTCTTTGCCGTTGTCCGCACCTCTTTGCCCTTGTCCGCCCCTCTTTGCCCTTGTCCCGTATTCTCCGCACTTCTCCGCCCCTCTTTGCATTTGCTCGCCTCTATTTGGCCTTGTCCCATATTCTCCGCCCCTCTTTGCCCTTGTCCGCCCCTCTTTGCCCTTGTCCGCCCCTCTTTGCCCTTGTCCGCCCCTCTTTGCCCTTGTCCGCCCCTCTTTGCCCTTGTCCGCCCCTCTTTGCCCTTGTCCGCCCCTCTTTTAACTTGTCCCGTATTCTCAGGAATTCTCCGCCCCTCTTTGCCCTTGTCTGCCCCTCTTTGCCCTTGTCCCTTATTCTCCGCAATTCTCCGTCACTCTTTGCCCTTGTCCGCCCCTCTCTGCCCTTGTCAGCCCCTCTTTGCCCTTGTCAGCCCCTCTATCCCTTTGTCCGCCCCTCTTTCCCCTTTTCCCATATTCTGCGAACTTCTCTGCCCCTTCTTTGACCCTGTCCGCCCTTCTTTGTCCTTGTCCGACCCTCTTTGCCCTTGTTTGCCCCTCTTTGACCTTGTCCGCCCCTCTTTGCACTTATACGCCTCCTTTTCCCTTTTCCGCCCCTCTCTGCCCTTGTCCATCCTTCTTTGCCCTTGTCCGCCCCTCTTTCCTTTTGTCTACCCCTCTTTGCACTTGTCCAACCCTCTTTGCCCCTGTCCCGTGTTCTCCACAATTCTCCGCCCCTCTTTGCCCTTGTCCGCCCCTCTTTGCACTTCTCTGCCCCTCTTTGCTCTTGTCCCCCCCTCTTTGCCCTTGTCCGCCCTCTTTGCCCTTGTCCGCCCTCTTTGCCCTTGTCTGAAACTCTTTGCCCTTGTCCGACCCTCTTTGCACTTGTCCGACCCTCTTTGACACTGACCGTATTCTCCACCCTTGTCCGCCCTTCTTTACCCTTGTCCGACCCTCTTTGCCCTTGTCCAACCCTATTTGCCCTTGTCCGCCCGTCTTTGCCCTTGTCTGCACCTATTTGCACTTGTCCGCCCCTCTTTGCATTTGTCCGCCCCTCTTTGCATTTGTCCGCCCCTCTTTGCACTTTTCCGCCCCTCTTTGCAATTGTCCGACCCTCTTTCACCTGATCCACACCTCTTTACTCTTGTCCGACCCTCTTTGCACTTGTCCGCCCCTCTTTGCTCTTCTCCAACTCTCTTTGCCCTTTTCCCGTATTCTCCGCAATTCTCCGCCCCTCTTTGCCTTTGTCCCGTATTCTCCACACTTCACCGCCCCTCTTTGCCTTTCTCTGCCCCTCTTTGCCCTCTTCCGAACCTCTTTGCCCTTGTCTGACCCTCTTTGCCCTTGTCCAACACTCTTGGACCTTCTCCGCCCCTCTTTACCCTTGTCCGCCTCTCTTTTCACTTGTCGCCCCTCTTTGCTCTTTTCTGCACCTCTTTTCACTTGTCGCCCTTCTTTGCCCTTGTCCGATCCTGTTTGCCCTTTTCCGACCTTCTTTCCCCTGTTCATAACCGCTTTGGCCTTGTCCCGAATTCTCCGCCCTTGTCTGAACCTCTTTGCCATGTCCGCCCCTCTTTGCCCTTGTCCGGTATTCTCTGAACTTCTCCGCCCCTCTAAGCACTTGTCCGAACCTCTTTGCTCTTTTCCGCCCCTCCTTCTCTTGTCCGCCCCTCTTTGCCCTTGTCTGCCCCTCTTTGCCCTTGTCTGCCCATCTTTGCCCTTGTCCTCCCCTCTTTGCCCTTGTCCGCTCATCTTCGCACTTGTCCGTCCATCTTTGCCATTGTCCGTCCCTCTTTGCCCTTCTCCCGTATTCTCCGCCCTTGTCCGCCCCTCTTTGCCCTTTTCCGTATCCTCCGCTCTTGTCCGCCCCTCTTTGCTCTTGTGCGCCCCTCCTAGCCCTTCTCCGCCCCTATTTGCCCTTGTCCGCCCCTCTTTACCCTTCTCCGCCCCTCTTTGCCCTTGTCCCGTGGTCTCCACAATTCTCCGCCCCTCTTTGCACTTGTCCGCATCTCTTTGCCCTTGTCCCGTATTCTCCGCCCCTCTTTGCCCTTTTCCCTCCATCTTGGCCCTTGTCCGCACCTCTTGGCCCTTGTCCGCACCTCTTGGCCCTTGTCCGCACCTCTTGGCCCTTGTCCGCACCTCTTGGCCCTTGTCCGCACCTCTTGGCCCTTGTCCGCACCTCTTTGCCCTTATCCGCCCCTCTTTGCCCTTTTCCCGTATTCTTCGCAATTCGCCGTCACTCTTTTCCCTTGTCCGCCCCTCTTTGCCCTTGTCCACCCATCATTGCCATTGTCCGCACCTCTTTAAACTTGTCCCGTATTCTCCGGAATTCTCCGATCCTCTTTGCCCTTGTGCGCCCCTCTTTGCCCTTGTGCGCCCCTCTTTGCCCTTGTGCGCCCCTCTTTGCCCTTGTCCGCCCCTCTTTGCCCTTGTCCGCCCGTCTTTGCCCTTCTCCGCCCTTCTTTGCGCTTGTCGGCCCCTCTTTGCGCTTGTCGGCCCCTCTTTGCGCTTGTCGGCCCCTCTTTGCGCTTGTCGGCCCCTCTTTGCCCTTGTCCGCCCCTCTTTGCCCTTGTCCGCCCCTCTTTGCCCTTGTCCGCCCCTCTTTGCCCTTGTCCGACCGTCTTTGCCCTTGTCCGACCGTCTTTGCTCTTGTCCGACCCTCTTTGACACTGTCCCGTGTTCTCCACTCTTGTCCGCCCTTCTTTACCCTTGTCCGACCCTCTTTGCCCTTGTCTAAACCTATTTGCCCTTGTCCGCCTATCTTTGTACTTGTCTGCCCCACTTTGCACTTGTCCGCACCTCTTTGCTTTTGTCTGCCCCTCTTTGCACTGTTCCGCCCCTCTTTGAACTTGTCCTACCCTCTTTCACCTGGTCTACACCTCTTTCCCCTTGTCCGCCCCTCTTTGCCCTTGTCCACCCGTCTTTGCCCTTGTCCGCTTCTCTTTCCCCTTGTCCCGTATTCTCTGCCCTTGTCGTCCCCTCTGTGCTCTTGTCGTCCCCTCTGTGCCCTTGTCGTCCCCTCTGTGCCCTTGTCGTCCCCTCTGTGCCCTTGTCGTCCCCTCTGTGCCCTTGTCGTCCCCTCTTTGCCCTTGTCCACCCCTCTTTGCCCTTGTCCACCCCTCTTTGCCCTTGTCCACCCCTCTTTGCCCTTGTCCAACCCTCTTTGCCCTTGTCCAACCCTCTTTGCCCTTGTCCAATCCTCTTAGAACTTGTCCCGTATTCTCCGCAATTCTCCGTCACTCTTTGCCCTTCTCTGCCCCTCTTTGCCCTTGTCCGCCCCTCCTTGCCCTTGTCCGCCCCTCCTTGCCCTTGTCCGCCCCTCCTTGCCCTTGTCCGCCCCTCCTTGCCCTTGTCCGCCACTCCTTGCCCTTGTCCGCCCCTCTTTGCCCTTGTCTGCCCCTCTTTCCCATTTTCCCGTATTCTCTGATATTCTCCGCCCCTTCATTGACACTGTCCACCCTTCTTTGCCCTTGTCCGACCCTCTTTGCCCTTGTCCGCCCCTCTTTGCGCTTGTCCGACCTTCTTTGCCCTTATACGTCCCCTTTTCCCTTGTCCGCTCCTCTTTGCCGTTCTCCGCCCCTCTTTGCCCTTGTCCGCCCCTCTTTGCCCTTGTCCGCCCCTCTTTGCCCTTGTCCGCCCCTCTTTGCCCTTTTCCGCCCCACTTTCCACTTTTCCGCCCCTCTTTCCCTTTGTCCCGTATTCTGCGAACTTCTCCGCCCCTTTTTTGACCCTGTCCGCCCTTCTTTGCCTTTGTCCGACCCTCTTTGCACTTGTCTGCCCCTCTTTGCCCTTGTCCGCCCCTCTTTGCCCTTATACGCCCCCTTTGCTTTGTCCGCCCCTCTTTGCCCTTGTCCATCCCTCTTTGCCTTTGTCCGCCCCTCTTTGCCCTTGTCCGACCCTCTTTGCCCTTGTCCGACCCTCTTTGCCCTTGTCCGCCCCTCTTGGCCCTTGTCCGCCCCTCTTTTTCCTTGTCGCACTTCTTTGCCCTTATCCGCCCCTCTTTGCCCTTTTCCCGTATTCTCCGTAATTCGCCGTCACTCTTTGCCCTTGTCCGCCCGTCTTTGCCCTTGTCTGCCCGTCTTTGCCCTTGTCCGCCCCTCTTTGCCCTTGTCCTCCCCTCTTTGCCCTTATACACCCCCTTTGTGCTTGTCCGCACCTCATTGCCCTTGTCCGCACCTCATTGCCCTTGTCCGCACCTCTTTGCCCTTGTCCCCACCTCTTTGCCCTTTTACAACCCTCTTTGCCCTTATATGCCCCTCTTTGCCCTTATACGCCCTTCTTTGCCCTTGTCCGCCCCTCTTTGCCCTTGTCCACCCCGCTGTGCCCTTGTCCGCCCCTCTTTGCCCTTGTCCGCCCCTCTTTGCCCTTGTCCGCCCCTCTTTGCTCTTGTCCCTTATTTTCCGCCCCTCTTTGCCCTTTTCTGCCCCTCTTTGCCCTTGTCCACCCCTCTTTGCCCTTGTCCCGTATTCTCTGCAATTCTCCGCCCCTCTTTGCCATTGTCCCGTTTTCTCCTAACTTCAACACCCCTCTTTGCCTTTTTCCGCCCCTCTTTGCCCTCTTCCAACCCTCTTTTCCCTTGTCCGCCCCTCTTTTCACTTGTCGCCCCTCTTTGCCCTTTTCCGCACCTCTTTTCACTTCTCGCCATTCTTTGCCCTTGTCCGACCCTCTTTGCCCTTGTCCGCCCCTCTTTGCCCTTGTCCGCCCCTCTTTGCCCTTGTCCGCCCCTCTTTGCCCTTGTCTGCCCCTCTTTGCCCTTGTCCGCCCCTCTTTGCCCTTGTCCCGTATTCTCCGATCTTGTCCGCCCCTCTTTGCCATTGTCCGCCCCTCTTTGCCCTTGTCCGTCCCTCTTTGCCCTTGTCCCGTATTCTCCGATCTTGTCCGCCCCTCTTTGCCCTTGTCCCGTATTCTCCGATCTTGTCCGCCCCTCTTTGCCCTTGTCCCGTATTCTCCGATCTTGTCCGCCCCTCTTTGCCCTTGTCCCGTATTCTCCGATCTTGTCCGCCCCTCTTTGCCCTTGTCCCGTATTCTCCGATCTTGTCCGCCCCTCTTTGCCCTTGTCCGCCCCTCTTTGCCCTTGTCCGCCCCTCTTTGCCCTTGTCCGCCATTCTTTGCCTTTGTCCACTCCTCTTTGCCCTTGTCCGCCCCTCTTTGACCTTGTCCCGTATTCTCTGAACTTTTCCGCCCCTCTTTGCAATTCTCCGACCCTCTTTCACCTGGTCCACACCTCTTTGCCCTTGTCCGCCCCTCTTTGCCCTTTTCCGCCCGTCTTTGCCCTTGTCCGCCTCTATTTGCCCTTGTCCCGTATTCTCTGCACTTCTCCGCCCGTCTTTGACCTTGTGCGCCCCTCTTTGCTCTTATACGTCCCCTTTGACCTTGTCCGCCCCTCTTTGCCCTTGTCCATCTCTTTTTGCCCTGTCCGCCCCTCTTTGCCCTTGTCTAACCTTCTTTGCCCTTATACGCCCCCTTTGCCCTTCTCCGCCCCTCTTTGCCCTTCTCCGCCCCTCTTTTCCCTTGTGCGCGCCTACTTGCACTTGTCCCGTATTCTCCGCACTTCTCCGCACCGCTTGCCGTTGTCCGCCCCTCTTTGCCCTTGTCCCGTATTCTCCGCCCCTCTTTGTATTTTTCCATCCGTCTTTGCCCTTGTCCGACCCTCTTTTACCTTGTCGCACTTCTTTGCCCTTTTCCGCCCCTCTTTGCCCTTTTCCCGTATTCTCCGTAATTCGCCATCACTCTTTGCCCTTGTCCGCCCGTCTTTGCCCTTGTCTGCCCGTCTTTGCTGTTGTCCGCCTTTCTTTGACCTTTTCCGCCCCTCTTTGACCTTTTCCGCCCCTCTTTGAACTTTTCCGCCCCTCTTTGCCCTTCTCCCCTATTCTCCGAAGTCCTCCGCCCATTTTTTGCCCCTGTCCGCCCCTCTTTGCTCTTGTCCGCCCCTCTTTGCTCTTGTCCGCCCCTCTTTGCTCTTGTCCGCCCCTCTTTGGCCTTGTCCTCCCCTCTTTGCCCTTTTCCAAACCTCTTTGCCCTTCTCCGCCCCTCTTTGCACTTATACGCACTTCTTTGCCCTTGTCCGCCCCTCTTTCACCTTGTCCACACCGCTGTGCCCTTGTCTGCCCCTCTTTGCCCTTGTCCGCCCCTCTTTGCCCTTGTCCGCCCCTCTTTGCCCTTGTGCCGTATTCTCCGCACTTCTCCGCACCGCTTGCACTTGTCCGACCCTCTTTACACTTGTCCCCTATTCTCCGCCCCTCTTTGCACTTTTCTGCCCCTCTTTGCCCTTTTCCGCCCCTCTTTGCCCTTTTCCGCCCTTCTTTGCACTTCTCCACCCCTCTTTGCACTTGTCCGCCCCTCTTTGCACTTGTCAGCCCCTCTTTGCCCTTGTCCGCCCCTCTTTGCCCTTGTCCGCCCCTCTTTGCCCTTGTCCGCCCCTCTTTGCCCTTGTCCGCCCCTCTTTGCCCTTGTCCGCCCCTCTTTGCCCTTGTCCGCCCCTCTTTGCCCTTGTCCGCCCCTCTTTGCCCTTGTCCGCCCCTCTTTGCCCTTGTCCCGTATTATCTGCACTTCTCCACCACTCTTTGCCCCTGTCCGCCCCTCTTTGCCCCTGTCCGCCCCTCTTTGCCCCTGTCCGCCCCTCTTTGCCCTTTTCCGCCCCTCTTTGCCCTTTTCCGCCCCTCTTTGCCCTTGTCCGCCCCTCTTTGCCCTTCTCCCCTATTCTCCGAAATTCTCCGCCCCTTTTTTGAACCTGTCCGCCCTTTTTTGCCCTTGTCTGCCCCTCTTTGCCCTTTTCCGCCCCTCTTTGCACTTCTCCGCCCCTCTTTGCCCTTGTCCCGTATTCTCCTCAATTCTCCGCCCCTCTTTTCGCTTGTCCGCTCCTCTTTGCACTTGTCCCGTATTCTCCGTACTCCTCCGTCACTCTTTGCAATTGTCCGCCCGTCATTTCCCTTGTCCGACCCTCTTTGCCTTGGTCCCCCCCTTTTGGCCCTGTTCCGCCCCTCTTTGCCGTTGTCCGTCCCTCTTTGCTCTTGTCAGCCCCTCTTTGCACTTGTCCGTCCATCCTTGCCCTTGCCATCCCCTCTTTGCCCTTGTCTGATCCTGTTTGCCCTTGTCCGTCTCTCTTTGCCCTTGTCCCGTATTCTCCGCACTTCTCCGACCCTTTTTGCCCTTGTCCGCCTCTCTTTGCCCTTCTCCGCCCCTCTTTGCTCTTCTCCGCCCCTCTTTGCACTTGTCCACACATCTTTGCCCTTATCCAGTATTCTCCGCACTTCTACGCCCCTTCTTTACCCTTCTCCGCCCCTCTTTACACTTCTCCGCCCCTCTTTGCACTTGTTCGTCCCTGTTTGCACTTGTCAGCCCCTCTTTGCACTTGTCTGACCCTCTTTGCCCTTGTCAGCCCCTCTTTGCCCTTATCTGCCCCTCTATGCCCTTGTCCACCTTTCTTAGCCCTTTTCCACCCCCTTTGCCCTTGTCTACCCCTCTTTGCACTTGTATGCCCCTCTTTCCACTTTTGCGCCCCTCTTTGCACTTGTGCGCCACTCTTTCCCCTTGTCCGCCCCTCTTTGCCCTTGTCCGCCCCTCTTTCCCCTTGTCCATTATTCTACCAACTTGTCCGCCCCTCTTTGCCCTTGTTCACCATTCTTTGCCCTTGTCCGCCCCTCTTTGCCCTTGTCCGCCCCTCTTTGCCCTTGTCCACCCCTATTTGCCCTTGTCCGCCCCTGTTTGCACTTTTCCGCCACCCTTTGCACTTGTCCCGTGTTCTCCGCACTTGTCTGCCCCTCTTTGCCCTTGTCCACTCTTCTTTGCCCTTGTCCGCCCCTCTTTGCCCTGGTCTGACACTTTTTGCACTTTTCTGCCCCTCTTTGCAATTCTCTGCCCCTCTTCGCCCTTCTCCGACCCTCTTTGCCTTTGTCCCATATTTTCCGCACTTCTCCGCCCCTCTTTCCTCTTCTCCGCCCCTCTATGACCTTGTCCGCCTCTCTTTTCCCTTGTCCGCCCCTCTTTTCCCTTGTCTGACCCTCTTTGCCCTTGTCCCATATTCTCCGCAATTCTCCATCACTCTTTGCACTTGTCCGCCCGTCTTTGCCCTTGGCCGCCAAACTTTTCCCTTGTCCGCCCGTCTTTCCCCTTGTCCGCCCCTCTTTGAACTTGTCCGCCCGTCTTTGCCCTTATCCGCCCCTCTTTGCCCTTATCCGCCCCTCTTTGCCCTTGTCCCGTATTCTCCGTACTTGTCCGTCACTCTTTGCCATTGTCAGCTCGTCCTTTCACTTGTCCGCCCATCATTGCCCTTGTCCGCCCCTCTTTGCCCTTGTCCGTCCCTCTTTGCCCTTTTCCGCCCCTCTTTGCCCTTTTCCGCCCCTCTTTGCCCTTCTCCGCCCCTCTTTGCTCTTGTCCGCACACCTTTGCCATTTTTCCACCCCTGTTTGCACTTGTCCGACCCTCTTTACATTTGTCCGACCCTCTTTGACCCTTTCCCTTGTTCTCTGCATTTGTCCCATCTCTTTACCCTTGTCCGAACCTCTTTGCGCTTGTCCGCCCCTATTTGCACTTGTCCACCCCTCTTTACCCTGGTCCGCTGCTCTTTGCACTTCTCCGCCCCTTTTTGCCCTTGTCCTCCCCTATTTGCCCTGGTCCACACCTCCTTACACTTGTCCGCCCCTCTTTGCCCTTTTGCGCCCCTCTTTGCCATTGTCCCACATTGTCCACCCTTCTCCGCCCCTCTTTGCCCTTTTCCAGTATTCTATGCACTTGTCCCCCCCTCATTGCCCTTGTAGGCCCCTCTTTGCTCTTGTCCGAACCTCTTTGCCCTTGTACGCCACTCTTTGCCCTTGTCCGCCCCTCTTTGAACTCATCTGCCCCTCTTTGCACTTGTCCGCCCCTCTTTGCACTTTTCCTCCCCTCTTTGCCCTTGTCCACACCTCTTTGCATTTGTCCGCCCCTCTTTGCGCTTTTCCTCCCCTCTTATCCCTTGTCCGCCCCTCTTATCCCTTGTCATCCCCTCTTTGCCCTTGTCCTCCCCTCCTTGCACTTGTCCGAACCTCTTTGCACTTGTGCGACCCTTTTTGCCCTTGTCCACCCCTCTTTGCCCTTGTTTGTCCCTCTTTGCCGTTGTCCGCCCCTCTTTGCCCTTGTCCGGTATTCTCCGCACTTCTCCGCCCCTCTTTGCTCTTGCCCGCACCTCTTTGCCTTTGTCCGACCCTCTTTGCCCTTGTCCGGTATTCTCCGCACTTCTCCGCCCCTCTTTGCTCTTGCCCGCACCTCTTTGCCTTTGTCCGACCCTCTTTGCCCTTGTCCGCCCGTCATTGCCCTTGTCCGCCACTTTTTGAACTTGTCCGCCCCTCTTTGCTCTTGTCCGGCCCTCTTTGAAATTGCCCGCCCCTCTTTGCCCTTGTCCGCCCCTCTTTGCCCTTGTCCGCCCCTCTTTGCCCTTGTCCGTCCCTCTTCGCCCTTTCTCCGCCACTCTTTGCCCTTGTCCGCCCGTCTCTGCCCTTGTCCGCCCCTCTTGTCCCTTGTCCGCCCCTCTTGTCCCTTGTCCGCCCCTCTTGTCCCTTGTCCGCCCCTCTTTGACCTTGTCCGACCCTCTTTGCGCTTGTCCACACCTCTTTACCCTGGTCCGCCCCTCTTTGCACTTGTCCGCCCCTCTTTGCTTTTTTCCGCTCCTCTTTGAACTTCTCCGCCCCTTTTTGCCCTTGTCCGCCCCTCTTTGCCCTGGTCCACACCCCCTTACACTTGTCCGCCCCTCTTTGCTTTTGTCTGCCCCTCTTTGAACTTGTCCGCCCCTCTTTGCCCTTATCCGCCCCTCTTTGCCCTTGTCCCGTATTCTCCTCAATTCTCTGCCCCCCTTTTGTTGTCCTCCCCTCTTTGCCCTTGTCTGACCCTCTTTACCCTTGTCCCATATTCTCTGCAATTCTCCATCACTCTTTGCACTTTTCCGCACTTCTTTGCCCTTGGCTGCCCATCTTTGCCCTTGTCCGCCCGTCTTTCCCCTTGTCCGCCCCTCTTTGAACTTGTCCGCCCGTCTTTGCCCTTATCCGCCCCTCTTTGCCCTTGTCCCGTATTCTCCGTGCTTTTCCGTCACTCTTTCCCATTGTCAGCCCTTCCTTTCCCTTGTCCGCCCATCATTGCCCTTGTCCGCCCCTCTTTGCCCTGGTCCGCCCCTTTTAGCCCATGTCCACCCCTCTTTGCCGTTGTTCGTCCCTCTTTGCATTTGTCCGCCCCTATTTGATCTTGCCCGCACCTTTTTGCCTTTGTCCGACCCTCTTTGCCCTTGTCCGCCCGTCATTGCCCTTGTCCGCCCGTCTTCTTCCTTGTCCGAACCTCTTTGCTCTTGTCCGACCCTCTTTACCCTTGTCTGCCCCTCTTTGCCCTTGTCCGCCCCTCTTTGCCCTTGTCCGTCCCTCTTTGCTATTTTCCGCCCCTCTTTGCCATTGTGCGCCCCTCTTTGCCCTTGTGCGCCCCTCTTTGCCCTTGTCCGCCCCTCTTTACCCTTGTCCACCCCACTCTGCCCTTGTCCGACCCTCTTTCCACTTGTCCATCCCTCTTTGCCCTTGTCCACACCTCTTTGCTCTTGTCCGCCCCTCTTTGCCTATGTCCGCACCTCTTTTCCCTTGTCCGACACTCTTTCACCTTGTCCCATGTTCTCTGCACTTCTCCAACTCTCTTTGACCTTGTCCGCCCCTCATTTACCTTGTCCCGTATTCTGTGCACTTCTCCGCCCCTCTTTGCCCTTGTCCACACCTCTTTGCCCTTGTCCACACCTCTTTACCCTTGTCCGCCCCTCTTTGCCCTTGTACGCCCCCTTTGCAGCTATGCGCCCCTTTTTGCCCTTGTCCGCCCCTCTTTGCACTTGTCCGCCACTCTTTGCCCTTGTGCACCCCTCTTTGAGCTTTTGCGCCCCTCTTTGCACTTGTGCGCCCCTTCTTTGCCCTTGTCCGCCCCTCTTTGCCCTTGTCCGCACCTCTTTGCACTTGTCCAATATTCTCCACACTTCTCTGAATCTCTTTGCCCTTCTCCGCCCCTCTTTGCCCTTGTCCGCCCTTATTTGCCCTTGCTCCGTATTCTCCGCCCCTCTTTGCCCTTCTCCGCACCTCTTTGCCCTTGTCCACACCTCTTTGTGCTTGTCCCGTCTTCTCCGCACTTCTCCGCTCCTCTTTGCACTTGTCCAGTATTATCCGTACTTCTCCAACCCTCTTTGCCCTTGTCCACCCCTCTTTGCCCTTGTCCCGTATTCTCCGCAATTGTCCGCCGCTCTTTGCCCTTGTCCGCCGCTCTTTGCCCTTGTCCGCCGCTCTTTGCCCTTGTCCGCCGCTCTTTGCCCTTGTCCGTCGCTCTTTGCCCTTGCCCGTATTCTCTGCACTTCTCCGACACTTTTTGCCTGTCCGCCCCTCTTTGCCCTTGTCCGCCCCTCTTTGCCCTTTTGCGCCCCTCTTTGCACTTGTGCGCCCCTCTCTCCACTTCTCCTCCCCTGTTTGCCCTTGTGCGCCCCTCTTTGCCCTTCTCCCTTATTCTACTCACTTCTCCGCCCCTCTTTGCACTTGTGGGCTCTGCTTTACACTTGTCCCGTGTTCTCCGCCCTTGTCCGCCCCTCTTAGCCCTTGTCCGCCCCTCTTAGCCCTTGTCCGCCCCTCTTAGCCCTTGTCCGCCCCTCTTTGCACTTCTCCACCCCTCTTTGCCCTTTTCCGCCCCTATTTGCCCTTGTCCGCCACTCTTTGCCCTTGTCCACCGTCTTTGCACTTGTCCGCCCCTCTTTGCACTTGTCCCATATTCTCGGCACTTCTCCGCCCCTCTCTTCCCTTGTCCCGTATTCTCCGCAATTCTCCGCCCCTCTTTGCACTTGTCCGCCCCTCATTGCACTTGTCCGCCCCTCATTGCACTTGTCCGCCCCTCCTTGCACTTGTCCGCTCCTCTTTATATTTCTCCGCCCCTCTTTGCCCTTGTCCAACCCTCTTTGCAGTTGTCCGCCCCTCTCTGCCCTTGTCCGACCCTGTTTGCTCTTGTCCACCCGTCTTTGCACTTGTCCGCACCGCGTTGTCCTTGTCCCGTATTTTCCGCACTTCTCCGACCCTCTTTGCCCTTGTCCGCCCCTCTTTGCCCTTCTCCCCTATTCTCCGCACTTGTCCGCAACTCTTTGCCATTGTCCGCCCCTCTTTTCCCTTGTCCACCACTCTTTGCCCTTGTCCTGTGTTCGTCGCACTTCTCCGCCCCTTCTTTGACACTCTCCTTCCTTCTTTGCCCTTGTCCTCTCCTCTTTGGCCTTGTCTGCCCCTCTTTGCACTTGTCCGCCCCTCTTTTCCCTTTTCGCACTGGTCCAACCCTCTTTGCCCTTGTCTGCCCCTCTTTGCACTTGTCCCGTGTTCTCCGCACTTGTCCACCCTTCTTTTCCCTTCTCCCGTATTCTCCGCCCTTCTCTGCCCCTTTTTGCCCTTGTCCCATATTCTCCGATCTTCTCCGACCATCTTTGCCCTTGTGCCGTATTCTCCGCAATTATCCGCCCCTCTTTGACCTTGTCACGTATTCTCCGCACTTCTCCGCCCCTCTTTGCCCTTGTCGGCCCCTCTTTTCCCTTGTCCAAACCTCTTTGCCCTTGTCTGCCCCTCTTTGCCTTTGTCCCGTATTCTCCGCACTTCTCCGCCCCTCTTTCCCCTAGTCCACCCCTCTTTGCACTTGTCCGCTCCTCTTTGCCCTTGTGCTGATTTTTCCGGTCTTCTCCGCGCCTCTTAACACTTGTCCATCCTTCTTTGCCCTTGTCCGCCAATCTTTGCCCTTGTCCGCCCCTCCTTACCCTTCTCCGACCCTCTTTGATCTTGTCCGCCCCTCTTTGCCCTTTTCCAGTATTTTCCGCACTTCTCCGCCCCTCTTTGCCCTTGTCCGCCCCTCTTTGCACTTGTCCGCTCCTCTTTGCCCTTGTCCAACACTCTCTGCCCTTGTCCGACCCTCTTTGCTCTTGTCCACCCTTCTTTGCTCTTTTCCGCACCTCTTTGTCCTTGTCCCATATTCTCCGCAATTCTCCGCCCCTCTTTGCCCTTCTCCGCACCTCTTTGCCCTTGTCCGCCCATCTTTGAACTTGTCCGACCCTCTTTCCCTTGTCCGCCGCTCTTTGCCCTTGTCCACCCCTCTTTGCAATTGTCCACCTTTCTTTACCCTTGTCCGGTAATCTCCGCACTTCTCTGCCCCTCTTTGCCCTTCTCCCGTATTCTCCGCAGTTCTTAGCCACTCTTTGACCTTGTCCCGTGTTCTCCTCACTTCTCCGTCCCTCTTTGCTGTTTTCCAAACCGTTTTGCCCTTGTCCGCCCCTCTTTGCCCTTGTCCGCCCCTCTTTGCCCTTGTCCGCCCCTCTTTGCCCTTGTCCGCCCCTCTTTGCCCTTGTCCGCCCCTCTTTGCCCTTGTCCGCCCCTCTTTGCCCTTGTCCCGTATTCTCCACACTTCTCCGTCCCTCTTTGCCCTTGTTCCATATTCTCCGCAGTTTCCACCCCTCTTTGCCCTTGTCCGCCCCTCTTTGCCCTTGTCCGCCCCTCTTTGCCCTTGTCCGCCCCTCTTTGCCCTTGTCCGCCCCTCTTTGCCCTTGTCCGCCCCTCTTTGCCCTTGTCCGCCCCTCTTTGCCCTTGTCCCGTATTCTCCACACTTCTCCGTCCCTCTTTGCCCTTGTTCCATATTCTCCGCAGTTTCCACCCCTCTTTGCCCTTGTCCGCGGCTCTTTGACGTTGTCCACCCCTCTTTGCATTGTCCGCCCCTCTTTGCCGTTGTCCCATGTTCTTTGCACTTCTCCGACACTCTTTGCCCTTCTCCTGTATTCTCCACCCTAGTCCGTCCCTCTTTGCCCTTGTCCGCCCCTCTTTGCACTTGTACGACCCTCTTTGCACTTGTCCGCCTGTCTTTGCCCTTTTCCGCCCCTCATTGCCCTTGTCCCATATTCTCCGCAATTCTCCACCACTCTTTGCCCTTGTCCGCCCTTATTTGCCATTCTCCGACCCTATTTCCCCTTGTCCTTCCCTCTTTGCACTTGTCCCGTATTCTCCGCCCTTGTCCGCCCCTCTTTGCCCTTGTCTGCCCTTCTTTGCCCTTCTCTGCCCCTCTTTGCACTTGTCCCGTATTCTCCGCACTTCCCTGCCCCTCTTTGCCCTTCTCCGCCCCACTTTGACCTTGTCCACCCCACTTTCCCCTTGTCCCATATTCTCCGCAATTCTCCACACCTCTTTGCCTTTGTCCGCCCCTCTTTGCACTTGTCCCGTATTCTCCACACTTGTCCGCAACACTTCGCCCTTGTCCGCCCCTCTTTGCCTTTGTCCGCCCCACTTTGCCCTTGTCCAATATTCTCTGCACTTCTCCGCCCCTCTTTGCCCTCGTCCGCTCTTCTTTGCCCTTGTCCGGTATTATGCGCACTTCTCCGCCCCTCTTAGCCCTTGTCCGCACCTCTTAGCCCTTGTCCGCCCCTCTTTGCACTTGTCTGCCCCTCTTTCCCTTGTCCGCCCCTCTTTGCCCTTGTCCGCCCCTCTTTCCCATTGTCCACCCCTATTTGCCCTTGTCCAACTCTTTTTCCACTTGTCCCGTATTCTCCGCAATTCTCTGCCTCTCTTTGCCCTTGTCCCTTATTCTCCGCAGTTCTAAACGACTCTTTGACCTTGTCCCGTATTCTCCGCACTTGTCCGCCCTTCTTTGCCCTTTTCCACCACTCTTTGCCCTTGTCCGCACCTCTTTACCCTTATCCACCCTTCTTTGCACTTGTACGCCCCTCTTTGCACTTTTTCGCACCTCTTTGCCCTTGTCCGCCCCTCTTTGCCCTTTTCCGCCCCTCTTTCCACTTGTCCGCCCCTCTTTGCACTTGTCCGACCCTCTTTGCCGTTGTCCGCCCATCTTTGCCCTTGTCCCGTATTCTCCGCACTTCTCCGACCCTCTTTGCCCTTGTCTAACCCTCTTTGGCCTTCTCCGACCCTCTATACCCTTGTACAAACCTCTTCGCCCTTTTCTGCCCCTCTTTGCCCTTGTTCGTCCCTCTTTGCCCTTGTTCGTCCCTCTTTGCCCTTCTCCGCCCCTCTTTGCCTTTGTCCCGTATTCTCCACCTTACTCCACCCCTCTTTGCCCTTGTCCGCCCCACTTTGCCCTTGTCCCATGTTCTCTGCACTTCTCCGCCCCTCTTTGCCCTTGTCCGCTCTTCTTTGCCCTTGTCCGGTATTATGTGCACTTCTCCGCCCCTCTTTTCCCTTGTCTTCACACTTTGCCCTTGTCCGCCCGTCTTTCCCTTCTCCGTCCCTCTTTGCCCTTGTCTAACCCTTTTTCTGCGTTTCCCCTATTCTCCGCTATTCTCTTCCCCTCTTTGCCCTTGTCCCGTATTCTCCGCACTTCTCCGACCCTCTTAGCCCTTGTCTGACCCTCTTTGCCCTTGTCCTCCCCTCTTTACACTTGTCCAAACCTCTTCGCCCTAGTCCTCCCCTCTTTGCCCTAGTCCTCCCCTCTTTGCCCTAGTCCTCCCCTCTTTGCCCTAGTCCTCCCCTCTTTGCGCTTGTCCGCCCCTCTTTGCCCTTGTTCGTCCCTCTTTGCCCTTGTCTGACCATCTTTGCCTTTGTCCCGTATTCTCCACCTTAGTCTGCCCCTCTTTGCCCTTGTCCGCCCCTCTTTGCCCTTGTCCGCCCCTCTTTGGCCTTGTCCGCCCCACTTTGCCCTTGTCCCATATTCTCTGCACTTCTCCGCCCCTCTTTGCCCTTGTCCGCTCTTCTTTGCCCTTGTCCGGTATTATGCGCACTTCTCCGCCCCTCTTTTCCCTTGTCTGCACCCTTTGCCCTTGTCCGCACGTCTTTGCCCTTGTGCGTCCCTCTTTACCCTTCTCCGACCGTCTTTGCCCGTCTCTGCCATCTTTGACCTGGTCCACCCCTCTTTGCCCTCGTCCCGTGTTCTCCGCCCCTCTTTGCCCTTTTCCGCCCCTCTTTGCAATTGTCCGCCCCACTTTGCCGTTTTCCCATATTCTCCGCACTTCTCCGCCTCTCTTTGCCCATGTCCGCACCTCTTTGCCCTTTTCCGCCCCTCTTTGAACTTGTCCGACACTCTTTCCCTTTGTCCGCCCCTCTTTGCATTGTCCGCCCCTCTTTGCCCTTGTCCGCCCCTCTTTGCCCTTGTCCGCTCCTCTTTGCACTTGTCCGCTCCTCTTTGCACTTGTCCGCCCCTCTTTGCCCTTGTCCGCCCCTCTTTGCCCTTGTCCGCCCCTCTTTGCCCTTGTCCGCCCCTCTTTGCCCTTGTCCGACCCTCTTTGCCCTTGTCTCATATTCTCCGCCCTAGTCCGCCCCTCTTTGCCCTTGTCCGCCCCTCCTTGCCCTTGTCCGCCCCTATTTGCCATTGTCCACCCCTCTTTGCCCTTCTCCGGTATTCTCCGCATTTCTCTGCCCCTCTTTGCCCTTCTCCGGTATTCTCCGCAGTTCTAAGCCACTCTTTGATCTTGTCCCGTATTCTCCGCACTTCGCCGCCCCTCTTTGCTATTTTCCAAAACTTTTTGCCCTTGTCCGCCCCTCTTGGCCCTTATCTGGCCTTCTTTGCCCTTCTCCGCCCCTCTTTGCACTTCTCCGCCCCTCTTTGCACTTCTCCGCCCCTCTTTGCACTTGTCCGCCCCTCTTTGCACTTGTCCGACCCTCTTTGCCCTTGTCCGAACCTCTGTGCACTTGTCCGACCCTCTTTGCCCTTGTCCCATATTCTCCGCCCTGGTCTGCCCCTCTTTGCCCTTGTCCGCCCCTCTTTGCCTTTGTCTGCCCCTCTTTGCCTTTGTCTGCCCCTCTTTGCTTTTGTCCGCCCCTCTTTGCCTTTGTCCGCAACTCTTTGCCCGCACCTCTTTGCCCTTGTCCGCCCCTCTTTACCTTAGTCCGCCCCTCTTTACCCTTGTCCCGTGTTCTCTGCCCTTCTCCGCACCTCTTTGCCCTTGTCTGACCCTCTTTGCCCTTGTCCAAACCTCTTTGCGCTTGTCCGCCCCTCTTTGCGCTTGTCCGCCCCTCTTTGCGCTTGTCCGCCCCTCTTTGCGCTTGTCCGCCCCTCTTTGCCCTTGTCCGCCCCTCTTTGCCCTTGTCCCATATACTCTGTACTTCTCCGCCCCTCTTTGCCCTTGTTCCGTATTCTCCGCAGTTTCCACCCCTCTTTGCCCTTGTCCGTGGCTCTTTGACCTTGTCCAACCCTCTTTGCCCTTGTCCGCCCCTCTTTGCCGTTGTTCCGTATTCTCCGCAATTCTCCGCCCCTCTTTGCACTTATCCACCCCTATTTGCCATTCTCCGCCCCAATTTCCCCTTGTCCTCCCCTCTTTGCACTTGTCCCGTATTCTACGCCCTTGTCCTCCCCTCTTTGCCCTTGTCAGCCCTTCTTTGCCCTTGCCTGCCCCTCTTTGCCCTGGTCCACCCCTCTTTGCGCTTGTCCGCCCTCTTTGCCCTTGTCCGCCCCTCTTTGCCCTTGTCCCATATACTCTGTACTTCTCCGCCCCTCTTTGCCCTTGTTCCGTATTCTCCGCAGTTTCCACCCCTCTTTGCCCTTGTCCGTGGCTCTTTGAGCTTGTCCAACCCTCTTTGACCTTGTCCACCCCACTTTCCCCTTGTCCCATATTCTCCGCAATTCTCCACACCTCTTTGCCCTTGTCCGCCCCTCTTTGCACTTGTCCCGTATTCTCCACACTTGTCCGCACCTCTTTACCCTTGTCAGCCCCTCTTTGCTTTTGTCAGCCCCTCTTTGCCCTTGTCTGCCCCTCTTTGCCCTTGTCCGCCACTCTTTGCCGTTTTACCGTATTTACCGCACTTGTCCGCCCCTCTTTGCTCTTGTCCCGTATTCTCTGCACTTCTCCCCCCTCTTTGCCCCTTTCCGCACCTCTTAGCCCTTGTCCGCCCCTCTTTGCACTTGTCTGCCCCTCTTTGTCCTTGTCCGTCCCTCTTTGTCCTTGTCCGCCCCTCTTTGCAATTGTCCACCCCTCTTTGCCCTTGTCCACCCCTTTTTCACCTTGTCCCGTATTCCCTGCAATTCTCTGCCCCTCTTTGTCCTTGTCCCGTATTCTCCGCAGTTCTAAACGACTCTTTGACCTTGTCCCATATTATCCGCACTTGTCCGCCCCTCTTTGCAATTTTCCGCCCCTCTTTCCACTTGTCCGCCCCTCTTCGCCCTTTTCCGCCCCTCTTCGCCCTTTTCGCCCCTCTTTGCCCTTGTGCGTCCCTCTTTACCCTTCTCCGACCCTCTTTGCCCGTCTCTGCCATCTTTGACCTGGTCCGCCCCTCTTTGCCCTCGTCCCGTGTTCTCCGCCCCTCTTTGCCCTTTTCCGCCCCGCTTTGCAATTGTCCGCCCCACTTTGCCATTTTCCCATATTCTCCGCACTTCTCCGCCCCTCTTTGCCCATGTCCGCCTTTTTTTTGCCCTTGTCCCGTATTCGCCGCACTTGTCCGCCCCTCTTTGCCCTAGTCCTCCCCTCTTTGCCCTAGTCCTCCCCTCTTTGCCCTTGTCCGCCCCTCTTTGCCCTTGTTCGTCCCTCTTAGCCCTTGTCTGACCCTCTTTGCCTTTGTCCCGTATTCTCCACCTTAGTCTTCCCCTCTTTGGTCTTCTCCGCACCACTTTGCCCTTGTCCCATTTTCTCTGCACTTCTCCGCCCCTCTTTGCCCTTGTCCGCTCTTCTTTGTCCTTGTCCGGTATTATGCGCACTTCTCCGCCCCTCTTTTCCCTTGTCCGCACCCTTTGTCCTTGTCCGCACCTCTTTGCCCTTGTGCGTCCCTCTTTACCCTTCTCCGACCCTCTTTGCCCGTCTCTGCCATCTTTGACCTGGTCCGCCCCTCTTTGCCCTCGTCCCGTGTTCTCTGCCCCTCTTTGCCCTTTTCCGCCCCACTTTGCAATTGTCCGCCCCACTTTGCCTTTTTCCCGTATTCTCCACAATTCTCCGCCCCTCTTTACCCATGTCCGCCCCTCTTTGCCCTTGTCCCGTTTTCGCCGCACTTGTCCGCCCCTCTTTGCTCTTATCCCGTATTCTCCGCACTTCTCCGCCCCTCTTTGCCCTTCTCCGCACCTCTTTTCCATTTTCCGCCCCTCTTTGAACTTGTCCGACGCTCTTTCCCTTTGTCCGCCCCACTTTGCATTGTCCACCCCTCTTTGCCTTTGTCCGCCCCTCTTTGCCTTTGTCCGCCCCTCTTTGCATTTGTCCGCCCCTCTTTGCATTTGTCCGCCCCTCTTTGCATTTGTCCGCCCCTCTTTGCCCTTGTCCGCTCCTCTTTGCCCTTGTCCGCTCCTCTTTGCACTTGTCCGCCCCTCTTTGCCCTTGTCCGCCCCTATTTGCCATTGTCCACCCCTCTTTACCCTTGTCCCGTATTCTCCGCACTTCTCTGCCCCTCTTTGCCCTTCTCCGGTATTCTCCGCAGTTCTAAGCCACTCTTTGATCTTGTCCCGTATTCTCCGCACTTCTCCGCCCCTCTTTGCTATTTTCCAAAACTTTTTGCCCTTGTCCGCCCCTCTTGGACCTTATCCGGCCTTCTTTGCCCTTGTCCGCCCCTCTTTGCCCTTGTCCGCCCCTCTTTGCCCTTGTCCGCCCCTCTTTGCCCTTGTCCGCCCCTCTTTGCCCTTGTCCCGTATACTCCGCACTTCTCCGCCCCTCTATGCCCTTGTTCCGTATTCTCCGCAGTTTCCACCCCTCTTTGCCCTTGTCCGTGGCTCTTTGACCTTGTCCAACCCTCTTTGCCCTTGTCCGCCCCTCTTTGCCGTTGTTCCGTATTCTCCGCAATTCTCCGCCCCTCTTTGCACTTGTCCACCCCTATTTGCCCTTCTCCGCCCCAATTTCCCCTTGTCCTCCCCTCTTTGCACTTGTCCCGTATTCTACGCCCTTGTCCTCCCCTCTTTGCACTTGTCAGCCCCTCTTTGCTCTTGTCCGCCCCTCTTTGCCCTGGTCCGCCCCTCTTTGCACTTGTCCGCCCCTCTTTGCCCTTATCCGCCCCTCTTTGCACTTGGCACGTATTCTCCACACTTCTCCGCACTCTTTGACCTTGTCCGCCCCTCTTTGCCCTTTTCCGCCACTCTTTGCACTTGGAACGTATTCTCCGCACTTCTCCGCCCCTCTTTGCCCTTGTCCGCCCCTATTTGCCATTGTCCACCCCTCTTTGCCCTTCTCCGGTATTCTCCGCATTTCTCTGCCCCTCTTTGCCCTTCTCCGGTATTCTCCGCAGTTCTAAGCCACTCTTTGATCTTGTCCCGTATTCTCCGCACTTCGCCGCCCCTCTTTGCTATTTTCCAAAACTTTTTGCCCTTGTCCGCCCCTCTTGGCCCTTATCTGGCCTTCTTTGCCCTTCTCCGCCCCTCTTTGCACTTCTCCGCCCTTCTTTGCACTTGTCCGCCCCTCTTTGCACTTGTCCGACCCTCTTTGCCCTTGTCCGCACCTCTTTGCCCTTGTCCGACCCTCTTTGCCCTTGTCCCATATTCTCCGCCCTGGTCTGCCCCTCTTTGCCCTTGTCCGCCCCTCTTTGCCTTTGTCTGCCCCTCTTTGCCTTTGTCTGCCCCTCTTTGCCCTTGTCCGCCCCTCTTTGCCTTTGTCCGCAACTCTTTGCCCGCACCTCTTTGCCCTTGTCCGCCCCTCTTTACCTTAGTCCGCCCCTCTTTACCCTTGTCCCGTGTTCTCTGCCCTTCTCCGCACCTCTTTGCCCTTGTCTGACCCTCTTTGCCCTTGTCCAAACCTCTTTGCGCTTGTCCAAACCTCTTTGCGCTTGTCCGCCCCTCTTTGCGCTTGTCCGCCCCTCTTTGCGCTTGTTCGCCCCTCTTTGCGCTTGTCCGCCCCTCTTTGCCCTTATCCGCCCCTCTTTGCCCTTGTCCCATATACTCTGTACTTCTCCGCCCCTCTTTGCCCTTGTTCCGTATTCTCCGCAGTTTCCACCCCTCTTTGCCCTTGTCCGTGGCTCTTTGACCTTGTCCAACCCTCTTTGCCCTTGTCCGCCCCTCTTTGCCGTTGTTCCGTATTCTCCGCAATTCTCCGCCCCTCTTTGCACTTATCCACCCCTATTTGCCATTCTCCGCCCCAATTTCCCCTTGTCCTCCCCTCTTTGCACTTGTCCCGTATTCTACGCCCTTGTCCTCCCCTCTTTGCCCTTGTCAGCCCTTCTTTGCCCTTGCCTGCCCCTCTTTGCCCTGGTCCACCCCTCTTTGCACTTGTCCGCCCCTCTTTGCAATTCTCCGCCCCTCTTAGCCCTTATCCACCCCTATTTGCCATTCTCCGCCCCAATTTCCCCTTGTCCTCCCCTCTTTGCCAATATCCGCCCCTCTTTGCACTTGTCCGCACCCTTTGTCCTTGTCCGCACCTCTTTGCCCTTGTGCGTCCCTCTTTACCCTTCTCCGACCCTCTTTGCCCGTCTCTGCCATCTTTGACCTGGTCCGCCCCTCTTTGCCCTCGTCCCGTGTTCTCTGCCCCTCTTTGCCCTTTTCCGCCCCACTTTGCAATTGTCCGCCCCACTTTGCCTTTTTCCCGTATTCTCCACAATTCTCCGCCCCTCTTTACCCATGTCCGCCCCTCTTTGCCCTTGTCCCGTTTTCGCCGCACTTGTCCGCCCCTCTTTGCTCTTATCCCGTATTCTCCGCACTTCTCCGCCCTTCTTTGCCCTTCTCCGCACCTCTTTGCCATTTTCCGCCCCTCTTTGAACTTGTCCGACGCTCTTTCCCTTTGTCCGCCCCACTTTGCATTGTCCACCCCTCTTTGCCTTTGTCCGCCCCTCTTTGCATTTGTCCGCCCCTCTTTGCATTTGTCCGCCCCTCTTTGCCCTTGTCCGCTCCTCTTTGCCCTTGTCCGCTCCTCTTTGCACTTGTCCGCCCCTCTTTGCCCTTGTCCGCCCCTATTTGCCATTGTCCACCCCTCTTTACCCTTGTCCCGTATTCTCCGCACTTCTCTGCCCCTCTTTGCCCTTCTCCGGTATTCTCCGCAGTTCTAAGCCACTCTTTGATCTTGTCCCGTATTCTCCGCACTTCTCCGCCCCTCTTTGCTATTTTCCAAAACTTTTTGCCCTTGTCCGCCCCTCTTGGACCTTATCCGGCCTTCTTTGCCCTTGTCCGCCCCTCTTGGACCTTATCCGGCCTTCTTTGCCCTTGTCCGCCCCTCTTTGCCCTTGTCCGCCCCTCTTTGCCCTTGTCCGCCCCTCTTTGCCCTTGTCCGCCCCTCTTTGCCCTTGTCCGCCCCTCTTTGCCCTTGTCCGCCCCTCTTTGCCCTTGTCCGCCCCTCTTTGCACTTGTCCGCCCCTCTTCGCCCTTTTCCGCCCCTCTTTGACCTTGTGCGTCCCTCTTTACCCTTCTCCGACCCTCTTTGCCCGTCTCTGCCATCTTTGACCTGGTCCGCCCCTCTTTGCACTCGTCCCGTGTTCTCCGCCCCTCTTTGCCCTTTTCCGCCCCACTTTGCAATTGTCCGCCCCACTTTGACGTTTTCCCGTATTCTCCGAACTTCTCCGCCCCTCTTTGCCCATGTCCGCCCCTCTTTGCCCTTGTCCCGTATTCGCCGCACTTGTCCGCCCCTCTTTGCTCTTATCCCGTATTCTCCGCACTTCTCCGCCCCTCTTTGCCCTTCTCCGCACCTCTTTTCCCTTTTCCGCCCCTCTTTGAACTTGTCCGACGCTCTTTCCCTTTGTCCGCCTCTCTTTGCATTGTCCACCCCTCTTTGCCCTTGTCCGCCCCTCTTTGCATTTGTCCGCTCCTCTTTGCACTTGTCCGCCCCTCTTTGCCCTTGTCCGACCCTCTTTGCCCTTGTCCCATATTCTCCGCCCTGGTCCGCCCCTCTTTGCCCTTGTCCGCCCCTCTTTGCCCTTGTCCGCCCCTCTTTGCCCTTGTCCGCCCCTATTTGCCATTGTCCACCCCTCTTTACCCTTGTCCCGTATTCTCCGAACTTCTCTGCCCCTCTTTGCCCTTCTCCGGTATTCTCCGCAGTTCTAAGCCACTCTTTGACCTTGTCCCATATTATCCGTTCTTGTCCGCCCCTCTTTGCCCTTTTCCACACCTCTTTGCCCTTGTCCGCCCCTCTTTGCCCTTGTCCGCCCCTCTTTGCCCTTGTCCGCCCCTCTTTGCCCTTGTCCGCCCCTCTTTGCACTTGTCCGCCCCTCTTTGCCCTTGTCCGACCCTCTTTGCCTTTGTCCCATATTCTCGACCTTAGTCTGCCCCTCTTTGCCCTTGTCCGCCCCTCTTTGCCCTTGTCCGCCCCTCTTTGGCCTTGTCCGCGCCACTTTGCCCTTGTCCCATTTTCTCTCCAATTCTCCGCCCCTCTTTGCCCTTCTCCGCTCTTCTTTGCCCTTGTCCGGTATTATGCGCACTTCTCCGCCCCTCTTTTCCCTTGTCTGCACCCTTTGCCCTTGTCCGCCCCTCTTTGCCCTTGTCCGCCCCTCTTTGCCCTTGTCCGCCCCTCTTTGCCCTTGTCCGCCCCTCTTTGCCCTTGTCCGACCCTTTTTGCACTTGTCCGCCCCTCTTTGCACTTGTCCGCCCCTCTTTGCACTTGTCCGCCCCTCTTCGCCCTTTTCCGCCCCTCTTTGCCCTTGTGCGTCCCTCTTTACTCTTCTCCGACCCTCTTTGCCCTTGTCCCATATTCTCCGCCCTGGTCCGCCCCTCTTTGCCCTCGTCCCGTGTTCTCCGCCCCTCTTTGCCCTTTTCCGTCCCACTTTGCAATTGTCCGCCCTACTTTGCCGTTTTCCCGTATTCTCCGCACTTCTCCGTCCCTCTTTGCCCATGTCCGCCCCTCTTTGTCCTTGTCCCGTATTCGCCGCACTTGTCCGCCCCTCTTTGCTCTTATCCTGTATTCTCCGCACTTCTCCGCCCCTCTTTGCCCTTGTCCACCCCTCTTTGCACTTGTCCGCCCCTCTTTGCCCTTGTCCGCCCCTCTTTGCACTTGTCCACCCCTCTTTGCCCTTGTCCGACCCTCTTTGCCCTTGTCCCATATTCTCCGCCCTGGTCCGCCCCTCTTTGCCCTTGTCCGCCCCTCTTTGCCCTTGTCCGCCCCTATTTGCCATTGTCCACCCCTCTTTACCCTTGTCCCGTATTCTCCGCACTTCTCTGCCCCTCTTTGCCCTTCTCCGGTATTCTCCGCAGTTCTAAGCCACTCTTTGACCTTGTCCCGTATTCTCCGCACTTCTCCGCCCCTCTTTGCTATTTTCCAAAACTTTTTGCCCTTGTCCGCCCCTCGTGGACCTTATCCGGCCTTCTTTGCCCTTGTCCGCCCCTCTTTGCACTTGTCCGACCGTCTTTGCACTTGTCCGACCCTCTTTGACCTTGTCCTATATTCTCCGCCCTTGTCTGCCCCTCTTTGCCCTTGTCCTCCCCTAATTGCCATTGTCCGCCCCTCCTTGCCCTTTTCCGCACCTCTTTGCCCTTGTCCAGTATTCTCCGCACAGCTCCGCCCCTTCATTGCCCTTGTCCGCCCTTTTTGCCCTTGTCCGACCCTCTTTGCACCTGTCCGACCCTGTTTGCCCTTATCCGCACCTCTTTACTTTTCCGACCCTCTTTGCCCTTGTCCATCACTCTTTGCCTTTGTCCACCCCTCTTTGCCCTTGTCCCGTATTCTCCGCACTTCTCCGCCCCTCTTTGCCCTTCTCCGCCCCTCTTTGCCCTTCTCCGCCCCTCTTTGCCCTTCTCCGCCCCTCTTTGCCCTTCTCCGCCCGTCTTTGCTTTTGTCCGCCCGTTTTTTCCCTTGTCCGCCCCTCTTTGCCCTTGTCCGCCCCTCTTTTCCCTTGTCTAACCTTCTTTGCACTTGACCGCCCCTCTTTGCCCTTCTTCCGTGTTCGCCGCACTTGTCCGCCCCTCTTTTCTCTTGTCCCGTATTCACCGCACTTCTCTGCCCCTCTTTGCACTTCTCCCATATTCTCCGCAGTTCTAAGCCACTCTTTGACCTTGTCCCGTATTCTCCGCACTTCTCCGTCCCTCTTTGCTATTTTCCAAAACTTTTTGCACTTGTCCGCCCCTCTTGGCCCTTATCCGGCCTTCTTTGCCCTTGTCCGCCCCTATTTGCACTTGTCCGCCCCTCTTTGCCCTTGTCCACCCCTCTTTGCCCTTGTCCGCCCCTCTTTGCACTTGTCCGCCCCTATTTGCCCTTGTCCGACCCTCTTTGCCCTTGTCCCGTATTCTCCGCCCTGGTCCGCCCCTCTTTGCCCTTGTCCGCCCCTCTTTGCCCTTGTCCGCCCCTCTTTGCCATTGTCCACCACTCTTTACCCTTGTCCCGTATTCTCCGTACTTCTCTGCCCCTCTTTGCCCTTCTCCCGTATTCTCCGCAGTTCTAAGCCACTCTTTGACCTTGTCCGGTATTCTCCTCACTTCTCCGCCCCTCTTTGCTATTTTCCAAAACTTTTTACCATTGTCCGCCCCTCTTGGCACTTATCCAACCTTCTTTGCCCTTGTCCGCCCCTCTTTGCGCTTGTTCGCACCTCTTTCCCATTGTCCGCCCCTCTTTGCCCTTGTCCGCCCCTCTTTGCCCTTGTCCGCCCCTCTTTGCCCTTGTCCGCCCCTCTTTGCCCTTGTCCGCCCCTCTTTACCTTAGTCCGCCCCTCTTTACCTTAGTCCGCCCCTCTTTGCCCTTGTCCCGTATTCTCCGCACTTCTCCGCACCTCTTTGCCCTTGTCTGACAGTCTTTGCCCTTGTCCGACCCTTTTGCCCTTGTCCAAACCTCTTTGCACTTGTCCGCCTTTCTTTGCACTTGTCCGCCCCTCTTTGCGCTTGTCCGCCCCTCTTTGCACTTGTATGCCCCTCTTTGCGCTTGTCCGCCTGTCTTTGCCCTTTTCCGCCCCTCTTTGCCCTTGTCCCGTATTATCCGCAATTCTCCACCACACTTTGCCCTTGTCCGCCCCTATTTGCCATTCTCCGCCCCTTTTTCCCCTTGTCCTCCCCTCTTTGCACTTGTCCCGTATTCTACGCACTTGTCCTCCCCTCTTTGCTCTTCTCCGCACTTCTTTGCACTTGTCTGCCCCTCTTTGCCCTTATCCACCCCTCTTTGCCCTTGTCCGCCACTCTTTGCCCTTGTCCGCCCCTCTTTGCCCTTATCCGCCCCTCTTTGCACTTGGCACGTATTCTCCGCACTTCTCCGCACACTTTGAACTCGTCCGCCCCTCTTTGCCCTTTTCCGCCCCTCTTTGCAGTTGGAACGTATTCTCCGCACTTCTCCGCCCCTCTTTGCCCTTGTCCCGTATTCTCCGCACTTCTCTGCCCCTCTTTGCCCTTCTCCGCCCCACTTTGACCTTGTCCACCCCACTTTCCCCTTGTCCCATATTCTCCGCAATTCTCCACACCTCTTTGCCCTTGTCTGCCCCTCTTTGCACTTGTCCCGTATTCTCCACACTTGTCCGCACCTCTTTTCCCTTGTCCGCCCCTCTTAGCCCTTGTCCGCCCCTCTTTGCCCTTGTCTGCCCCTCTTTGCCTTGTGCGTCCCTCTTTGCCCTTGTCCGCCCCTCTTTACCATTGTCCACCCCTCTTTGCCCTTGTCCACCCATTTTTCCCCTTGTCCCGTATTCTCCGCAATTCTCTGCCCCTCTTTGCACTTGTCCCGTATTCTCCGCAGTTCTAAACGACTCTTTGACCTTGTCCCGTATTCTCCGCACTTGTCCGCCCCTCTTTTACATTTTCCACCACTCTTTGCCCTTGTCCGCCCCTCTTTGCCCTTGTCCGCACCTCTTTGCACTTGTCTTTCCCTCTTTGCCGTTGTCCGCCCCTCTTTTCCCTTGTCCCGTATACTCCGCACTTCTCCGCACCTCTTTGCCCTTGTCTGACCCTCTTTGCGCTTGTCCCACCCTTTTGCCCTTGTCCAAAACTCTTCGCACTTGTTCGCCCCTCTTTGCGCTTGTTCGCCCCTCTTTGCCCTTGTCCGCCCCTCTTTGCCCTTGTCCGCCCTTCTTTGCCCTTCTCCCGTATTCTCCGCACTTCTCCGACCCTCTTAGCCCTCGTTCCGTATTCTCCGCAGGTTCCACCCCTCTTTGCCCTTGTCCGCGGCTCTTTGACCTTGTCCACCCGTCTTTGCCCTTGTCCGCCCCTCTTTGCCGTTGTCCCATGTTCTTTGCACTTCTCCGACACTCTTTGCCCTTCTCCTGTATTCTCCACCCTATTCCCCCCCTCTTTGACCTTTTCCGCCCCTCTTTGCCCTTCTCTGGCCCTCTTTGACCTTGTCAGAACCTCTTTGCCCTTGTCCCGTATTCTCCGCCACTCTTTGCCTTCGTCCGCCCCTCTTTGCACTTGTCTGCCCCACTTTGCCCTTGTCCCATGTTCTCCGCACTTCTCCATCCCTCTTTGCCCTTGTCCGCCCCTCTTTGCCCTTGTCCGCCCCTCTTTGCCCTTGTCCGCCCCTCTTTGCCCTTGTCCGCCCCTCTTTGCCCTTGTCCGCCCCTCTTTGCCCTTGTCCGCCCCTCTTTGCCCTTGTCCGCCCCTCTTTGCCCTTGTCCGCCCCTCTTTGCCCTTGTCCGCCCCTCTTTGCCCTTGTCCGCCCCTCTTTGCCCTTGTCCGCCCCTCTTTGCCCTTGTCCGCCCCTCTTTGCCCTTTTCCAACCCTCTTTGCCCTTGTCTGCCCCTCTTTGCACTTGTCCCGTATTCTCCGCACTTGTCTACCCTTCTTTTCCCTTATCCCGTATTCTCTGCCCTTCTCCGCCTCTTTTTGCCCTTGTCCCGTATTCTCCGCACTTCTCCGCCCCTCTTTGCCCTAGTCCGCCCCTCTTTGCCTTTGTCAGACCCTCTTTGCCCTGGTCCGCCCCTCTTTGCCCTTGTCCGTTCCTCTTTGGCCTTGTCCCATATTCTCCGCACTTCTCCCCCACTCTTTGCCCTTATCCCCTGTTCTCCGCACTTCTCCACCCATCTTTCCCCTTGTCCCGTATTCTCCGCAATTGTCCTCCCCTCTTTGCCCTTGTCGGACCCTCTTTGCTCTTGTCTGCCCCTCTTTGCCCTTGTCCGCCATTCTTTGCGCTTGTTTGCCCCTCTTTGAACTTGTTTGCCCCTCTTTGACCTTGTCTGCCCCTCTTTGCCCTTGTCCGCCCCTCTTTGCCCTTGTCTGCCCCTCTTTACACTTGTCCCCACCTCTTTGCCCTTGTGACGTATTTTCCGCACTTCTCCGCCCCTCTTTGCACTTGTCCGCCCCTCTGTGCTCTTATACCGTATTCTCCGCACTTGTCCGCGCTTCTTTGCCATTGTCCCCCCCTCTTTGCCCTTGTCCGCCCCTCTTTGCCCTTGTCCCGTATTCTCCGCACTTCTCTGACCCTTCTTTGCCACTGTCCGCCCTTCTTTGCCCTTGTCCTCTTGTCCGCCCCTCTTTACCCTTGTCCCGTATTCTGCGAACTTCTCCGCCCCTTCTTTGACCCTGTCCGCCCTTCTTTCCCTTTTTCTGACCCTCTTTGCACTTGTCTGCCCCTCTTTGCCCTTGTTCGCCCCTCTTTGCCCTTATACGCCCCCTTTGCCTTGTCCGCCCCTCTTTACCCTTGTCCATCCCTCTTTGCAATTGTCCGACCCTCTTTCACCTGGTCCACTCCTCTTTGCCCTTCTCCGCCCCTCTTTGCCCTTGTCCGACCCTCTTTGCCCTTGTCCGACACTCTTTGCCCTTGTCCGCCCCTCTTGGCCCTTGTCCGCCCCTCTTGGCCCTTGTCCCATATTCTCTGCAATTCTCCGCCCCTCTTTGCCCTTGTCCGCCACTCTTTGCTCTTGTCCGCCCGTCTTTGCCCTTGTCCACCCCTCTTTGCCCTTGTCCGCCCCTCTTTGAACTTGTCGCGTATTCTCCGGAATTCTCCGCCCCTATTTGCACTTGTCTGCCCCTCTTTGCCCTTGTCCCTTATTCTCCGCAATTCTCCGTCACTCCTTGCCCTTGTCCGCCCCTCTATGCCCTTGTCCGCCCCTCTATGCCCTTGTCCGCCCCTCTTTCCACTTGTCCGCCCCTCTTTCCACTTGTCCCATATTCTGCGAACTTCTCCGCCCCTTCTTTGACCCTGTCCGCCCTTCTTTGCCTTTGTCCGACCCTCTTTGCGCTTGTCTGACCCTCTTTGCCCTTGTCCGCCCCTCTTTGCCCTTATACGCCCCCTTTGCCTTTTTCCGCCCCTCTTTGCCCTTCTCCATCCCTCTTTGCCGTTGTCCGCCCCTCTTTGCCCTTGTCCGCTCCTCTTTGCCCTTGTCCGCTCCTCTTTGCCCTTGTCCGACACTCTTGGCCCTTGTCCGCTCGTCTTGGCCCTTGTCCGCCCCTCTTGGCCCTTGTCCGCCCCTCTTTGCCCTTGTCCCCCCCTCTTCTTCCTTGTCGCACTTCTTTGACCTTATCCGCCCCTCTTTGCCCTTTTCCCGTATTCTCCGTAATTCGCCGTCACTCTTTGCCCTTGTCCGCCCGTCTTTGCCCTTGTCCGCCCGTCTTTGCGCTTATACACCCCCTTTGCCCTTGTCCGCCCCTCTTTGCCCTTCTCCGCCCCTCTTTGCCCTTCTCCGCCCCTCTTTGCCCTTCTCCGCCCCTCTTTGCACTTGTCCGCCCCTCTGTGCTCTTATACCGTATTCTCCGCACTTGTCCGCGCTTCTTTGCCATTGTCCCCCCCTCTTTGCCCTTGTCCGCCCCTCTTTGCCCTTGTCCCGTATTCTCCGCACTTCTCTGACCCTTCTTTGCCACTGTCCGCCCTTCTTTGCCCTTGTCCTCTTGTCCGCCCCTCTTTACCCTTGTCCCGTATTCTGCAAACTTCTCCGCCCCTTCTTTGACCCTGTCCGCCCTTCTTTCCCTTTTTCTGACCCTCTTTGCACTTGTCTGCCCCTCTTTGCCCTTGTTCGCCCCTCTTTGCCCTTATACGCCCCCTTTGCCTTGTCCGCCCCTCTTTACCCTTGTCCATCCCTCTTTGCAATTGTCCGACCCTCTTTCACCTGGTCCACTCCTCTTTGCCCTTCTCCGCCCCTCTTTGCCCTTGTCCGACCCTCTTTGCCCTTGTCCGACCCTCTTTGCCCTTGTCCGCCCCTCTTGGCCCTTGTCCCATATTCTCTGCAATTCTCCGCCCCTCTTTGCCCTTGTCCGCCACTCTTTGCTCTTGTCCGCCCGTCTTTGCCCTTGTCCACCCCTCTTTGCCCTTGTCCGCCCCTCTTTGAACTTGTCGCGTTTTCTCCGGAATTCTCCGCCCCTATTTGCACTTGTCTGCCCCTCTTTGCCCTTGTCCCTTATTCTCCGCAATTCTCCGTCACTCCTTGCCCTTGTCCGCCCCTCTATGCCCTTGTCCGCCCCTCTATGCCCTTGTCCGCCCCTCTTTCCACTTGTCCGCCCCTCTTTCCACTTGTCCCATATTCTGCGAACTTCTCCGCCCCTTCTTTGACCCTGTCCGCCCTTCTTTGCCTTTGTCCGACCCTCTTTGCGCTTGTCTGACCCTCTTTGCCCTTGTCCGCCCCTCTTTGCCCTTATACGCCCCCTTTGCCTTTTTCCGCCCCTCTTTGCCCTTCTCCATCCCTCTTTGCCGTTGTCCGCCCCTCTTTGCCCTTGTCCGCACCTCTTTGCCCTTGTCCGCTCCTCTTTGCCCTTGTCCGCTCCTCTTTGCCCTTGTCCGACACTCTTGGCCCTTGTCCGCTCGTCTTGGCCCTTGTCCGCCCCTCTTGGCCCTTGTCCGCCCCTCTTTGCCCTTGTCCGCCCCTCTTCTTCCTTGTCGCACTTCTTTGACCTTATCCGCCCCTCTTTGCCCTTTTCCCGTATTCTCCGTAATTCGCCGTCACTCTTTGCCCTTGTCCGCCCGTCTTTGCCCTTGTCCGCCCGTCTTTGCGCTTATACACCCCCTTTGCCCTTGTCCGCCCCTCTTTGCCCTTGTCCGCCCCTCTTTGCCCTTGTCCGCCCCTCTTTACCCTTCTCCGCCCCTCTTTGCCCTTGTCCGCCCCTCTTTGCCCTTCTCCGCGCCTCTTTGCCCTTCTCCGCCCCTCTTTGCCCTTCTCCGCCCCTCTTTGCCCTTGTTCGCCCCTCTTTGCCCTTGTTCGCCCCTCTTTGCGCTTGTTCGCCCCTCTTTGCCCTTGTCCGCCCTTCTTTGCCCTTCTCCCGTATTCTCCGCACTTCTCCGACCCTCTTTGCCCTCGTTCCGTATTCTCCGCAGGTTCCACCCCTCTTTGCCCTTGTCCGCGGCTCTTTGACCTTGTCCACCCGTCTTTGCCCTTGTCCGCCCCTCTTTGCCGTTGTCCCATGTTCTTTGCACTTCTCCGACACTCTTTGCCCTTCTCCTGTATTCTCCACCCTATTCCCCCCCTCTTTGACCTTCTCCGCCCCTCTTTGCCCTTCTCTGGCCCTCTTTGACCTTGTCAGAACCTCTTTGCCCTTGTCCCGTATTCTCCGCCACTCTTTGCCTTCGTCCGCCCCTCTTTGCACTTGTCTGCCCCACTTTGCCCTTGTCCGCCCCTCTTTGCCCTTGTCCGCCCCTCTTTGCCCTTGTCCGCCCCTCTTTGCCCTTGTCCGCCCCTCTTTGCCCTTGTCCGCCCCTCTTTGCCCTTGTCCACCCCTCTTTGCCCTTGTCCGCCCCTCTTTGCCCTTGTCCGCCCCTCTTTGCCCTTGTCCACCCCTCTTTGCCCTTGTCCGCCCCTCTTTGCCCTTGTCCGCCCCTCTTTGCCCTTGTCCGCCCCTCTTTGCCCTTGTCTGCCCCTCTTTGCACTTGTCCCGTATTCTCCGCCCTTGTCTACCCTTCTTTTCCCTTATCCCGTATTCTCTGCCCTTCTCCGCCTCTTTTTGCCCTTGTCCCGTATTCTCCCCACTTCTCCGCCCCTCTTTGCCTTTGTCAGACCCTCCTTGCCCTGGTCCGCCCCTCTTTGCCTTTGTCCTGTATTCTCCGCACTTCTCCGCCCCTCTTTGCCCTGGTCCGCCCCTCTTTGCCCTTGTCCGTTCCTCTTTGGCCTTGTCCCATATTCTCCGCACTTCTCCCCCACTCTTTGCCCTTGTCCCCTGTTCTCCGCACTTCTCCACCCATCTTTCCCCTTGTCCCGTATTCTCCGCAATTGTCCTCCCCTATTTGCCCTTGTCGGACCCTCTTTGCTCTTGTCTGCCCCTCTTTGCACTTGTCTGCCATTCTTTGCCCTTGTCCGCCCCTCTTTGAACTTGTTTGCCCCTCTTTGACCTTGTCTGCCCCTCTTTGCCCTTGTCCGCCCCTCTTTGCCCTTGTCTGTCCCTCTTTACACTTGTCCCCACCTCTTTGCCCTTGTGACGTATTTTCCGCACTTCTCCGCCCCTCTTTGCACTTGTCCGCCCCTCTGTGCTCTTATACCGTATTCTCCGCACTTGTCCGCGCTTCTTTGCCCTTGTCTGCCCCTCTTTGCCCTTGTCCGCCCCTCTTTGCCCTTGTCCCGTATTCTCCGCACTCTCTGACCCTTCTTTGCCACTGTCCGCCCTTCTGTGCCCTTGTCCTCTTGTCCGCCCCTCTTTCCCCTTGTCCCGTATTCTGCGAACTTCTCCGCCCCTTCTTTGACCCTGTCCGCCCTTCTTTCCCTTTTTCTGACCCTCTTTGCACTTGTCTGCCCCTCTTTGCCCTTCTTCGCCCCTCTTTGCCCTTATACGCCCCCTTTGCCTTGTCCGCCCCTCTTTACCCTTGTCCATCCCTCTTTGCAATTGTCCGACCCTCTTTCACCTGGTCCATCCCTCTTTGCCCTTCTCCGCCCCTCTTTGCCCTTGTCCGACCCTCTTTGCCGTTGTCCGCCCCTCTTGGCCCTTGTCCCGTATTCTCTGCAATTCTCCGCCCCTCTTTGCCCTTGTCCGCCACTCTTTGCTCTTGTCCGCCCGTCTTTGCCCTTGTCCACCCCTTTTTGCCCTTGTCCGCCCCTCTTTGAACTTGTCGCGTATTCTCCGCAATTCTCCGTCACTCCTTGCCCTTGTCCGCCCCTCTATGCCCTTGTCCGCCCCTCTATGCCCTTGTCCGCCCCTCTATGCCCTTGTCCGCCCCTCTTTCCACTTGTCCGCCCCTCTTTCCACTTGTCCGCCCCTCTTTCCAATTGTCCCGTATTCTGCGAACTTCTCCGCCCCTTCTTTGACCCTGTCCGCCCTTCTTTGCCTTTGTCCGACCCTCTTTGCACTTGTCTGACCCTCTTTGCCCTTGTCCGCCCCTCTTTGCCCTTATACGCACCCTTTGCCTTTTTCCGCCCCTCTTTGCCCTTCTCCATCCATCTTTGCCTTTGTCCGCCCCTCTTTGCCCTTGTCCGCCCCTCTTTGCCCTTGTCCGCCCCTCTTTGCCCTTGTCCGCTCCTCTTTGCCCTTGTCCGACACTCTTTGCCCTCGTCCGCCCGTCTTGGCCCTTGTCCGCCCGTCTTGGCCCTTGTCCGCCCCTCTTTGCCCTTGTCCGCCCCTCTTCTTCCTTGTCGCACTTCTTTGACCTTATCCGCCCCTCTTTGCCCTTTTCCCGTATTCTCCGTAATTCGCCGTCACTCTTTGCCCTTGTCCGCCCGTCTTTGCCCTTGTCCGCCCGTCTTTGCGCTTATACACCCCCTTTGCCCTTGTCCGCACCTCTTTGCCCTTGTCCGCACCTCTTTGCCCTTTTACAACCCTCTTTGCCCTTCTCCGCCCCTCTTTGCACTTATACGCCCTTCTTTTCCCTTGTCCGCCCCTCTTTGCCCTTGTCCACCCCGCTGTGCCCTTGTCCGCCCCTCTTTGCCCTTGTCCGCCCCTCTTTGCCCTTGTCCGCCCCTCTTTGCCCTTGTCCCGTATTCTCCGCACTTCTCCGCACCGCTTGCCCTTGTCCGCCCCTCTTTGCGCTTGTCCCGTATTTTCTGCCCCTCTTTGCACTTTTCCGCCCCTCTTTGACCTTGTCCGCCCCTGTTTGCCCTTGTCCCGTATTCTCTGCAATTCTCCGCCCCTCTTTGCCATTGTCCTGTATTCTCCACACTTCAACACCCCTCTTTGCCTTTTTCCGCCCCTCTTTGCCCTCTTCCAACCCTCTTTTCCCTTGTCCGCCCCTCTTTTCACTTGTCGCCCCTCTTTGCCCTTTTCCGCACCTCTTTTCACTTGTCGCCCTTCTTTGCCCTTGTCCGACCCTCTTTGCCCTTTTCTGACCTTCTTTCCCCTGTTCTGAACCGCTTTGTCCTTGTCCCTATTTCTCCGCCCTTGTCCGCCCCTCTTTGCCATGTCCGCCCCTCTTTGCCATTGTCCGCCCTTCTTTGCCCTTGTACGCCATTCTTTGCCTTTGTCCACTCCTCTTTGCCATTGTCCGCCCCTCTTTGACCTTGTCCCGTATTCTCTGAACTTCTCCGCCCCTCTTAGCACTTGTCCGAACCTCTTTGCCCTTTTCCGCCCCTCCTTCTCTTGTCCGCCCCTCTTTGCCCTTGTCCACACCTCTTTGCCATTGTCCGCGCCTCTTTGCCCTTGTCTGCTCGTCTTTGAAGTTGTCTGCCCATCTTGGCCCTTGTCCGCCCCCCTTTACACTTGTCCCATATTCTCCGAACTTCTCCGCCCCTTCTTTGAACCTGTCCGCCCCTCTTTGCCCATGTCCGCCCCTCTTTGCCCTTGTCCGCCCCTCTTTGCCCTTGTCCGCCCCTCTTTGCCCTTGTCCGCCCCTCTTTGCCCTTATACGCCCCCTTTGCCCTTGTCCGCCCCTCTTTGCCCTTGTCCATCCCTCTTTGCCTTGTCCACCCCTCTTTGCCCTTGTCCGCTCCTCTTTGCCCTTCTCCGCCCCTCTTTGAACTTGTCCGCCCCTCTTTGCCCTTCTCCGCCCCTCTTTGCCCTTGTCCGACCCTCTTTGCCCTTGTCCGCCTCTCTTTGCCCTTGTCTGCCCCTCTTTTTCCTTGTCGCACTTCTTTGCCCTTATCCGCCCCTCTTTGCCCTTTTCCCGTATTCTCCGTAATTCGCCATCACTCTTTGCCCTTGTCCGCCCGTCTTTGCCCTTATACACCCCCTTTGTGCTTGTCCGCGCCTCTTTGCCCTTGTCTGCTCGTCTTTGAACTTGTCCGCCCCTCATGGCCCTTGTCCGCCCCCCTTTACACTTGTCCCATATTCTCCGAACTTCTCCGCCCCTTCTTTGACCCTGTCCGCACTTCTTTGCCCTTGTCCGACCCTCTTTGCCCTTGTCCGACCCTCTTTGACACTGTCCCGTATTCTCCACCCTTCTTTACCCTTGTCCGACACTCTTTGCCCTTGTACATCCCTCTTTGCACTTGTCCGCCCGTTTTTGCCCTTGTCTGCACCTCTTTGCACTTGTCCGCCCCTCTTTGCCTTTGTCCGCCCCTCTTTGCACTTTTCCGCCCCTCTTTGCAATTCTCCGACCCTCTTTCACCTGGTCCGCCCCTCTTTGCCCTTGTCCGCCCCTCTTTGCCCTTGTCCGCCCCTCTTTGCCCTTGTCCGCCCCTCTTTGCCCTTGTCCGCCCGTCTTTGCCCTTGTCCGCTTCTCTTTGCCCTTGTCCCGTATTCTCTGCACTTCTCCGACCTTCTTTGCCCTTGTGCGCCCCTTTTTGCCCTTATACGCCCCCTTTGACCTTGTCTACCCCTCTATGCCCTTGTCCATCCCTCTTTGCTCTTGTCCGCCCTTCTTTGCCCTTGTCTAACCTTCTTTGCCCTTATACGCCCCCTTTGCCCTTGTCCGCTCCTCTTTGCCCTTCTCCGCCCCTCTTTGCCCTTGTGCGCGCCTCTTTGCACTTGTCCCGTATTCTCTGCACTTCTCCGCACCGCTTGCCGTTGTCCGCCCCTCTTTGCCCTTGTCCCGTATTCTCCGCCCCTCCATGTCTTTTTCCATCCGTCTTTGCCCTTGTCCGACCCTCTTTGCCCTTGTCCGCCCCTCTTTTTCCTTGTCGCACTTCTTTGCCCTTATCCGCCCCTCTTTGCCCTTTTCCTGTATTCTCTGTAATTCGCCGTCACTCTTTGCCCTTGTCCGCCCGTCTTTGCCCTTGTCCGCCCGTCTTTGCCCTTGTCCGCCCCTTTTTGATCTTTTCCGCCCCTCTTTGCCCTTCTCCCCTATTCTCCGAAATCCTCCGCCCATTTTTTGCCCCTGTCTGCCCTTTTTTGCCCTTGTCCGCCCCTCTTTGCTCTTGTCCGCCCCTCTTTGCCCTTGTGCATCCCTCTTTGCCATTTTCCCCCTCTTTGCCCTTGTCCCATATTCTCTGCATTTCTCCGCCACTCTTTGCCCTTGTCCGCACCCCTTTGCCCTTGTCCGAACCTCTTTGCACTTGTCCGCCCATCCATAACATTTGTCCGACCCTCTTTGCCCTTGTCCGCCTCTATTTGCCCTTGTCCCCTTTTTTCCGCACTTCTCCGCCCCTCTATGCTTTTCTCCGCCCCTCTTTGCCCTGGTCAGCCCCTCTTTGCTTTTTCCACCCCTCTTTGCCCTTTTCCGCCCCTCTTTGCATTTTTCCGCCCCTCTTTGCACTTCTCCGCCCCTCTTTGCACTTCTCCGCCCCTCTTTGCACTTCTCCGCCCCTCTTTGCACTTATCCCGTATTCTCCTCAATTCTCCGCCCCTCTTTTCCCTTGTCCGCCCCTCTTTGCCCTTGTCTGACCCTCTTTGCCCTTGTCCCGTATTCTCCGCATTTCTCCATCACTCTTTGCCCTTGTCCGCCCGTCTTTGCCGTTGGCCGCCCGTCTTTGCTTTTGTCCGCCCCTCTTTTCCCTTGTCCGCCCCTCTTTGCCCCTGTCCGGCCCTCTTGGCCCTTGTCAGCCCCTCTTTGCCATTTCCGCCCCTCTTTGCTATTGTCCGCCCCTCTTTGACCTTGTCTGACCCTCTTTGCCTTTGTCCGCCATTCTTTGCACTTGTCCCGTATTTTCCGCACTTATCCGCCCCTCTTTGAACTTGTCCGTCCCCCTTTGCCCTTGTCCGTCCCTCTTTTCCCTTGTCCTCCCCTCTTTGCCATTGTCCGCCCCTCTTTGCCATTGTCCGCCCCTCTTTGCCCTTGTGCACCCCTCTTTGCCCTTTTCCCCCTCTTTGCCCTTGTCCCATATTCTCTGCATTTCTCCGCCCCTCTTTACACTTGTCCTCACCTCTTTGCCTTTGTCCGACCCTCTTTGCCCTTGTCCGCCCATCCTTGCCCTTGCCATCCCCTCTTTGCCCTTGTCTGCTCTTGTTTGCCCTTGTCCGTCTCTGTTTGCCCTTGTCCTGTATTCTCCGCACTTCTCTGACACTTTTTGCCCTTGTCCGCCCCTCTTTGCCCTTCTCCGCCCCTCTTTGCCCTTGTCCCGTATTCTCCTCAATTCTCCGCCCCTCTTTTACCTTGTCCGCCCCTCTTTGCCCTTGTCCCGTATTCTCCGTACTTCTCCATCACTCTTTGCCATTGTCGGTCCGTCCTTTGCCTTGTCCGACCCTCTTTGCCCTCGTCCGCCACTCTTTGCCCTTGTCGGCCCGTCTTTGCCGTTGTCTGTCCCTCTTTGCCCTTGTCCGCCCCTCTTTGCGCTTGTCCCGTATTCTCCGCATTTCTCCGCCCGTCTTTACCCTTGTCCTCACCTCTTGGCCTTTGTCCGACCCTCTTTGCTCTTGTCCGCCCATCCTTGCCCTTGCCATCCCCTCTTTGCCCTTGTCTGCTCCTGTTTGCCCTTGTCCGTCTCTCTTTGCCCTTGTCCTGTATTCTCCGCACCTCTCTGAAACTTTTTGCCCTTGTCCGCCTCTCTTTCCTCTTCTCCGCCCCTCTTTGCACTTGTCCACACATCTTTCCCCTTGTCCAGTATTCTCCGCACTTCTCCGCCCCTTCTTTGCCCTTCTCCACCCCTCTTTGCCCTTGTCCGCCCCTCTTTGCACTTGTTCGTCGCTGTTTGCCCTTTTCCGACCCTCTTTGCCCTTGTCCGACCCTCTTTGCCCTTGTCCGACCCTCTTTGCCCTTGTCCGACCCTCTTTGCCCTTGTCAGACCCTCTTTGCCCTTATCTGCCCCTCTTTGCCCTTGTCCCATATTCTATGCTTTTCTCCGCCCCTCTTTGCACTTGTTCGTTCCTATTTGCCCTTGTCCGCCCCTGTTTGCACTTTTCCGCACCCCTTTGCACTTGTCCCGTATTCTCCGCACTTGTCTGCCCCTCTTTTCCCTTGTCCACCCTTCTTTGCCCTTGTCCGCCGCTCTTTGCCCTGGTCTTACGCTCTTTGCACTTGTCCGCCCCTCTTTGCCCTGGTCTGACACTCTTTGCACTTGTCCGCACCTCTTTCCCCTTGTCCGCCCCTCTTTGCCCTTGTCCCGTATTCTCCGCACTTCTTTGCCCCTCTTTGCCCTTGTCCCGTATTCTCCGCACTTCTCCGCCCCTCTTTGCCCTTTTCCGTCTCTCTTTGCCCTTGTCCGACCCTCTTTGCACTTGTCCGCCCCTCTTTGCCTTTGTCCAACCCTCTTTGCCCTTGTCCGACACTCTTTGCCCTTGTCTGACTCTCTTTGCCCTTGTCCGCCCCTCTTTGCCCTTGTCCCCCCCTCTATGCCATTGTCCGCCCCTCTTTGTCATTTTCCGAATATCTTTGATCTTGTCCCGTATTCTCCGCCCTTGTCTGACACTCTTTACCCTTCTCCGCCCCTCTTAGCACTTCTCTGCCCCTATTTGCCCATGTCCGAACCTCTTTGCCCTTGTCCGCCCCTCTTTGTACTTCTCCCGTTTTTTCCGCCCTTCTCCGCCCCTCTATGCTTTTTCTGCCCCTCTTTGCCCTTCTCCGCCCCTCTTTGCCCTTGTCCCGTATTCTCCTCAATTCTCCGCCCCTCTTTTCGCTTGTCCGCCCCCCTTTGCACTTGTCCCGTATTCTCAGTACTTCTCCGTCACTCTTTGCAATTGTCCGCCCGTCATTTCCCTTGTCCGACCCTCTTTGCCTTGGTCCCCCCCTTTTTGCCCTGTTCCGCCCCTCTTTGCCGTTGTCCGTCCGTCTTTGCCCTTGTCAGCCCCTCTTTGCCCTTGTCTGATCCTGTTTGCCCTTGTCCGTCTCTCTTTGCCCTTGTCCCGAATTCTCCGCACTTCTCCGACCCTTTTTGCCCTTGTCCGCCTCTCTTTGCCCTTTTCCGCCCCTCTTTGCTCTTCTCCGCCCCTCTTTGCACTTGTCCACACATCTTTGCCCTTATCCAGTATTCTCCGCACTTCTCCGCCCCTTTTTTGCCCTTCTCCGCCCCTCTTTGCCCTTCTCCGCCCCTCTTTGCACTTGTTCGTCCCTGTTTGCACTTGTACGCCCCTCTTTGCCCTTGTCCGACCCTCTTTGCCCTTGTCCGACCCTCTTTGCCCTTGTCAGCCCCTCTTTGCCCTTGTCCGCCCCTCTTTGCCCTTGTCCGCCTTTCTTAGCCCTTTTCCACCCCCTTTGCCCTTCTCTACCCCTCTTTGCACTTGTGTGCCCCTCTTTGCCCTTGTGCGCCCCTCTTTGCCCTTGTCCGCCCCTCTTTGCCTTTGTCCTTTATTCTACCAACTTCTCCGCACCTCTTTGCCCTTGTCCGCCCCTCTTTGCCCTTCTCCCGTATTCTCCGCACTTGTCCGCAACTCTTTGGCATTGTCCGACCCTCTTTTCCCTTGTCCACCACTCTTTGCCCTTGTCCCGTGTTCGTTGCACTTCTCCGCCCCTTCTTTGCCACTCTCCATCCTTCTTTGCCCTTGTCCTCTCCTCTTTGGCCTTGTCTGCACCTCTTTGCCCTTCTCTGCCCCTCTTTGCCTTTGTCCCGTATTCTCCGCACTTCTCCGCCCCTCTTTCCCCTAGTCCGCCCCTCTTTGTACTTGTCCGCTCCTCTTTGCCCTTGTGCTGTATTTTCCGCACTTCTCCGCGCCTCTTAACCCTTGTCCGCCCTTCTTTGCCCTTGTCCGACAATCTTTGCCCTTGTCCGCCCTCCTTGCCCTTCTCCGACCCTCTTTGATCTTGTCCGCCCCTCTTTGCCCTTGTCCAGTATTTTCAGCACTTCTCCGCACCTCTTTGCCCTTGTCTGACCCTCTTTGAACTTGTCCGAACCTTTTGCCCTTGTCGAAACCTCTTTGCACTTGTCCGCCCCTATTTGCACTTGTCCGCCCCTCTTTGCGCTTGTCCGCCCCTCTTTGCCCTTGTCTGCCCCTCTTTGCCCTTGTCCGCCCCTCTTTGCCCTTGTCCCGAATTCTCCGCACTTCTCCGATCCTCTTTGCCCTTGTTCCGTATTCTCCGCAGTTTCCACCACTCTTTGCCCTTGACCGCGGCTCTTTGAACTTGTCCGCCCCTCTTTGCCCTTGTCCGCCCCTCTTTGAACTTTGAACGTATTCTCCGCAATTCTCCGCCCCTCTTTGCCCTTGTCCCGTATTCTCCGCACTTCTCTGCCCCTCTTTGCCCTTCTCTGCCCCACTTTGACCTTGTCCACCCCACTTTCCCCTTGTCCCATATTCTCCGCAATTTTCCACACCTCTTTGCCCTTGTCCGCCCCTCTTTGCACTTGTCCCGTATTCTACACACTTGTCCGACCCTCTTTTACATTGTCTGCCCCTCTTTGCCCTTGTCAGCCCCTCTTTGCCATTGTCATCCCCTCTTTGCCCTTGTCCGCCCCTCTTTACCCTTCTTCCGTATTCGCCGCACTTGTCCGCCGCTCTTTGCTCTTGTACCGTATTCTCCGCACTTCTCCGCCCCTCTTTGCCCTTGTCCGCACCTCTTAGCCCTTGTCCGCCCCTCTTTGAACTTGTCCGACCTCTTTCCCTTGTCCACCCCTCTTTGCCCTTGTCCGCCCCTCTTTCCCATTGTCCACCCCTCTTTGCCCTTGTCCAACTCTTTTTAAACTTGTCCCATGTTCTCCGCAATTCTCTGCCCCTCTTTGCCCTTGTTCCGTATTCTCCGCAGTTCTAAACGACTCTTTGACCTTGTCCCGTATTCTCCGCACTTGTCCGCCCTTCTTTGCCCTTTTCCACAACTCTTTGCCCTTGTCCGCCCCTCTTTACCCTTATGCACCCTTCTTTGCACTTGTCCGCCCCTCTTTGCACTTTTTCGCACCTCTTTGCCCTTGTCCGCCCATCTTTGCCCTTTTCCGCTCCTCTTTCCACTTGTCCGCCCCTCTTTGCACTTCTCCGACCCTCTTTGCCGTTGTCCGCCCATCTTTGCCCTTGTCCCGTATTCTCCGCACTTCTCCGACCCTCTTTGCCCTTGTCTAACCCTCTTTGGCCTTCTCCGACCCTCTATACCCTTGTCCAAACCTCTTTGCCCTTGTCCGCCTCTCTTTGCCCTTGTCCGCCTCTCTTTGCCCTTGTCCGCCCCTCTTTGCCCTTGTTCGTCCCTCTTTGCACTTCTCTGTCCCTCTTTGCCTTTGTCCCGTATTCTCCACCTTACTCCTCCCCTCTTTGCCCTTCTCCGCCCCTCTTTGCCCTTGTCCGCCCCTCTTTGCCCTTGTCCCGTATTCTCCGCAGTTCTAAACGACTCTTTCACCTTGTCCCGTATTCTCCGCACTTGTCCGCCCTTCTTTGCACTTTTCCACCACTCTTTGCCCTTGTCCGCCCCTCTTTGCCCTTATCCGCCCTTCTTTGCACTTGTCCGCCCCTCTTTACACTTTTCCGCCCCGATTTCCACTTGTCCGCCCCTCTTTGCACTTGTCTGCCCCTCTTTGCCCTTGTCGGCCCCTCTTTGCCCTTGTCCCGTATTCTCCGCACTTCTCCGACCCTCTTTGCCCTTGTCCTCCCCTCTTTGCCCTTGTCCTCCCCTCTTTGCGCTTGTCCGCCCCTCTTTGCCCTTGTTCGTCCCTCTTTGCCCTTGTCCGACACTCTTTGCTTTTGTCCCGTATTCTCCACCTTAGCCTGCCCCTCTTTGCCCGTGTCCGCCACTCTTTGCCCTTGTCCGCCCCTCTTTGGCCTTGTCCGCCCCACTTTGCCCTTGTCCCATTTTCTCTGCACTTCTCCACCCGTCTTTGCCCTTGTCCGGTATTATGCGCACTTCTCCGCCCCTATTTGCCCTTGTCCGCACCCTTTGCCCTTGTCCGCCCCTCTTTGCCCTTGTCCGCCCCTCTTTGCCCTTGTCCGCCCCTCTTTGCCCTTGTCCGCCCCTCTTTGCCCTTGTCCGCCCCTCTTTGCCCTTGTCTGCCCCTCTTTGCCCTTGTCCGCCCCTCTTTGCCCTTGTCCGCCCCTCTTTGCCCTTGTCCGCCCCTCTTCGCCCTTGTCCGCCCCTCTTTGCCCTTGTGCGTCCCTCTTTAACCTTCTCCGACCCTCGTTGCCCGTCTCTGCCATCTTTGACCTGGTCCGCCCCTCTTTGCCCTCATCCCGTGTTCTCCGCCCCTCTTTGCTCTTTTCCGCCCCACTTTGCAATTGTCCGCTCCACTTCGCCGTTTTCCCGTATTCTCCGCAGTTCTCCGCCCCTCTTTGCCCATGTCCGCCCTTCTTTGCCCTTGTCCCGTATTCGCCACACTTGTCGGCCCCTCTTTGCTCTTATCCCGTATTCTCCGCACTTCTCCGCCCCTCTTTGCCCTTCTCCGCACCTCTTTGCCCTTTTCCGCCCCTCTTTGAACTTGTCCGACGCTCTTTCCCTTTGTCCGCCCCTCTTTGCCCTTGTCCGTCCCTCTTTGCCCTTGTCCGCTCCTCTTTGCACTTGTCCGCCCCTCTTTGCCCTTGTCCGACCCTCTTTGCCCTTGTCCCATATTCTCCGCCCTGGTCCGCCCCTCTTTGCCCTTGTCCGCCCGTCTTTGCCCTTGTCCGCCCCTATTTGCCATTGTCCACCCCTCTTTACCCTTGTCCCGTATTCTCCGCACTTCTCTGCCCCTCTTTGCCCTTCTCCGGTATTCTCCGCAGTTCTAAGCCACTCTTTGACCTTGTCCCGTATTCTCCGCACTTCTCCGCCCCTCTTTGCTATTTTCCAAAACTTTTTGCCCTTGTCCGCCCCTCTTGGCCCTTATCCGGCCTTCTTTGCCCTTGTCCGCCCCTCTTTGCACTTGTCCGACCCTCTTTGTACTTGTCCGACCCTCTTTGCCCTTGTCCCATATTCTCCGCTCTTGTCTGCCCCTCTTTGCCCTTGTCCGCCCCTCTTTGCCTTTGTCTGCCCCTCTTTGCCTTTGTCTGCCCCTCTTTGCCATTGTCCGCCCCTCTTTGACCTTGTCCTGTATTCTCCGCAATTCTCCGACCTTCTTTGCCCTTGTCCCACATTCTCGGCCCTGGTCCGCACCTCTTTGCCCTTGTCCGCCCCTCTTTACCTTAGTCCGCCCCTCTTTCCTCTTGCCCCATATTCTCCGCACTTGTCCGCCCCTCTTTGCCCTTGTCCGCCCCTCTTTGCCCTTGTCTGCCCCTCTTTCCCCTTGTCCGACCCAGTTTGCCCTTGTCCGCCCCACTTTGCCCTTGTCAGCCCCACTTTGCAGTTTTCCGCCCCTCTTTGACCTTGTCCCGTATTCTCCGCACCTCTCTGCACCCTTTGCCCTAGACCCGTATTCTCCGCAATTCTCCTCCTCTCTTTTCCCTTGTCCGCGCCTGTTTGCCCTTGCCCGCACCTCTTTGCCCTTGTCCGCACCTCTTTTCCCTTGTCCGTCACTCTTTCCCATTGTCCCATGTTCTCTGCACTTCTCCGCCCCTCTTTACCCTTGTCCGATCCTCTTTGCCCTTGTCCCCTATTCTGCGCACTTCTCCGACCCTCTTTCACTTGTCCACACCTCTTTACCCTTGTCCGCCCTTCTTTGCCTTTTTCCCGTATTCTCCGCACTTCTCCGCCCCTTCTTTGCATTTGTCCGCCCCTCTTTGCCCTTGTCCACACCTCTTTGCCCTTGTCCAACCCCTTTGCCCCTATCCGTCCCTCTTTGACCTTGTCCACCCCTCTTTACCCTTGTGCGCCCCTCTTTGCGCTTCTGCGCACCTCTTTGCCCCTGTGAGCCCCTTCTTTGCCCTTGTCAGCCCCTCTTTGTCCTTGTCTGCCCCTCTTTGCCCTTGTCCCGAATTCTCCACAATTGTCCGCCCCTCTGTGCCGTTGTCCATCCCTCTTTGCTCTTGTCCGCCCCTCTTTCCCCTTGTCCATCCCTCTTTGCCCTTGTCCACCCCTCTTTGCACTTGTCCGCCCCTCTTCGCCCTTCTCCGCCCCTGTTTGCCCATGTCCGCCCCTCTTTGCCCTTCTCCCTTATTCTTCTCACTTCTCCGCAACTCTTTGCACTTGTCTGCCCCTATTTGCCCTTGTCCGCCCCACTTTTCCCTTGTCCGCGCCTCTTTGCACTTGTCCCGTATTTTCCGCACTTCTCTGCCCCTCTTTGCCCTTGTCCGCCCTTCTTTGCCCTTGTCCGCCTCTCTTTACCCTTGTCTGCCCCTCCTTGCCCTTCTCCGACCCTCTTTGCCCTTGTCCGACCCTCTTTGCCCTTGTCCGCCCCTCTTTGCCCTTGTCCGCCCCTCTTTGACCTTGTCCGCCCCTCTTTCCACTTGTCCGTCCCTCTTTGCCCTTGTCCGCCACTCTTTGCACTTGTCCGCCACTCTTTGCCCTGGTCCGCCCATCTTTGCCCTTGTCCGCCCCTCTTTACACTTGTCCGCCCGTCTTTTCCCTTGTCCGCCCCTTTTTGAACTAGTCCGCCCCTCTTTACCCTTGTCCGCCCCTCTTTGCCCTTGTCCAATCCTCTTTGACCTTGTCCCATATTCTCCACACTTCTCCGCCCCCTTTGCTCTTGTCCCGTATTCTCTGCACTTGTCCGCCCCTCTTTACACTTGTCCTCTCCTCTTTGCCCTTGTCCTTCCCTCTTTGCCCTTGTCCGCCCTCTTTGCCCTTGTCCACCCCTCTTTGCCCTTTTCCCGTATTCTCCGCACTTCTCCGCCCCTTTTTGCCCTTTTCCGCCCCTCTTTGCCCTTTTCCGCCCCTCTTTCCCCTTGTCCCATATTCTCCGCACTTTTCCGCCCCTCTTTGCCCTTGTCTGCAACTCTTTACCCTTGTCCGCCCCTCTTTGCACTTGTCCGCCCCTCTTTAACCTTGTCTCATATTCTCCGCAATTCTCCGCCCCTGTTTGCCCTTGTCCCGTATTCGCCGCACTTGTCCGCCCCTCTTTGCCCTTGTCTGCCCCTCTTTGCCCTTGTCCGCCCCTCTTTGCACATGTCCGCCCCTCATTGCCCTTGTCCCGTATTCTCCGCTATTCTCCGTCCCTTTTTGCCCTTGTCTGCCGCTCTTTGCCATTGTCAACACTTCTTTGCCCTTGTCCGCCCCTCTTTGCACCTGTCCGCCACTTTTGCACTTGTCTGACACTCTTTGCTTTTGTCCGCCCCTCTTTGCCCTGGTCCGACCCTCTTTGCCCTCGTCCGACACTCTTTGACCTGGTCCACCCCTCTTTGCCCTTGTCCGACCCTCTTAGCACTTGTCCCGTATTCTCCGCACTTCTCCGCCCCTGTTTGCCCTTGTCCCGTATTCTCCGCACTTCTCCGCCCCTCTTTCCCTTTGTCCGACCCTCTTTTCCCTTGTCCCGTATTCTCCACACTTGTCCGCACCTCTTTTCCCTTGTCCGCACCTCTTTGCACTTGTCCGCCCCTCTTTGCCCTTGTCTGCCCCTCTTTGCCCTTGTTGGCCACTCTTTGCCCTCGTCCCATATTCGCCGCACTTGTCCGTTCCTCTTTGCTCTTGTCCCGTATTCTCCACACTTCTCCGCCCCTCTTTGTTCTTGTTCGCTCCTCTTAGCCCTTTTCCGCCCATCTTTGCAATTGTCCGCCCATATTTCCCTTGTCCGCCCCTCTTTGCCATTGTCCAACCCTCTTTGCCTTTGTCCATCCCTTTTTCCCCTTGTCCCGTATTCTCCGCAATTCTCTGCCCCTCTTTGCCCTCTTCCCGTATTTTCCGCTGTTCTAAAACACTCTTCGACCTTGTCCCGTATTCTCCGCACCTCTCCGCCCCTCTTTGCCCTTTTCCACCCCTCTTTGCCCTTGTCCGCCCCTCTTTCCCCTTTTCCGCCCTTCTTTGCCCTTGTCCGGCCCTCTTTGCTCTTGTCCGCCCCTCTTTGAACTTGTCCGCCCCTCTTTCCCTTTGTCCGCCCCTCTTTGCCCTTGTCTCGTATTCTACGCACTTCTCCAACCCTCTTTGCCCTTGTCTGACCCTCTTTGCCCTTGTCAGACCCTCTTTACCCTTGTCAAGTCCTCTTCGCCCTTGTCCGCTCCTCTTTGCCCTAGTCCTCCCCTCTTTGAACTTGTCCGCACCTCTTTGCCCTTGTTCGCCCCTCTTTGCCCTTGTCCGATCCTCTTTGCCCTTGTCCCCTATTCTCCGCCCTAGTCCGCCCCTCTTTGCCCTTGTCCGCCCCTCTTTGCCCTTGTCCGCCCTTCTTTGCACTTGTCCGCACCTCTTTGCCATTGTCCGCCCCTCTTTGACCTTGTCCCGTATTCTCCGCACTTGTCCGCCCCTCTTTGCCCTTGTCCACCCGTCTTTTCCCTTTTCCGCCCCTCTTTGCCCTTGTCCACCCCTCTTTGCCCTTGTGCGCCCCTCTTTGCGCTTCTGCGCACCTCTTTGCCCCTGTGCGCCCCTACTTTGCCCTTGTCCGCCCCTATTTGCCCTTGTCCGCCCCACTTTTCCCTTGTCCGCCCCTCTTTGCACTTGTCCCGTATTTTCCGCACTTCTCTGCCCCTCTTTGCCCTTGTCCGCCCTTCTTTGCCCTTGTCCGCCTCTCTTTACCCTTGTCTGCCCCTCCTTGCCCTTCTCCGACCCTCTTTGCCCTTGTCCGACCCTCTTTGCCCTTTTCCGCCCCGCTTTGCCCTTGTCCGCACCACTTTGCAGTTTTCCGCCCCTCTTTGACCTTGTCCCGTATTCTCCGCACCTCTCTGCACCCTTTGCCCTAGACCCGTATTCTCCGCAATTCTCCTCCTCTCTTTTCCCTTGTCCGCGCCTGTTTGCCCTTGCCCGCACCTCTTTGCCCTTGTCCGCACCTCTTTTCCCTTGTCCGTCACTCTTTCCCATTGTCCCATGTTCTCTGCACTTCTCCGCCCCTCTTTACCCTTGTCCGATCCTCTTTGCCCTTGTCCCCTATTCTGCGCACTTCTCCGACCCTCTTTCACTTGTCCACACCTCTTTACCCTTGTCCGCCCTTCTTTGCCTTTTTCCCGTATTCTCCGCACTTCTCCGCCCCTTCTTTGCATTTGTCCGCCCCTCTTTGCCCTTGTCCACACCTCTTTGCCCTTGTCCAACCCCTTTGCCCCTATCCGTCCCTCTTTGCCCTTGTCCACCCCTCTTTACCCTTGTGCGCCCCTCTTTGCGCTTCTGAACACCTCTTTGCCCCTGTGCGCCCCTTCTTTGCCCTTGTCAGCCCCTCTTTGTCCTTGTCTGCCCCTCTTTGCCCTTGTCCCGAATTCTCCACAATTGTCCACCCCTCTGTGCCGTTGTCCATCCCTCTTTGCTCTTGTCCGCCCCTCTTTCCCCTTGTCCATCCCTCTTTGCCCTTGTCCACCCCTCTTTCCCCTTGTCCGCCCCTCTTTGCCCTTCTCCGCCCCTGTTTGCTCTTGTCCGCCCCTCTTTGCCCTTCTCCCTTATTCTTCTCACTTCTCCGCAACTCTTTGCCCTTGTCTGCCCCTATTTGCCCTTGTCCGCCCCACTTTTCCCTTGTCCGCCCCTCTTTGCACTTGTCCCGTATTTTCCGCACTTCTCTGCCCCTCTTTGCTCTTGTCCGCCCTTCTTTGCCCTTGTCCGCCTCTCTTTACCCTTGTCTGCCCCTCCTTGCCCTTCTCCGACCCTCTTTGCTCTTGTCCGCCCCTCTTTGCCCTTGTCCGCCCCTCTTTGACCTTGTCCGTCCCTCTTTGCCCTTGTCCGTCCCTCTTTGCCCTTGTCCGCCACTCTTTGCACTTGTCCGCCACTCTTTGCCCTGGTCCGCCCATCTTTGCCCTTGTCCGCCCCTCTTTACACTTGTCCGCCCGTCTTTTCCCTTGTCCGCCCCTTTTTGAACTAGTCCGCCCCTCTTTACCCTTGTCCGCCCCTCTTTGCCCTTGTCCAATCCTCTTTGACCTTGTCCCATATTCTCCACACTTATCCGCCCCCTTTGCCCTTGTCCCGTATTCTCTGCACTTGTCCGCCCCTCTTTACACTTGTCCTCCCCTCTTTGCCCTTGTCCTTCCCTCTTTGCCCTTGTCCGCCCTCTTTGCCCTTGTCCACCCCTCTTTGCCCTTTTCCCGTATTCTCCGCACTTCTCCGCCCCTTTTTGCCCTTTTCTGCCCCTCTTTGCCCTTTTCCGCCCCTCTTTCCCCTTGTCCCATATTCTCCGCACTTTTCCGCCCCTCTTTGCCCTTGTCTGCAACTCTTTACCATTGTCCGCCCCTCTTTGCACTTGTCCGCCCCTCTTTAACCTTGTCTCATATTCTCCGCAATTCTCCGCCCCTGTTTGCCCTTGTCCCGTATTCGCCGCACTTGTCCGCCCCTCTTTGCCCTTGTCTGCCCCTCTTTGCCCTTGTCCGCCCCTCTTTGCACATGTCCGCCCCTCATTGCCCTTGTCCCGTATTCTCCGCTATTCTCCGACCCTTTTTGCCCTTGTCTGCTGCTCTTTGCCCTTGTCCACACCTCTTTGCCCTTGTCCGCCCCTTTTTGCACCTGTCCGCCACTTTTGCACTTGTCTGACACTCTTTGCTTTTGTCCGACCCTCTTTGCCCTGGTCCGACCCTCTTTGCCCTCGTCCGACACTCTTTGACCTGGTCCACCCCTCTTTGCCCTTGTCCGACCCTCTTAGCACTTGTCCCGTATTCTCCGCACTTCTCCGCCCCTGTTTGCCCTTGTCCCGTATTCTCCGCACTTCTCCGCCCCTCTTTCCCTTTGTCCGACCCTCTTTTCCCTTGTCCCGTATTCTCCACACTTCTCCGCACCACTTTTCCCTTGTCCGCACCTCTTTGCACTTGTCCGCCCCTCTTTGCCCTTGTCTGGCCCTCTTTGCCCTTGTTGGCCACTCTTTGCCCTTGTCCCATATTCGCCGCACTTGTCCGCCCCTCTTTGCTCTTGTCCCGTATTCTCCACACTTCTCCGCCCCTCTTTGCTCTTGTTCACTCCTCTTAGCCCTTTTCTGCCCATCTTTGCAATTGTCCGCCCATATTTCCCTTGTCCGCCCCTCTTTGCCATTGTCCAACCCTCTTTGCCCTTGTCCATCCCTTTTTCCCCTTGTCCCGTATTCTCCACAATTCTCTGCCCCTCTTTGCCCTCTTCCCGTATTTTCCGCTGTTCTAAAACACTCTTCGACCTTGTCCCGTATTCTCCGCACCTCTCCGCCCCTCTTTGCCCTTTTCCACCCCTCTTTGCCCTTGTCCACACCTCTTTGCCCTTGTCCGCCCCTCTCTGCCCTTCTCCGCCCCTCTTTGCACTTGTGTGCCCCTCTTTGCACTTTTGCGCCCCTCTTTGCCCTTGTGCGCCCCTCTCTGCCCATCTCCGCCCCTGTTTGCCTTGTCCGCCCCTCTTTGCCCTTCTCCCTTTTTCTAATCAATTCTCCGCACCTCTTTGCCCTTCTCCACCCCTCTGTGACCTTGTCCCGTATTGTCAGCCCCTCTTAGCCCTTGTCCGCCCCTCTTTTCCCTTCTCCGCCCCTCTTGGCCTTTGCCCACCATTCTTTTTCCTTGACCGCCCCTCTTTGCCCTTGTCCCCTATTCTCCGCAATTCTCCGCCCCTATTTGACCTTGTCCGCCCCTCTTTGCCCTTGTCCGCCCCTCTTTGCCCTTCTCCGCCCCTCTTTGCACTTGTCCTGTGTTCTCCGCCCTTGTCCGCCCCTCTTTGCCTTTGTCCAACCCTCTTTGCCCTTGTCCGCCACTCTTTGCACTTGTCTGCCCCTCTTTGCCCTTGTGCGCTCCTCTTTGCGATCTGCACACCTCTTTGCCCTTGTCCGCCCCTGCTTTGCCCTTGTCCGCCCCTCTTTGTCCTTGTCCGCCCCTCTTTGCCATTGTCCTGTATTCTCTGAAATTGTCCGCCCCTCTGTGCCCTTGTCCGCCCCTCTTTGCTCTTGTCCGCCCCTCATTGCTCTTGTCCGCCCCTCTTTGCACTTGTCCGCCCCGTTTTGCCCTTTTCCATCCCTCTTTGCCCTTGTCCGCCCCTCTTTGCCCTTCTCTGCCCGTTTCCCTTTGTCCGCCTCTCTTTGCACTTCTCCCTTATTCTACTCACTTCTCCGCACCCCCTTTGCCCTTGTCCAACCCTCTTTGCCATTGTCCCATATTGTCAGCCCCTCTTAGCCCTTGTCCGCCCCTCTTTGCTCTTTTCCGCCCATTTTTGCCCTTGTCCCGAATTCTCTGGACTTCTCCGCCCCTCTTTCCTCTTGTCCCGTATTCTCCGCACTTGTCCGCACCTCTTTGCCCTTGTCCGCAACTCTTTGCCCTTGTCCCGTATTCTCCGCCCCTCTTTACCCTTGTCTGCCCCTCTTTGCCCTTGTCCGCCCAATTTGCCCTTGTCCGCCCCACTTTGCCCTTGTCCGCCCCACTTTGCACTTCTCCGCCCCTCTTTGACCTTGTCCTGTATTCTCCGCAAATCTCCGCCCCCTATGCCCTAGTCCCCTATTCTTCGCAATTCTCCGCCCCTCTTTGCCCTTTTCCGCGCCTCTTTCCCCTTGTCCGCAACTCTTTGCCCTTGTCCGCACCTCTTTTCCCTTATCCGCCACTCTTTCCCATTGTCCCATGTTCTCTGCACTTCTCCAAACCGCTTTGCCCTTTTTCGCCCCTCCTTGCCCTTGTCCCGTATTCTGCGCACTTCTCCGCCCCTCTTTGACCTTGTCCACACCTCTTTACCGTTGTCCGCCCCTCTTTGCCTTTGTCCCGTATTCTCTGCACTTCTCCGCCCCTTCTTTGCACTTGTCCGCCCCTCTTTGCCCTTGTCCACACCTCTTTGCCCTTGTCCCGTGTTCTCCGCCCTTGTCCACCCCTCTTTTCCCTTTTCCTTTATTCTCCGACATTTTCCGCCCCTTTTTGCCCTTGTCCCGTATTCTCCAATTTGTCCGCCCCTCTTTGCCCTTGTCCCTTATTCTCCGCACTTCTCCGGCCCTCTTTGCCCTTGTCCAACCCTCTTTGCTCTTACCCGCCCCTTTATGCAATTCTCCGCCCCTCTTTGCACTTGTCCGACCCTCTTTGCCTTTGTCTAATCCTCTTTGCCCTTGTCTAATCCTCTTTGCCCTTGTCCGCCCCTCTTTACACTTGTCCGCTCCTCTTTGCCCTTGTCCGACCCTCTTTGCCTTTGTCCCATATTCTCCGCCCTTGTCTGACACTCTTTGCCCTTGTCCACCGCTCTTTGCACTTCTCCGCCTCTCTTTGCCCTTGTCCGACCCTCTTTCCACTTGTCCGCACCTCTTTGCATTTGTCCCATATTCTCCTCCCTTGTCCGCCCCTCTTTGCCTTTGTCCGCCCCTCTTTGCCCTTCTCCGCCCCTCTTTTACCTTGTCTGCCCCTCTTTGCACTTTTCCCCCCCTCTTTGCACTTGTCTGCCCCTCTTTACACTTGAATCCCCGTCTTTGCCCTTGTGCCATATTTTCCGCACTTCTCCAACCCTCTTTGTCCTTATCCGCCCCTCCTTGCCCTTGTCCGCCCCTCTTTGCCCTTGTCCGCCCCTCTTTGCCCTTGTCCCCTACTTTCCACAATTCTCCGCACCTCTTTGCCCTTGTCCGCCCCTCTTTGCCCTTGTCCGCCACTCTATGGACTTGTCCACCCCTCTTTGCCCTTGCCCGACCCTCTTTGCCCGTGTCCGACCCTCTTTCCCTTTTCCGCCCCTTTTTGCACTTGTCCGCCCCTCTTTTACCTTGTCCCGTATTCTCTGCACTTCTCCGCCTCTCTTTCCCCTTTTCCGCTCCTCTTTGCATTTGTCCGCCCCTCTTTGCCCTTGTCCGCCCCCTTTGCCCTTGTCCCGTATTCTCCGCACTTCTCCACCCTCTTTGCTCTTCTCCCATATTCTCCGCTCTTCTCCGCCCCTCTTTGCCCTTGTCCGCCCCTCTTTGCCCTTGTCCTGTATTCTCTGCACTTCTCCGACACTTTTTGCCCTTGTCCGCCCCTCTTTCCCTTCTCCAACCCTCGTTCCCTTGTCCGACCCTCTTTGCCCTTGTCCGCCCCTCTTTGCACTTTTGCGCCCCTCTTTGCACTTTTGCGCCCCTCTTTGCACTTGTGCGCCCCTCTCTCCCCTTCTCCGCCCCTGTTTGCCCTTGTCCGCCAAATCTTTGCCCTTCTCCCTTATTCTACTCAATTCTCCGTCCCTCTTTGTCATTGTCCGACGCTCTTTGCACTTGTCCCGTATTCTCCGCCCTTGTCCGCCCCTCTTAGCCCTTGTCTGCCCCTCTTAGCCCTTGTCCACCCCTCTTAGCCCTTGTCCGCTTCTCTTTGCCCTTGCCCGCCCCTCTTTTCTCTTGTCCGCCACTCTTTGCCCTTGTCCGCCCCTCTTTGCGCTTGTCCGCCCCTCTTTGACCTTGTCCCGTGTTCTCCGCAATTATGCGCCCCTCTTTGACCTTGTCCCGTATTCTCCGCACTTCTCCGCCCCTCTTTGCCCTTCTCCGCACCTCTTTGCCCTTGTCTGACCCTTTTAGCCCTTGTCCGCCCCTCTTTGCCTTTGTCCCGTGTTCTCCGCACTTCTCCGACCCTCTTTGCCCTGGTCCGCCCCTCTTTGCCCTTGTCCGCTCCTCTTTGCCCTTGTCCCATATTCTCCGCAATTCTCCGCCCCTCTTTACCCTTGTCCCGTATTCTCCGCTCTTCTCCGCCCATCTTTCCCTTTTCCCGTATTCTCCGCAATTGTCCGCCCCTATTTGCCCTTGTCGGACCCTCTTTGCACTTGTCCGCCCCTCTTTGTCATTGTCCGCCATTCTTTGCCCTTGTCCGCCCCTCTTGGACCTTGTCCGCCCTTCTTTGACCTTGTCTGGCCCTCATTACCATTGTCTGCTCCTCCTTGCCCTTCTCCGAACCTCTTTGCCCTTGCCCGCTCCTCTTTGCCCTTTTCCCAATTTTTCCGCAATTCTCCGCCAGTATTTGCCATTATCTGCCCGTTTTTTCCCCTTGTCCGCCCCTCTTTCATCTTTTCTACCCCTCTTTGCCCTTGTCCACCCTCTTTGCCCTTGTCCACCCTCTTTGCCCTTGTCCACCCTCTTTGCCCTTCTCCGCCCCTCTATGCCCTTGTCCGAACCTCTTTGCCTTTGTCCTCCTCTATTTACACTTGTCCCACCCTCTTTGCCCTTGTGCCGTATTTTCCGAAATTCTCCGCCCCTCTTTGCCCTTATCCACCCTTCTTTGCCCTTGTCCGCCCCTCTTTGCCCTTGTCCGCCCCTCCTTGCCCTTGTCCGAGCCTTTTTGCCCTTCTCCGCACCTCTTTGCACTTGTCCGCCCCTCTTTGCCCTTCTCAAACCCTCTCTGCCCCTGTCCGACCCTGTTTGCTCTTCTCCACCCGTCTTTGCTCTTCTCCGCACCTCTTTGTCCTTGGCCTGTATTCTCCGCACTTCTCCACCCCTCTTTGCCCTTGTCCGCCCCTCTTTGCCCTTGTCCCGTATTCTCCACAATTGTCCGCCCCTCTGTGCCCTTATCCGCCCCTCTTTGCTCTTGTCCGCCCCTCTTTGCCCTTGTCCGCCCCTCTTTGCCCTTGTCCGCCCCTCTTTGCACTTGTCCGTCCCTCTTTTACCTTGTCCCGTATTCTCTGCACTTCTCCGCCTCTCTTTCCCCTTTTCCGCTCCTCTTTGCATTTGTCCGCCCCTCTTTGCCCTTGTCCGCCCCCTTTGCCCTTGTCCCGTATTCTCCGCACTTCTCCACCCTCTTTGCTCTTCTCCCATATTCTCCGCTCTTCTCCGCCCCTCTTTGCCCTTGTCCGCCCCTCTTTGCCCTTGTCCTGTATTCTCTGCACTTCTCCGACACTTTTTGCCCTTGTCCGCCCCTCTTTCCCTTCTCCGACCCTCGTTCCCTTGTCCGACCCTCTTTGCCCTTGTCCGCCCCTCTTTGCACTTTTGCGGCCCTCTTTGCACTTTTGCGCCCCTCTTTGCACTTGTGCGCCCCTCTCTCCCCTTCTCCGCCCCTGTTTGCCCTTGTCCGCCAAATCTTTGCCCTTCTCCCTTATTCTACTCAATTCTCCGTCCCTCTTTGCCATTGTCCGACGCTCTTTGCACTTGTCCCGTATTCTCCGCCCTTGTCCGCCCCTCTTAGCCCTTGTCTGCCCCTCTTAGCCCTTGTCCACCCCTCTTAGCCCTTGTCCGCCCCTCTTTGCCCTTGCCCGCCCCTCTTTTCTCTTGTCCGCCACTCTTTGCCCTTGTCCGCCCCTCTTTGCGCTTGTCCGCCCCTCTTTGACCTTGTCCCGTGTTCTCCGCAATTATGCGCCCCTCTTTGACCTTGTCCCGTATTCTCCGCACTTCTCCGCCCCTCTTTGCCCTTCTCCGCACCTCTTTGCCCTTGTCTGACCCTTTTAGCCCTTGTCCGCCCCTCTTTGCCTTTGTCCCGTGTTCTCCGCACTTCTCCGACCCTCTTTGCCCTGGTCCGCCCCTCTTTGCCCTTCTCCGCCCCTCTATGCCCTTGTCCGAACCTCTTTGCCTTTGTCCTCCTCTATTTACACTTGTCCCACCCTCTTTGCCCTTGTGCCGTATTTTCCGAAATTCTCCGCCCCTCTTTGCCCTTATCCACCCTTCTTTGCCCTTGTCCGCCCCTCTTTGCCCTTGTCCGCCCCTCCTTGCCCTTGTCCGAGCCTTTTTGCCCTTCTCCGCACCTCTTTGCACTTGTCCGCCCCTCTTTGCCCTTCTCAAACCCTCTCTGCCCCTGTCCGACCCTGTTTGCTCTTCTCCACCCGTCTTTGCTCTTCTCCGCACCTCTTTGTCCTTGGCCTGTATTCTCCGCACTTCTCCACCACTCTTTGCCCTTGTCCGCCCCTCTTTGCCCTTGTCCCGTATTCTCCACAATTGTCCGCCCCTCTGTGCCCTTATCCGCCCCTCTTTGCTCTTGTCCGCCCCTCTTTGCCCTTGTCCGCCCCTCTTTGCCCTTGTCCGCCCCTCTTTGCACTTGTCCGTCCCTCTTTGCCCTTGTCCGACCCTCTTTGCCCCTGTCCCGTATTCTCCGCACTTCTCCGCCCTCTTTGCCCTTGTCCGCCCCTCTTTCCACTTGTCTGCCCCTCTTTTCCCTGGTCCGACCCTTTTTTCCCTTATCCACCCCTTTTTGCCATAGTCCGCCCCTCTTTACTCTTGTCCGCCCCTCTTTGCCCTTGTCAGCTCCTCTTTGAACTTGTCCCATATTCTCCACACTTCTCCGCCCCCTTTCCCTTGTCCCGTATTCTCTGCACTTGTCCGCCCCTCTTTAACCTTGTCCTCCCCTCTTTGCCCTTCTCTGCCCCTCTTTGCCCTTGTCCGCCGCTCTTTGCCCTTGTCCGCCCCTCTTTGCCCTTGTCCCGTATTCTCTGCACTTCTCCGACACTTTTTGCCTGCCCGCACCTCTTTCCCTTGTCCGACCCTCTTTGCCCTTCTCTGCCCCTCTTTGCCCTTGTCCCTTATTCTACTCAATTCTCCGCCCCTCTTTGCCCTTGTCCGCCCCTCTTTACCCTTGTCCCGTATTCTCCGCACTTGTCCGCCCCTCTTAGCCCTTGTCCGCCCCTCTTTGCACTTCTCCGCCCCTCTTTGCACTTGCCCGTCCCTCTTTTCTCTTGTCCGCCACTCTTTGCCCTTGTCCGCCCCTCTTTGCGCTTGTCCGCCCCTCTTTGCCCTTTTACGCCCCTATTTGCCCTTGTCCGCCCCTCTTAGCCCTTCTTCCGTATTCTCCGCAGTTTCCACCCCTCTTTGCCCTTGTCCGCGGCTCTTTGACCTTGTCCACCCCTCTTTGCCGTTGTCCGCCCCTCTTTGCCGTTGTCCCATGTTATTTGCACTTCTCCGACACTCTCTGCCCTTCTCCTGTATTCTGCACCCTAGTCCGCCCCTCTTTGAACTTGTCCGCCCCTCTTTGACCTTGTCCGCCCCTCTTTGCCCTTGTACGCCCCTCTTTGCACTTGTCCGCCCGTCTTTGACCTTTTCCGCCCCTCTTTGCCCTTGTCCCGTATTCTCCGCAATTCTCCGCCCCTCTTTGCCCTTGTCCGCCCCTATTTTCCATTGTCCGCCCCTATTTCCCCTTGTCCGCCCCTCTTTGCCCTTGTCCGCCCTTCTTTGCCCTTGTCTGCCTCTCTGTGCCCTTGTCCACCCCTCTTTACCCTTGTCCGCCCCTCTTTGCTCTTGGAACGTATTCTCCGCACTTCTCCACCCCTCTTTGCCCTTGTCCCGTGTTCTCCGCACTTCTCTGCCCCTCTTTGTCCTTCTCCGCCCCACTTTGACCTTGTCCACCACACTTTCCCCTTGTCCCATCTTCTCCGCAATTCGCAACACCTCTTTGCCCTTGTCCGCCCCTCTTTGCACTTGTCCCGTATTCTCCACGCTTGTCCGCACCTCTTTTCCCTTGTCCTCCCCTCTTTGCCCTTGTCTGCCCCTCTTTGCCCTTGTCCGCCACTTTTTGCCCTTGTCCCGTATTCGCCGCACTTGTCCGCCCCACTTTACTCCTGTCCCATATTCTCCGCACTTCTCCACCCCTCTTTGCTCTTGTCCGCACCTCTTAGCCCTTGTCCGCCCCTCTTTGCACTTGTCCGCCCCTCTTTTCCCTTGTCTAACTTTCTTTGCCCTTGTCCGCCACTCTTTGCTCTTGTCCTGTATTCTCCGCACTTCTCCGCCCCTCTTTGCCCTTCTCCGCACCTCTTTGCCCTTGTCCGCCCCTCTTTGAACTTGTCCGCCCCTCTTTGAACTTGTCCGACCATCTTTCCCTTGTCCGCTCCTCTTTGCCCTTGTCCGCCCCTCTTTGCCATTGTCCAACCCTCTTTGCCTTTGTCCATCCTTTTTTCCCCTTGTCCCGTATTCTCCGCAATTCTCTGCCCCTCTTTGCCCTCTTCCCGTATTTTCCGCTGTTCTAAAACACTCTTCGACCTTGTCCCGTATTCTCCGCACCTCTCCGCCCCTCTTTGCCCTTTTCCACCCCTCTTTGCCCTTGTCCGCCCCTCTTTCCCCTTTTCCGCCCTTCTTTGCCCTTGTCCGGCCCTCTTTGCTCTTGTCCGCCCCTCTTTGAACTTGTCCGCCCCTCTTTCAATTTGTCCGCCCCTCTTTGCCCTTGTCTCGTATTCTACGCACTTCTCCGACCCTCTTTGCCCTTGTCTGACCCTCTTTGCCCTTGTCAGACCCTCTTTACCCTTGTCAAGTCCTCTTCGCCTTTGTCCGCTCCTCTTTTCCCTAGTCCTCCCCTCTTTGAACTTGTCCGCACCTCTTTGCCCTTGTTCGCCCCTCTTAGCCCTTGTCCGATCCTCTTTGCCCTTGTCCCCTATTCTCCGCCCTTGTCCGCCCCTCTTTGCCCTTGTCCGCCCCTCTTTGCCCTTGTCCGCCCTTCTTTGCACTTGTCCGCACCTCTTTGCCATTGTCCGCCCCTCTTTGACCTTGTCCCGTATTCTCCGCACTTGTCCGCCCCTCTTTGCCCTTGTCCACCCATCTTTTCCCTTTTCCGCCCCTCTTTGCCCTTGTCCACCCCTCTTTGCCCTTGTGCGCCCCTCTTTGCGCTTCTGCGCACCTCTTTGCCCCTGTGCGCCCCTACTTTGCCCTTGTCCGCCCCTATTTGCCCTTGTCCGCCCCACTTTTCCCTTGTCCGCCCTTCTTTGCACTTGTCCCGTATTTTCCGCACTTCTCTGCCCCTCTTTGCCCTTGTCCGCCCTTCTTTGCCCTTGTCCGCCTCTCTTTACCCTTGTCTGCCCCTCCTTGCCCTTCTCCGACCCTCTTTGCCCTTGTCCGACCCTCTTTGCCCTTTTCCGCCCCGCTTTGCCCTTGTCCACCCCACTTTGCAGTTTTCCGCCCCTCTTTGACCTTGTCCCGTATTCTCCGCACCTCTCTGCACCCTTTGCCCTAGACCCGTATTCTCCGCAATTCTCCTCCTCTCTTTTCCCTTGTCCACGCCTGTTTGCCCTTGCCCGCACCTCTTTGCCCTTGTCCGCACCTCTTTTCCCTTGTCCGTCACTCTTTCCCATTGTCCCATGTTCTCTGCACTTCTCCGCCCCTCTTTACCCTTGTCCGATCCTCTTTGCCCTTGTCCCCTATTCTGCGCACTTCTCCGACCCTCTTTCACTTGTCCACACCTCTTTACCCTTGTCCGCCCTTCTTTGCCTTTTTCCCGTATTCTCCGCACTTCTCCGCCCCTTCTTTGCATTTGTCCGCCCCTCTTTGCCCTTGTCCACACCTCTTTGCCCTTGTCCAACCCCTTTGCCCCTATCCGTCCCTCTTTGCCCTTGTCCACCCCTCTTTACCCTTGTGCGCCCCTCTTTGCGCTTCTGAACACCTCTTTGCCCCTGTGCGCCCCTTCTTTGCCCTTGTCAGCCCCTCTTTGTCCTTGTCTGCCCCTCTTTGCCCTTGTCCCGAATTCTCCACAATTGTCCACCCCTCTGTGCCGTTGTCCATCCCTCTTTGCTCTTGTCCGCCCCTCTTTCCCCTTGTCCATCCCTCTTTGCCCTTGTCCACCCCTCTTTGCCCTTGTCCGCCCCTCTTTGCCCTTCTCCGCCCCTGTTTGCTCTTGTCCGCCCCTCTTTGCCCTTCTCCCTTATTCTTCTCACTTCTCCGCAACTCTTTGCCCTTGTCTGCCCCTATTTGCCCTTGTCCGCCCCACTTTTCCCTTGTCCGCCCCTCTTTGCACTTGTCCCGTATTTTCCGCACTTCTCTGCCCCTCTTTGCCCTTGTCCGCCCTTCTTTGCCCTTGTCCGCCTCTCTTTACCCTTGTCTGCCCCTCCTTGCCCTTCTCCGACCCTCTTTGCTCTTGTCCGCCCCTCTTTGCCCTTGTCCGCCCCTCTTTGACCTTGTCCGCCCCTCTTTCCACTTGTCCGTCCCTCTTTGCCCTTGTCCGCCACTCTTTGCACTTGTCCGCCACTCTTTGCCCTGGTCCGCCCATCTTTGCCCTTGTCCGCCCCTCTTTACACTTGTCCGCCCGTCTTTTCCCTTGTCCGCCCCTTTTTGAACTAGTCCGCCCCTCTTTACCCTTGTCCGCCCCTCTTTGCCCTTGTCCAATCCTCTTTGACCTTGTCCCATATTCTCCACACTTCTCCGCCCCCTTTGCCCTTGTCCCGTATTCTCTGCACTTGTCCGCCCCTCTTTACACTTGTCCTCCCCTCTTTGCCCTTGTCCTTCCCTCTTTGCCCTTGTCCGCCCTCTTTGCCCTTGTCCACCCCTCTTTGCCCTTTTCCCGTATTCTCCGCACTTCTCCGCCCCTTTTTGCCCTTTTCCGCCCCTCTTTGCCCTTTTCCGCCCCTCTTTCCCCTTGTCCCATATTCTCCGCACTTTTCCGCCCCTCTTTGCCCTTGTCTGCAACTCTTTACCATTGTCCGCCCCTCTTTGCACTTGTCCGCCCCTCTTTAACCTTGTCTCATATTCTCCGCAATTCTCCGCCCCTGTTTGCCCTTGTCCCGTATTCGCCGCACTTGTCCGCCCCTCTTTGCCCTTGTCTGCCCCTCTTTGCCCTTGTCCGCCCCTCTTTGCACATGTCCGCCCCTCATTGCCCTTGTCCCGTATTCTCCGCTATTCTCCGACCCTTTTTGCCCTTGTCTGCCGCTCTTTGCCCTTGTCCACACCTCTTTGCCCTTGTCCGCCCCTCTTTGCACCTGTCCGCCACTTTTGCACTTGTCTGACACTCTTTGCTTTTGTCCGACCCTCTTTGCCCTGGTCCGACCCTCTTTGCCCTCGTCCGACACTCTTTGACCTGGTCCACCCCTCTTTGCCCTTGTCCGACCCTCTTAGCACTTGTCCCGTATTCTCCGCACTTCTCCGCCCCTGTTTGCCCTTGTCCCGTATTCTCCGCACTTCTCCGCCCCTCTTTCCCTTTGTCCGACCCTCTTTTCCCTTGTCCCGTATTCTCCACACTTCTCCGCACCTCTTTTCCCTTGTCCGCACCTCTTTGCACTTGTCCGCCCCTCTTTGCCCTTGTCTGGCCCTCTTTGCCCTTGTTGGCCACTCTTTGCCCTTGTCCCATATTCGCCGCACTTGTCCGCCCCTCTTTGCTCTTGTCCCGTATTCTCCACACTTCTCCGCCCCTCTTTGCTCTTGTTCACTCCTCTTAGCCCTTTTCTGCCCATCTTTGCAATTGTCCGCCCATATTTCCCTTGTCCGCCCCTCTTTGCCATTGTCCAACCCTCTTTGCCCTTGTCCATCCCTTTTTCCCCTTGTCCCGTATTCTCCACAATTCTCTGCCCCTCTTTGCCCTCTTCCCGTATTTTCCGCTGTTCTAAAACACTCTTCGACCTTGTCCCGTATTCTCCGCACCTCTCCGCCCCTCTTTGCCCTTTTCCACCCCTCTTTGCCCTTGTCCACACCTCTTTGCCCTTGTCCGCCCCTCTCTGCCCTTCTCCGCCCCTCTTTGCCCTTGTCCGCCCCTCTTTGCACTTGTGTGCCCCTCTTTGCACTTTTGCGCCCCTCTTTGCCCTTGTGCGCCCCTCTCTGCCCATCTCCGCCCCTGTTTGCCTTGTCCGCCCCTCTTTGCCCTTCTCCCTTTTTCTAATCAATTCTCCGCACCTCTTTGCCCTTCTCCACCCCTCTGTGACCTTGTCCCGTATTGTCAGCCCCTCTTAGCCCTTGTCCGCCCCTCTTTTCCCTTCTCCGCCCCTCTTGGCCTTTGCCCACCATTCTTTTTCCTTGTCCGCCCCTCTTTGCCCTTGTCCCCTATTCTCCGCAATTCTCCGCCCCTATTTGACCTTGTCCGCCCCTCTTTGCCCTTGTCCGCCCCTCTTTGCCCTTCTCCGCCCCTCTTTGCACTTGTCCCGTGTTCTCCGCCCTTGTCCGCCCCTCTTTGCCTTTGTCCAACCCTCTTTGCCCTTGTCCGCCACTCTTTGCACTTGTCTGCCCCTCTTTGCCCTTGTGCGCTCCTCTTTGCGATCTGCACACCTCTTTGCCCTTGTCCGCCCCTGCTTTGCCCTTGTCCGCCCCTCTTTGTCCTTCTCCGCCCCTCTTTGCCATTGTCCTGTATTCTCTGAAATTGTCCGCCCCTCTGTGCCCTTGTCCGCCCCTCTTTGCTCTTGTCCGCCCCTCTTTGCTCTTGTCCGCCCCTCTTTGCACTTGTCCGCCCCGTTTTGCCCTTTTCCATCCCTCTTTGCCCTTGTCCGCCCCTCTTTGCCCTTCTCTGCCCGTTTCCCTTTGTCCGCCTCTCTTTGCACTTCTCCCTTATTCTACTCACTTCTCCGCACCCCCTTTGCCCTTGTCCAACCCTCTTTGCCATTGTCCCATATTGTCAGCCCCTCTTAGCCCTTGTCCGCCCCTCTTTGCTCTTTTCCGCCCATTTTTGCCCTTGTCCCGAATTCTCTGGACTTCTCCGCCCCTCTTTCCTCTTGTCCCGTATTCTCCGCACTTGTCCGCACCTCTTTGCCCTTGTCCGCAACTCTTTGCCCTTGTCCCGTATTCTCCGCCCCTCTTTACCCTTGTCTGCCCCTCTTTGCCCTTGTCCGCCCAATTTGCCCTTGTCGGCCCCACTTTGCCCTTGTCCGCCCCACTTTGCACTTCTCCGCCCCTCTTTGACCTTGTCCTGTATTCTCCGCAAATCTCCGCCCCCTATGCCCTAGTCCCCTATTCTTCGCAATTCTCCGCCCCTCTTTGCCCTTTTCCGCGCCTCTTTCCCCTTGTCCGCAACTCTTTGCCCTTGTCCGCACCTCTTTTCCCTTATCCGCCACTCTTTCCCATTGTCCCATGTTCTCTGCACTTCTCCAAACCGCTTTGCCCTTTTTCGCCCCTCCTTGCCCATGTCCCGTATTCTGCGCACTTCTCCGCCCCTCTTTGACCTTGTCCACACCTCTTTACCGTTGTCCGCCCCTCTTTGCCTTTGTCCCGTATTCTCTGCACTTCTCCGCCCCTTCTTTGCACTTGTCCGCCCCTCTTTGCCCTTGTCCACACCTCTTTGCCCTTATCCGCCCCCTTTGCCCCTATCCGCCCCTCTTTGCCCTTGTCCACCCCTCTTTGCCCTTGTCTGCCACTCTTTGCACTTGTCCGCCCCTCTTTGATCTTGTCCCGTATTCTCCGCAATTGTCCGCCCCTCTGTGCACTTGTCCGCCCCTCTTTGCTCTTGTCCGCCCCTCTTTGCTCTTGTCCGCCCCTCTTTGCACTTGTCCGTCCCTCTTTGCACTTGTCCTCCCCTCTTTGCCCTTATCCGCCCCTCTTTGCCCTTCTCCGCCCCTCTTTGCCCTTGTCCACCCCTCTTTGCCCTTATCCCTTATTCTACTCACTTCTCCGCACCTCTTTGCCCTTGTCCACCCCTATTTGCCCTTGTCCCATATTGTCAGCCCCTCTTAGCCCTTGTCCGCCCCTCTTTGCCCTTGTCTGCCATTCTTTGTCCTTGTCCACCCCTCTTTGCCCTTGTCCCGTATTCTCCGCAATTCTCCGCCCCTCTTTGCCCTTGTCTGCCCCTATTTGCCCTTGTCTGCACCTATTTGCCCTTGTCCGCCCCTCTTTGACCTTGTCCGCCCCTCTTTGCACTTGTCCCGTATTTTCCGCACTTCTCTGCCCCTCTTTGCCCTTGTCCTCCGTTCTTTGCACTTTTCCGTCCCTCTTTGCCCTTGTCCGCCCCTCCTTGCCCTTCTCTGACCCTCTTTGCTCTTGTCCGCCCCTCTTTGCCCTTGTCCAGTATTTCCCGCATTTCTCCGCCATCTCGTTGCCCTTGTCCGCCCCTCTTTGCCCTTGTCCACCCCTCTTTCACTTGTCCACCCCTCTTGGCTCTTGTCCAACCCTCTCTGCCCTTGTGCGACCCTCTTTGCTCTTGTCCACCCGTCTTTTCTCTTCTCCGCACCTCTTTGTCCTTGTCCCGTATTCTCCGCACTTCTCCGCCCCTCTTTGCCATTGTCTGCACCTCTTTGCCCTTGTCCCGTATTTTCCACAATTGTCCGCCCCTCTGTGCCCTTGTCCGCCCCTCTTTGCTCTTCTCCGCACCTCTTTGCCATTGTCCGCCCCTCTTTCCCCTTGTCCGTCCCTCTTTGCACTTCTCCGCCCCTCTTTGCCCTTTTCCACCTCTCTTTGCCTTTTTCCCGTGTTCTCCGCAATTCTCCGCCCCTCTTTGCCCTTCTCCACCCCTCTTTGCCCTTCTCCGCCCCTGTTTGCTCTTGTAAGCCCCTCTTTGCCCATCTCCCTTATTCTACTCACTTCTCCGCAACTCTTTGCCCTTGTCCGCCCCTCTTTGCCCTTGCCCCGTATTGTCAGCCCCTCTTAGCCCTTGTCCACCCCTCTTTGCCCTTGTCTGCCATTCTTTGTCCTTGTCCGCCCCTCTTTGCCCTTGTCCCGTATTCTCCGCAATTCTCCGACCCTCTTAGCACTTGTCCACCCCTCTTTGCCCTTGTCCGCCCCTCTTTACCCTTGTCCGCCCCTCTTTGCTTTTTTCCCGTATTCACCGCACTTGTCTGCCCCTCTTTGCCCTTGTCCGCCCCTCTTTGCCCTTGTCCACCCCTCTTTGCCCTTGTCTGCCCCTCTTTGCTCCTGTCTGCCCCTCTTTGCCCCTGTCCCGTATTCTCCGCACTTCTCCGCCCCTCTTTTCTCTTATCCTGTATTCTCCGCACTTCTCCAACCCTCTTTGCCCTTGTCCGCCCATCTTTGCACTTGTCCGCCCCTCATTGCACTTGTCCGCCCCTCTTTGCACTTGTCCGACCCTCTTTGCACTTGTCCGCACCTCTTTGCACTTGTCCGCCTCTCTTTGCCCTTGTCCGCCCCTCTTTGCCCTTGTCCGCCCCTCTTTGTCCTTGTCCGTCACTCTTTGCCCTTGTCCGCTCCTCTTTGCCCTTGTCCGCCCCTCTTTGCTCTTGTCCCGTATTCTCCGCCCCTCTTTGCCCTTGTCCGCCCCTCTTTGCCCTTGTCCGACCTTCTTTGCACTTGTGCGCCGCACTTTGCCCTTTTCTGCCCCACTTTGCACTTTTCCACCCCTCTTTGCCCTTGTCCCGTATTCTCCGCACCTCTCCGCCCCTCTTTGCCCTTGTCCCGTATTCTCCGCAATTCTCCGCCCATCTTTCCCTTTGTCCGCCCCTCTTTGCCCTTGTCCCGTATTCTCCACACTTGTCCGCCCCTCTTTCCCCTTGTCCGCCCCTCTTTGCCTTTGTCCGCCCCTCTTTGCCTTTGTCCGCCCCTCTTTGCCTTTGTCTGCCCCTCTTTGCCCTTGTCCGCCACTCTTTGACCTTGTCCCATATTCGCCGCACTTGTCCGCCCCTCTTTGCTCTTGTCCCGTATTCTCCGCACTTCTCCGCCCCTCTTTGCCCTTGTCCGCTCCTCTTAGCCCTTGTCCGCCCCTCTTTGCCCTTGTCCGCTCCTCTTAGCCCTTGTCCGCCCATCTTTGTAATTGTCCACCCGTATTTCCCTTGTCCGCCCCTCTTTTCCCTTGTCCGCCCCTCTTTGCCATTGTCCAACCCTCTTTGCCCTTGTCCATCCCTTTTTCCCCTTGTCCCGTATTCTCCGCAATTCTCTTACCCTCTTTGCCCTTGTCCCGTATTTTCCGCTGTTCTAAACCACTCTTCGACCTTGTCCCATATTCTCCGCACCTCTCCGCCCCTTTTTGCCCTTTTCCACCCCTCTTTGCCCTTCTCCGCCCCTCTATGCCCTTTTCCGCCCTTCTTTGCCCTTGTCCGGCCCTCTTTGCTCTTGTCTGCCCCTCTTTGAACTTGTACACCCCTCTTTGCACTTGTCCGCCCCTCTTTGCACTTGTCCGCCCCTCTTTGCCCTTGTCCAACCCTTTTTACCCTTGTCCCGTATTCTCCGCACTGGTCCGCCCCTCTTTGCCCTTGTCCAGCCCTCTTTGCCATTGTCCGCCCGTCTTTGAGATTATCCCGTATTCTCCGCAATTCTCCGCCCCTCTTTGCCCTTGTCCCGTATTCTCCGCAATTCTCCGCCCGTCTTTGCCATTGTCCGCCCGTTTTTTCCCCTTCTCCACCCCTCTTTGCCCTTGTCCAACCCTCTTTGCATTTGTCCGCCCCTCTTTAACCTTGTCCGCTCCTCTTTGCCCTTCTCCGCCCCACTTTCCCCTTGTCCGCCCCTCTTTCCCCTTGTCCGCCCCTCTTTGCACTTGTCCGCCCCTCTTTGCCTTTGTCCGCCCCTCTTTGCCCTTGTCTCGTATTCTCCGCACTTCTCCGACCCTCTTTGCCCTTGTCTGACCCTCTTTGCCTTTGTCCAACCCTTTTTACCCTTGTCAAAACCTCTTTGCCCTTGTCCGCCCCTCTTTGCCCTAGTCCTCCCCTCTTTGCGCTTGTCTCGTATTCTCCGCACTTCTCCGACCCTCTTTGCCCTTGTCTGACCCTCTTTGCCTTTGTCCAACCCTTTTTACCCTTGTCAAAACCTCTTTTCCCTTGTCCGCCCCTGTTTGCACTTCTCCCACCCACTTTGCCCTTGTCCGCCCCTCTTTGCCCTTTTCCCGTATTCTCCGCACTTGTCTGCCCCTCTTTTCCTTGTCCGCCCCTCTTTGTCTTCTCTGCCCCTCTTTGCCCTTGTCCGCCCCTCTTTACACTTGTCCCCCCCTCTTTGCCCTTGTGCCATATTTTCCGCACTTCTCCGCCCCTCTTTGCCCTTGTCCGCCTCTCTTTGCCCTTGTCCACCCCTCCTTGCCAGTGTCCAAACCTCTTTGCACTTGTCCGCCCCTCTTTGCACTTGTCCACCCCTTTTTTCCCTTGTCCGCCCCTCTTTGCACTTGTCCTACCCTCTTTGCCGTTGTCCGCCCCTCGTTGCTGTTGTCCCACATTGTCCACCCTTCTCCGCCCCTCTTTGCCCTTGTCCCGTATTCTCCGCAATTCTCCGCCCCTCTTTGCTCTTTTCCCGTATTCTAAGCACTTGTCCGCCCCTCATTGCTCTTGTAGGCCCCTCTTTGCTCTTGTCCGGCCCTCTTTGCCCTTGTCCGCCCCACTTTGACCTTATCTGCCCCTCTTTGCCATAGTCCGCCCCTTTTTGCCCTTGTCCGCCCCTCTTTGCCCTTGTCCGTCCCTCTTTTCCCTTGTCCACCCCTCTGTGCCCTTGTCCCGTATTCTCCGCACTTCTCCGCCCCTCTTTGCCCTTGTCCGCCCCTCTTTGCAATTGTCCGCCCGTCATTGCAATTGTCCGCCCGTCTTTTGCCTTGTCCGCCACTTTTAGAACTTGTCCGCCCTTCTTTACCCTTGTCCGACACTCTTTGAAATTGCCCGCCCCTCTTTGCCCTTCTCCGCCCCTCTTTGCCCTTCTCCGCCCCTCTTTGCCCTTCTCCGCCCCTCTTTGCCCTTTGTCCGCCCCTCTTTGCCCTTGTCCACCCCTCTTTGCTCTTGTCCGCCCCTCCTTGCCCTTGTCCGCCCCTCTTTGCCCTTGACCACCCCTCTTTGTCCTTCTGCGCTCCTCTTAGCCCTTGTCTCGTATTCTCCACACTTCTCCCCACACTTTCCCCTTGTCCCGTATTCTCTGCATTTGTCTGCCCCTCCTTGCCCTTGCCATCCCCTCTTTACCCTTGTCCGCCCCTGTTTGCCCTTGTCCGCCCCTCTTTGCCCTTGTCAAGTATTCTCCACAATTCTCCGACCCTTTTTGCACTTGTCAGCCCCTCTTTGCACTTGTCCACACATCTTTCCCCTTGTCCAGTATTCTCCGCACTTCTCCGCCCCTTCTTTGCTGTTGTCTGACCCTCTTTGCCCTTCTCCGTCCCTCTTTGCACTTGACCCGTATTCTCAGCCATTGTGCGCCCCTCTATGCCCTTGTCCGTCCCTCTTTGCCCTTGTCCGCCCCTCTTTCCTCTTCTCCGACCCTCTTTACACTTGTGCGCCCCTCTTTGCCCTTGTCCGCCCCTCTTTGCCCTTGTCCGCCCCTCTTTGCCCTTGTCCGACCCTCTTTGATCCTGTCCCGTGTTCTCTGCCCTTCTCCGCCCCTCTTTGCTTTTGTCCGCACACCTTTGCCCTTGTCCGCCCCTCCTTGCCCTTGTCCCGTATTCTCCGCACTTCTCCGCCCCTTCTTTACCCTTGTCCACCCCTCTTTGCCCTTGTCCGCCCCTCTTTTCCCTTGTCCTCCCCCATTGCTCTTGTCCGCCCCTCTTTGCACTTCTATGCCCCTCTTTTCCCTTGTCCGCCCCTCTTTGCACTTGTCCGCCCCTCTTTGCTATTTTCCGCCCCTCTTTGCACTTGTGCGCCCCTCTTTGCCCTTCTCCACCCCTCTTTGCCCTTCTCCGCCCCTCTTTGACCTTATCCGCCCCTCTTTGCCCTTGTCCCATATTCTCCGCCCCTCTTTGCCATTGTCCGCCCCTCTTTGCCCTTGTCCGCCCCTCTTTGCCTTTGACCGCCCCACTTTGCACTTGTCCCATATTCTCCGCACTTCTCCGCACCTCTTTGCCCTTGTCCGCCCCTCTTTGCCCTTGTCCCGTATTCTCCGCACTTGTCCGCCCCTCTTTGCCCTTCTCCGCCACTCTTTGCCCTTCTCCGCCCCTCTTTGCCCTTATCCACCACTCTTTGCCCTTCTCCGCCCCTCTTTGCCCTTGTCTGCCCCTCTTTGCCCATGTCCGCCCCTCTTTGCCCTTGTCCGCCCCTCTTTGCCGTTGACCGACCCTCTTTGCCCTTGTCCGCACCTCTTTACCCTTGTCCCGTATTCTCCGCCCTTGTCCACCCCTCTTTTCCCTTTTCCTGTATTCTCCGACATTTTCCGCCCCTTTTTGCCCTTGTCCCGTATTCTCCAATTTGTCCGCCCCTCTTTGCCCTTGTCCCTTATTCTCCGCACTTCTCCGGCCCTCTTTGCCCTTGTCCAACCCTCTTTGCTCTTACCCGCCCCTTTATGCAATTCTCCGCCCCTCTTTGCCCTTGTCCTGTATTCTCCGCACTTCTCCGCCCATCTTTGCCCTTGTCTGTCCATTTTTTCCCCTTGTCCGCCCCTCTTTGCCCTTCTCCGACCCTCTTTGCACTTGTCCGCCCGTCTTTGCCCTTTTCAGCCCCTCTTTGCCCTTTTGCGCCCCTCTTTACTCTTCTCCGCCCCTCTTTGCCCTTCTCTGGCCCTCTTTGACCTTGTCATACCCTCTTTGCCCTTGTCCCGTATTCTCCGCACCTCTTTGCCCTCGTCCGCCCCTCTTTCCACTTGTCTGCCCCACTTTGCCCTTGTCCCATGTTCTCTGCACTTCTCCGCCCCTCTTTGCCCTTGTCTGCCCTCTTTGCCCTTGTCTGCCCCTCTTTGCCCTTGTCTGCACCTCTTTGCCCTTGTCTACCCCTCTTTGCCCTTGTCCGCCCCTCTTTGCCCTTGTCCGCCCCTCTTTGCCCTTGTGCGCCCCTCTTTGCCCTTCTCCGAACCTCTTTGGCCTTCTCCTCCCCTCTTTGAGCTTGTCCGCCCCTCTTTGCTCTTGTCCCGTATTTTCCGCCCCTCTTTGCTCTTGTCCACCCCTCTTTGCCCTTCTCCCGTATTCTCCACACTTGTCCGCCCCTCTTTGCACTTGTCCCCACCTCTTTGCACTTTTTCCGCCCCTCTTTGCCCTTGTCCGCCCCTCTTTGCCCTTGTCCGCCCCTCTTTGCCCTTGTCCGCCCCTCTTTGCCCTTTTCCGCGCCTCTTTGCCCTTGTCCCACCCTCTTTGCCCTTGTCTGTCCCTCTTTGAACTTGTCCCGTGTTCTCCGCCCTTGTACACGCTTCTTTTCTCTTATCCCGTATTCTCCGCTCTTCTCCGCCCCTTTTTGCCCTTCTCCCGTATTCTCCAATCTTCTCCGCCCCTCTTAGCCCTTGTCCTGTATTCTCCGAAATTATGCGCCCCTCTTTCACCTTGTCCCATATTCTCTGCACTTCTCCGACCCTCTTTGCCGTTGTCCGACGCTCTTTGCCTTTCTCCGCCCCTCTTTGCCTTTGTCCCATATCCTCCGCACTTCTCCGCCCCACTTTGCCCTGGTCCGCCCTTCTTTGCCCTTGTCTGTTCCTCTTTGACCTTGTCCCATATTCTCTGCACTTCTTCCCCCCTCTTTGCCCTTGTCCCATATTCTCCGCACTTCTCCACCCATCTTTCCCCTTGTCCCGTATTCTCCGCAATTGTCCGCCCCTCTTTGCCCTTGTCCGCCCCTCTTTGCCCTTGTCCGCCATTCTTTGCACTTGTCCGCCACTCTTTGAACTTGTTCGCCCCTCTTTGAACTTGTCTGCCCCTCTTTGCCCTTGTCCGCCCCTCTTTGCCCTTGTCTGCCCCTCTTTACACTTGTCCCCACCTCTTTGCCCTTGTGACGTATTTTCCGCACTTCTCCGCCCCTCTTTGAACTTGTCCGCCCCTCTTTGCCCTTATCCGCTCCTCTTTGCCCTTGTCCGCCCCTAATTGCCATTGTCCGCCCCTCCTTGCCCTTGTCCGAACCTCTTTGCACTTGCCCGCCTCTCTTTGCCTTTTTCTCTTATTTTCCGAAATTCTCCGCCAGTCTTTACCATTATCCGCCCATTTTTTCCCCTTGTCCGCCCCTCTTTGCCCTTGTCCACCCCTCTTTGCCCTTGTCCGCACCTCTTTGAAGTTGTCTAACCCTCTTTGCCCTTGTCCACCCTCTTTGCCCTTGTCCGCCCATCTATGCCCTTATCCGACCCTCCTTGCCCTTGTCCGCCCCTCTTTGCCCTTGTCCCTTATTCTCTCTACCTCTCAGCCCCTCTTTTCTCTTGTCCCGTATTCTCCGCACTTCTCCGCCCCTCTTTGCCCTTGTCCGCCCCTCATTGCACTTTTCCCCCCCTCATTGCCCTTGTCCGCCCCTCTTTGCCCTTTTCCGCCTTTCTTTGCTCTTTTCTGCCACTTTTTCCCTTGTCCTGAATTCTCCGCACTACTCCGCACCTCTTTCCTCTTGTTCCGTAATCTCCGCACTTGTCCGCCCCACTTGCAATTGTCCACCCCTCTTTGTCCTTGTCTGCCTGTTTTTGCCCTTGTCGGCCCCTCTTTTCCCTTGTCCGCCCCTCTTTGCCCTTGTTCCGTATTCTCCACACCTCGCCGCACCTCTTTGCCCTTCTCCCCTATTCTCCGCAATTCTCCGCCCCTCTTTGCCCTTCTCCGCGCCTCTATGCCCTTATCCGACCCTCCTTGCCCTTGTCCGCCCCTCTTTGCCCTTGTCCAGTATTTTCCGCACTTCTCCGCCCCTCTCTGCCCTTGTCCGACCCTCTTTGCTCTTGTCCACACGTCTTTGCTCGTCTCCGCACGTCTTTGTCCTTGTCCCATATTCTCCGCAATTCTCTGCCGCTCTTTCCCTTGTGCGTCCCTATTTGCCCTTGTCCCGTATTCTCCAAAACTGTCCGCCCCTCTGTGCCCTTGTCCGCCCCTCTTTGCTCTTGTCCGCCCCTCTTTGCCCTTGTACATCCCTCTTTGCCCTTTTCCGCCCCTCTTTCCCCTTGTCCGCCCCTCTTTCCCCTTGTCTGTCCCCCTTTGCCTTTGTCTGACCCTCTTTGCTCTTGTCGCGTATTCTCTGCACTTCTCCGCCCCTCTTTTCCCTTGTCCGCCCCTCTTTGCCCTTGTCCGCCCGTCTTTTCTCTTGTCCTCCCTTCTTTTCTCTTGTCCTCCCCTTTTTGCACTACTCCACCCCTCTTTACCATTGTCCGCCCATCTTTGCCCTTGTCCAGTCCTCTTTGAACTTGTCCCATACTCTCCACACTTCTCCGCCCCCTTTGCACTTGTCATGTATTCTCTGCATTGTCCGACCCTCTTTACCCTTGTCCTCCCCTCTTTGCCCTTGTCCTCCCCTCTTTGCCCTTGTCCACCCCTCTTTGCCCTTGTCCGACCCTCTTTGCCCTTGTCCCGTATTCTCCGCACTTCTCCGCCCCTCTTTGCCCTTGTCCGCCCCTCTTTGCCCTTGTCCGCCCCTCTTTGCCCTTGTCCGCCCCTGTTTGCACTTGTGTGCCCCTGTTTGCACTTGTGTGCCCCTCTTTGCCCTTTTGTGCCCCTCTCTCCCCTTCTCTGCCCCTTTTTCCCCTTGTCCGCCCCTCTTTGCCCTTCTCCCTTATTTAACTCATTTCTCCGCACCTCTTTTCACTTGTCCGCTCCTCATTGACCTTGACCCGTATTGTCAGCCCCTCTTAGCCCTTGTCCGCCCCTCTTTGCCCTTGTCCGCCATTATTTGTCCTTGTCCGCTCCTCTTTGCCCTTGTCCCTTATTCTCCGCAATTATCCGCCCCTCTTTGCCCTTGTCCATCCTTCTTTGCCCTTGCCCGACCCTGTTTGCCCTTGTCCCGTATTATCCGCACTTCTCCGCCCCTCTTTGCCCTTGTCCACCCCTCTTTCCCCTTGTCCGTCTCTCTTTGCCCTTGTCCGCCCCTCTTTTCTCTTGTCCCGTATTCTCCGCACATCTCCGCCCCTCTTTGCCCTTGTCCGCCCCTCTTTCCCCTTGTCCGTCTCTCTTTGCCCTTGTCCGCCCCTCTTTTCTCTTGTCCCGTATTCTCCGCACATCTCCGCCCCTCTTTGCCCTTGTCCGCCCCTCTTTGCACTTGTCCTCCCCTCATTGCACTTGTCCGACCCTCTTTGCCTTTGTCCGCCCCTCTTTGCCCTTGTCCGCCTTTCTTTGCTCTTTTCCGCCACTTTTTGCCCTTGTCCTGAATTCTCCGCACTAATCCACACCACTCCACACCTCTTTCCACTTGTTCCGTAATCTCCGCACTTGTCCGCCCCACTTGCAATTGTCCGCCCCTCTTTATCCTTGTCTGCCCGTCTTTGCCCTTGTTCGCCCCTCTTTTCCCTTGTTTCGTATTCTCCGCACCTCGCCGCCCCTCTTTGCCCTTCTCCCGCATTCTCCGCAATTCTCCGCACCTCTTTGCCCTTGTCCGCACCTCTTTGCCCTTGTCTCATATTCTCCGCACCTCGCCGATCCTCTTTGCCCTTCTCCCGTATTCTCCGCAATTCTCCGCCCCTCTTTGCACTTGTCCGCGCCTCTATGCCCTTGTCTGCACCTCTTTGCACTTGTCCGCACCTCTTTTCCCTTGTCCGCCACTCTTTCACCTTGTCCCATGTTCTCTGCCCTTGCCCAAACCTCTTTGCCCTTTTCCGCCCCTCTTGGCCCTTCTCCGCCCCTATTTACCCTTGTCCACACCTCTTTACAATTGTCCGCCCATCTTTGCATTGTCCCGTATTCTCCGCACTTCTCCGCCCCTTCTTTGCCCTTGTCCACCACTCTTTGCACTTGTCCACACCTCTTTGACCTTGTCCGCCCCCTTTGCCCATATCCGCCCCTCTTTGCCATGGCCGCCCCCTTTGCCCTTGTCCGCCCTTTTTCCACTTGTCCCGTATTCTCCACACTTGTCCGCCCCTCTTTGCACTTGCCCGCCCCTATTTGCCCTTGTCCGCCACTCTTTGACCATGTCCGCCCCTCTTTCCCATTGTCCGCCCCTCTTTGCACTTGTCCCATATTCTACGCACTTCTCCGCCCCGCTTTGCCCATGTCCGCCCCTCTTTGCCCTTCTCCCGTATTCTCCACACTTGTCCGCACGTCTTTGCCCTTGTCCGCCACTCTTTGCCCCTTCCGTTTCTCTTTGCCCTTGTCTAACCTTCTTTGCCCTTGTCCGCAACTCTTTGCCCTTGTCCCGTATTCGCCGCAATTGTCCGCCCCTCTTTGCTCTTGACCCATATTCTCCGCACTTCTCCGCCCCTCTTTGCCCTTGTCCGCCCCTCTTTGCAGTTTTCCACCCCTCTTTACTCTTGTCCCGTATTCTCCGCACTTCTCTGCTCCTCTTTGCCCTTCTCCCATATTCTCCGCAGTTCTAAGACACTCTTTGACCTTGTCCCATATTCTCCGCTCTTCTCCGGCCCTCTTTGCTATTTTCCACCACTCTTTGCCCTTGTCCGCCCCTCTTTGCCCTTATACAGCCTTCTTTGCCTTGTCCAGCCCTCTTTGCCCTTGTTCGCACCTCTTTCCATTTGTCTGCCCCTCTTTGCCCTTTTCCACCCCTCTTTGCCCTTGTTCGCCCTTCTTTGCCCTTGTCCGCCCCTCTTTGCACTTGTCCGCCCTTCTTTACACTTGTCCGACCCACTTTGCCCCTGTGCCGTATTCTTCGCCCTGATCCGCCCCTCTTTGCCCTTGTCCGCCCCTCTTTGCCCTTGTCCGCCCCTCTTTGCTCTTCTCCGCCCCTCTTTGCCATTGTCCGCCACTCTTTGACCTTGTCCAATATTCTCCGCAATTCTCCGCCCCTCTTTGCCCTTCTCCCCTATTCTCCGGCCTGGGCCGCACCTCTTTGCCCTTGTCTGCCCCTCTTTGCCTTTGTCCGCCCCTCCTTGCTCTTGTCCCGTATTCTCCGCACTTCTCCGCACCTCTTTGCCCTTGTCTGACCCTCTTTGCCCTTGACCGACCCTTTTGCCCTTGTCCAAACCTCTTTGCACTTGTCCGCCCCTCTTTGCCCTAGTCCGCCCCTCTTTGCCATTGTCCGCCCCTCTTTGTTCTTCTCCCTTATTCTACTCCCTTCTCCGCACCTCTTTGCCCTTGTCCGCCCCTCTTTGCCCTTCTCCGCCCCTCTTTGCCCTTCTCCGCCCCTCTTTCCCCTGTTCCTGAATTCTCCGCACTTCTGCGCCCCTCTTTGCCCTCGTTCCGTATTCTCCGCAGTTTCCACCCCTCTTTGCCCTTGTCCGCGGCTCTTTGACCTTGTCCACCCCTCTTTGCCCTTGTCCGCCCCTCTTTGACGTTGTCCCATGTTCTTTGCACTTCTCCGACACTCTTTTCCCTTCTTCTGTATTCTCCACCCTAGTCCGCCCCTCTTTCACCTTGTCCGCCCCTCTTTGCCCTTGTCCGCCCCTCTTTGCCATTGTCCGCCCCTCTTTGACCTTGTCCCGTATTCTCCGCAATTCTCCGCCCCTCTTTGCCCTTGTCCTGTATTCTCCGCACTTCTCTGCCCATCTTTGCCCTTGTCTGTCCATTTTTTGCCCTTGTCTGTCCATTTTTTCCCCTTGTCCGCCCCTCTTTGCCCTTCTCCGACCCTCTTTGCACTTGTCCGCCCGTCTTTGCCCTTTTCCGCCCCTCTTTGCCCTTGTGCGCCCCTCTTTGCTCTTCTCCGCCCCTCTTTGCCCTTCTCTGGCCCTCTTTGACCTTGTCATACCCTCTTTGCCCTTGTCCCGTATTCTCCGCACCTCTTTGCCCACATCCGCCCCTCTTTCCACTTGTCTGCCCCACTTTGCCCTTGTCCCATGTTCTCTGCACTTCTCCGCCCCTCTTTGCCCTTGTCTGCCCTCTTTGCCCTTGTCTGCCCCTCTTTGCCCTTGTCTGCACCTCTTTGCCCTTGTCTGCACCTCTTTGCCCTTGTCTGCACCTCTTTGCCCTTGTCTACCCCTCTTTGCCCTTGTCCGCCCCTCTTTGCCCTTGTGCGCCCCTCTTTGCCCTTCTCCGAACCTCTTTGGCCTTCTCCTCCCCTCTTTGAGCTTGTCCGCCCCTCTTTGCTCTTGTCCCGTATTTTCCGCCCCTCTTTGCTCTTGTCCACCCCTCTTTGCCCTTCTCCGCCCCTCTTTGCCCTTTTCCGCGCCTCTTTGCCCTTGTCCAACCCTCTTTGCCCTTGTCTGTCCCTCTTTGCACTTGTCCCGTGTTCTCCGCCCTTGTACACGCTTCTTTTCTCTTATCCCGTATTCTCCGCTCTTCTCCGCCCCTTTTTGCCCTTCTCCCGTATTCTCCAATCTTCTCCGCCCCTCTTAGCCCTTGTCCTGTATTCTCCGCAATTATGCGCCCCTCTTTCACCTTGTCCCATATTCTCTGCACTTCTCCGACCCTCTTTGCCTTTTTCCGCCCCTCTTTGCCTTTGTCCCATATTCTCCGCACTTCTCCGCCCCACTTTGCCCTGGTCCACCCTTCTTTGCCCTTGTCCGTTACTCTTTGCCCTTGTCCCATATTCTCCGCACTTCTCCACCCATCTTTCCCCTTGTCCCGTATTCTCCGCAATTGTCCACCCCTCTTTGCCCTTGTCCGCCCCTCTTTGCCCTTGTCCGCCCCTCTTTGCCCTTGTCCGCCCCTCTTTGCCCTTGTCCGCCATTCTTTGCACTTGTCCGCCACTCTTTGAACTTGTTCGCCCCTCTTTGAACTTGTCTGCCCCTCTTTGCCCTTGTCCGCCCCTCTTTGCCCTTGTCTGCCCCTCTTTACACTTGTCCCCACCTCTTTGTACTTGTGACGTATTTTCCGCACTTCGCCGCCCCTCTTTGAACTTGTCCGCCCCTCTTTGCCCTTATCCGCTCCTCTTTGCCCTTGTCCGCCCCTAATTGCCATTGTCCGCCCCTCCTTGCCCTTGTCCGAACCTCTTTGCACTTGCCCGCCTCTCTTTGCCTTTTTCTCTTATTTTCCGAAATTCTCCGCCAGTCTTTACCATTATCCGCCCATTTTTTCCCCTTGTCCACCCCTCTTTGCCCTTGTCCACCCCTCTTTGCCCTTGTCCGCACCTCTTTGAAGTTGTCTAACCCTCTTTGCCCTTGTCCACCCTCTTTGCCCTTGTCCGCCCATCTATGCCCTTATCCGACCCTCCTTGTCCTTGTCCGCCCCTCTTTGCCCTTCTCCCTTATTCTCTCTACTTCACAGCCCCTCTTTTCTCTTGTCCCGTATTCTCCGCACTTCTCCGCCCCTCTTTGCCCTTGTCCGCCCCTCATTGCACTTTTCCCCCCCTCATTGCCCTTGTCCGCCCCTCTTTGCCCTTTTCCGCCTTTCTTTGCTCTTTTCTGCCACTTTTTGCCCTTGTCCTGAATTCTCCGCACTACTCCGCACCTCTTTCCTCTTGTTCCGTAATCTCCGCACTTGTCCGCCCCACTTGCAATTGTCCACCCCTCTTTGTCCTTGTCTGCCTGTTTTTGCCCTTGTCGGCCCCTCTTTTCCCTTGTCTGCCCCTCTTTGCCCTTGTTCCGTATTCTCCACACCTCGCCGCACCTCTTTGCCCTTCTCCCCTATTCTCCGCAATTCTCCGCCCCTCTTTGCCCTTCTCCGCGCCTCTATGCCCTTATCCGACCCTCCTTGCCCTTGTCCGCCCCTATTTACCCTTGTCCCCTCCTCTTTGCCCTTGTGTCGTATTTTCCGCACTTCTCTACCCATCTTTGCCCTTGTCCGCTGTCTTTGCCCTTGTCAGCCCTCTTTGCCCTTGACCGCCCCTCCTTGCCCTTCTCCGAACCTCTTTGCTCTTGTCCGCCCCTCTTTGCCCTTGTCCAGTATTTTCCGCACTTCTCCGCCCCTCTCTGCCCTTGTCCGACCCTCTTTGCTCTTGTCCACACGTCTTTGCTCGTCTCCGCACGTCTTTGTCCTTGTCCCATATTCTCCGCAATTCTCTGCCGCTCTTTGCCCTTGTGCGTCCCTATTTGCCCTTGTCCCGTATTCTCCACAATTGTCCGCCCCTCTGTGCCCTTGTCCGCCCCTCTTTGCTCTTGTCCGCCCCTCTTTGCCCTTGTACATCCCTCTTTGCCCTTTTCCGCCCCTCTTTCCCCTTGTCCGCCCCTCTTTCCCCTTGTCTGTCCCCCTTTGCCTTTGTCTGACCCTCTTTGCTCTTGTCGCGTATTCTCCGCACCTCTCCGCCCCTCTTTTCCCTTGTCCGCCCCTCTTTGCCCTTGTCCGCCCGTCTTTTCTCTTGTCCTCCCCTTTTTGCACTACTCCACCCCTCTTTACCATTGTCCGCCCATCTTTGCCCTTGTCCAGTCCTCTTTGAACTTGTCCCATACTCTCCACACTTCTCCGCCCCCTTTGCACTTGTCACGTATTCTCTGCATTGTCCGACCCTCTTTACCCTTGTCCTCCCCTCTTTGCCCTTGTCCACCCCTCTTTGCCCTTGTCCGCCCCTCTTTGCCCTTGTCCGACCCTCTTTGCCCTTGTCCCGTATTCTCCGCACTTCTCCGACCCGTTTTGCCTTTCCGCCCCTCTTTGCCCTTGTCCGCCCCTCTTTGCCCTTGTCCGCCCCTGTTTGCACTTGTGTGCCCCTCTTTGCCATTTTGTGCCCCTCTTTGCCCTTGTGCGCCCCTCTCTCCCCTTCTCTGCCCCTTTTTCCCCTTGTCCGCCCCTCTTTGCCCTTCTCCCTTATTCTACTCATTTCTCCGCACCTCTTTTCACTTGTCCGCTCCTCATTGACCTTGACCCGTATTGTCAGCCCCTCTTAGCCCTTGTCCGCCCCTCTTTGCCCTTGTCCGCCATTATTTGTCCTTGTCCGCTCCTCTTTGCCCTTGTCCCTTATTCTCCGCAATTCTCCGCCCCTCTTTGCCCTTGTCCATCCTTCTTTGCCCTTGCCCGACCCTGTTTGCCCTTGTCCCGTATTATCCGCACTTCTCCGCCCCTCTTTGCCCTTGTCCACCCCTCTTTCCCCTTGTCCGTCTCTCTTTGCCCTTGTCCGCCCCTCTTTTCTCTTGTCCCGTATTCTCCGCACATCTCCGCCCCTCTTTGCCCTTGTCCACCCCTCTTTCCCCTTGTCCGTCTCTCTTTGCCCTTGTCCGCCCCTCTTTTCTCTTGTCCCGTATTCTCCGCACATCTCCGCCCCTCTTTGCCCTTGTCCGCCCCTCTTTGCACTTGTCCTCCCCTCATTGCACTTGTCCGACCCTCTTTGCCTTTGTCCGCCCCTCTTTGCCCTTGTCCGCCTTTCTTTGCTCTTTTCCGCCACTTTTTGCCCTTGTCCTGAATTCTCCGCACTAATCCACACCACTCCACACCTCTTTCCACTTGTTCCGTAATCTCCGCACTTGTCCGCCCCACTTGCAATTGTCCGCCCCTCTTTATCCTTGTCTGCCCGTCTTTGCCCTTGTTCGCCCCTCTTTTCCCTTGTTTCGTATTCTCCGCACCTCGCCGATCCTCTTTGCCCTTCTCCCGTATTCTCCGCAATTCTCCGCCCCTCTTTGCACTTGTCCGCGCCTCTATGCCCTTGTCTGCACCTCTTTGCACTTGTCCGCACCTCTTTTTCCTTGTCCGCCACTCTTTCACCTTGTCCCATGTTCTCTGCCCTTGCCCAAACCTCTTTGCCCTTTTCCGCCCCTCTTGGCCCTTCTCCGCCCCTATTTACCCTTGTCCACACCTCTTTACAATTGTCCGCCCATCTTTGCATTGTCCCGTATTCTCCGCACTTCTCCGCCCCTTCTTTGCCCTTGTCCACCCCTCTTTGCACTTGTCCACACCTCTTTGACCTTGTCCGCCCCCTTTGCCCATATCCGCCCCTCTTTGCCATGGCCGCCCCCTTTGCCCTTGTCCGCCCTTTTTCCACTTGTCCCGTATTCTCCACACTTGTCCGCCCCTCTTTGCACTTGCCCGCCCCTATTTGCCCTTGTCCGCCACTCTTTGACCATGTCCGCCCCTCTTTCCCATTGTCCGCCCCTCTTTGCACTTGTCCCATATTCTACGCACTTCTCCGCCCCGCTTTGCCCATGTCCGCCCCTCTTTGCCCTTCTCCCGTATTCTCCACACTTGTCCGCACGTCTTTGCCCTTGTCCGCCACTCTTTGCCCCTTCCGTTTCTCTTTGCCCTTGTCTAACCTTCTTTGCCCTTGTCCGCAACTCTTTGCCCTTGTCCTGTATTCGCCGCAATTGTCCGCCCCTCTTTGCTCTTGACCCATATTCTCCGCACTTCTCCGCCCCTCTTTGCCCTTGTCCGCCCCTCTTTGCCCTTGTCCGCCCCTCTTTGCAGTTTTCCACCCCTCTTTACTCTTGTCCCGTATTCTCCGCACTTCTCTGCTCCTCTTTGCCCTTCTCCCATATTCTCCGCAGTTCTAAGACACTCTTTGACCTTGTCCCATATTCTCCGCTCTTCTCCGGCCCTCTTTGCTATTTTCCACCACTCTTTGCCCTTGTCCGCCCCTCTTTGCCCTTATACAGCCTTCTTTGCCTTGTCCAGCCCTCTTTGCCCTTGTTCGCACCTCTTTCCATTTGTCTGCCCCTCTTTGCCCTTTTCCACCCCTCTTTGCCCTTGTTCGCCCCTCTTTGCCCTTGTCCGCCCCTCTTTGCACTTGTCCGCCCTTCTTTACACTTGTCCGACCCACTTTGCCCCTGTGCCGTATTCTTCGCCCTGATCCGCCCCTCTTTGCCCTTGTCCGCCCCTCTTTGCTCTTCTCCGCCCCTCTTTGCCATTATCCGCCACTCTTTGACCTTGTCCAATATTCTCCGCAATTCTCCGCCCCTCTTTGCCCTTCTCCCCTATTCTCCGGCCTGGGCCGCACCTCTTTGCCCTTGTCTGCCCCTCTTTGCCTTTGTCCGCCCCTCCTTGCTCTTGTCCCGTATTCTCCGCACTTCTCCGCACCTCTTTGCCCTTGTCTGACCCTCTTTGCCCTTGACCGACCCTTTTGCCCTTGTCCAAACCTCTTTCACTTGTCCGCCCCTCTTTGCCCTAGTCCGCCCCTCTTTGCGCTTGTCCGCCCCTCTTTGCCTTGTCCGCCCCTCTTTGCCATTGTCCGCCCCTCTTTGTTCTTCTCCCTTATTCTACTCCCTTCTCCGCACCTCTTTGCCCTTGTCCGCCCCTCTTTGCCCTTGTCCCGTATTGTCAGCCCCTCTTAGCTCTTGTCCGCCCCTCTTAGCCCTTTCCGCCATACTTTGTCCTTCTCCGCCCCTCTTTGCCCTTGTCTCGTATTCTCCGCTATTCTCCGCCCCTCTTTGCTCTTGTCCGCCCCTATTTGTCCTTGTCCCCCCCTCTTTGCCCTTGTCCGCCCCTCTTTGCTCTTGTCCCGTATTCTCCGCACTTCTCCGCACCTCTTTGCCCTTGTCTGACCCTCTTTGCCCTTGACCGACTCTTTTGCCCTTGTCCAAACCTCTTTGCACTTGTCCGCCCCTCTTTGCCCTAGTCCGCCCCTCTTTGCGCTTCTCCGCCCCTCTTTGCATTGTCCGCCCCTCTTTGCCATTGTCCGCCCCTCTTTGCTCTTCTCCCTTATTCTACTCCTTTCTCCGCACCTCTTTGCCCTTGTCCGCCCCTCTTTGCCCTTGTCCCGTATTGTCAGCCCCTCTTAGCTCTTGTCCGCCCCTCTTAGCCCTTTCCGCCATACTTTGTCCTTCTCCGCCCCTCTTTGCCCTTGTCTCGTATTCTCCGCTATTCTCCGCCCCTCTTTGCTCTTGTCCGCCCCTATTTGTCCTTGTCCCCCCCTCTTTGCCCTTGTCCGCCCCTCTTTGCACGTGTCCCGTATTCTCCGCCCTTGTCAGCCCCTCTTTGCCCTTGTCTGCCCCTCTTTGCACTTCTCCGCCCCTCTTTGCCATTGCCCGCCTCTCTTTGCCCTTGTCCGCCCCTCTTTGCCCTTGTCCGCCCCTCTTTGCCCTTGTCCGCCCCTCTTTGCACTTGTCCCATATTCTCCGCACTTCTCCGCACCTCTTTGCCCTTGTCCCGTATTCACCGCACTTTTCTGCCCCTCTTTGCCCTTGTCCACCCCTCTTTGCACTTGTCTGCCCATTCTTTGCCCCTGTCCGCCCCTCTTTGCCCTTGTCCCGTATTCTCCACATATCTCCGCCCCTCTTTACCCCTGTCCGCCCCCTTTGCCCTTGTCACATATTCTCCGCAATTCTCCACCCCTCTTTGCCCTTGTCCGCACCTCTTTGCCCTTGTCCGCCACTCATTGCACTTCTCCGCCCCTCTTTGCTCTTGTCCGCCCCTCTTTGCACTTGTCCGCACCTCTTTGCCCTTGTCCGCCCCTCTTTGCCCTTGTCCGCCCGTCTTTGCCCTTTTCCGCACCTCTTTGCCTTGTACGCAACTCTTTGCCCTTGTCCCGTATTCTCTGCCCCTCTTTGCCCTTGTCTGCCCCTCTTTGCCCTTGTCCGACCCTCTTTGCCCTTGGCCGCCCCACTTTGCACATTTCCGCCCCTCTTTGACCTTGTCCAGTATTCTCCGCACCTCTCCGCACCCTTTGCCCTAGTCCCGTATTCTCCGCAATTCTCCTCCCCTCTTTGCGCTTGTCCGTGCCTCTTTGCCCTTGTCTGCACCTCTTTGCCCTTGTCCTCACCTCTTTGCCCTTGTCCGCCGCTCTTTGCCCTTGTCTCGTATTCTCCAGAATTGTCCGCCCCTCTGTGCCCTTGTCCGCTCCTCTTTGCTGTTGTCCGCCCCTCTTTGCCCTTGTCCATCCCTCTTTGCCCTTATCCGCCCCTCTTTGCCCTTGTCCACCCCTCTTTGCCTTTGTCCGCCCCTCTTTGCCTTTGTCCGCCCCTCTTTGCCCTTGTCCGCCCGTCTTTTCCCTTGTCCACCCCTTTTTGCACTACTCAGCCCCTCTTTACCCTTGTCCGCCCCTCTTTGCCCTTGTCCGATCCCCTTTGACCTTGTCCCATATTCTCCACACTTCTCCGCCCCCTTTGCCCTTGTCCCGTATTCTCTGCGCTTGTCCGCCCCTCCTTGCGCTTGTCCGCCCCTCTTTGCCTTGTCCGCCCCTCTTTGCCCTTGTCCGCCCCTCTTTGCCCTTGTCCCCTATTCTCCGCATTTCTCCGCCCCTCTTTACCATTGTCCGCCACTCTTTGACCTTGTCCCATATTCTCCACACTTCTCCGCCCCCTTTGCCCTTGTCCCGTATTCTCTGCAATTGTCCGCCCCTCTTTGCGCTTGTCCGCCCCTCTTTGCCTTGTCCGCCCCTCTTTGCCTTGTCCGCCCCTCTTTGCCCTTGTCCGCCCCTCTTTGCCCTTGTCCCCTATTCTCCGCACTTCTCCGCACCTCTTTGCCTTTGTCTGACCCTCTTTGCCCTTGTCCGACCCTTTTGCCCTTGTCCAAACCTCTTTGCACTTCTCCGCCCCTCTTTGCCCTAGTCCGCCCCTCTTTGCGCTTCTCCGCCCCTCTTTGCCTTGTCCGCCCCTCTTTGCCCTTGTCCGCCCCTCTTTGCCCTTGTCCCCTATTCTCCGCACTTCTCCGCCCCTCTTTGCCCTTGTTCAGTATTGTCCGCAGTTTCCACACCTCTTTGTTTTTGTCCGCGGCTCTTTGAACTTGTCCGCCCCTCTTTGCCCTTCTCCTGTATTCTCCACCCTAGTCCGCCCCTCTTTGCCCTTTTCCGCTCCTCTTTACCCTTTTCCGCCCCTCTTTGCCCTTGTCCGCCCCTCTTTACCATTGTCCGCCCCTCTTTGACCTTCTCCCGTATTCTCCGCAATTATCCGACCCTCTTTGCCCTTGTCACGTATTCTCCGCACTTCTCTACCCATCTTTGCCCTTGTCCCGTATTCTCCGCACTTCTCCGACCCTTTTTGCCAGTCCGCCCCTCTTTGCCCTTGTCCGCCCCTCTTTGCCCTTCTCCGCACCTCTTTGCCTTTGTTCGCACCTCTTTGTCCCTGACCAGTATTCTCAGCACTTCTCCGCCCCTCTTTGCCCTTGTCCGCCCCTCTTTGCCCTTGTCCGCCCCTCTTTGCACTTGTCCACCCTCTTTGCACTTGTCCGCCCCTCTTTGCCCTTGTCCGCCCCTCTTTGCCCTTGTCCGCCCCTCTTTGCACTTGTCCACCCTCTTTGCCCTTGTCCGCCCCTCTTTGCCCCTGTCCGCCCCTCTTTGCCCTTGTCCCATATTCTCCGCAATTCTCCACCCCTCTTTGCCCTTGTCCGCCCCTCTTTGCACTTGTCCGCCACTCATTGCACTTGTCCGCCCCCCTTTGCTCTTGTCCGCCCCCTTTGCACTTGTCCGCAACTCTTTGCACTTGTCCGCCCCTATTTGCCCTTGTCAGCCCCTCTTTGCACTTATCCTCCCATCTTTGCCCTTGTCCGCCCCTCTTAGCCCTTTCCACGCCCTTTAGCCTTTCTGCCCCTCTTTGCCCTTGTCCGCCCCTATTTGCCCTTGTCCGCCCCTCTTTGCCCTTGTCTGCCCCTCTTTGCCCTTGTCCGTCCCTCTTTGCCCCTGTCCGTCCCTCTTTGCCCTTGTCCCATATACTCCACAATTCTCCACCCCTCTTTGCCCTTGTCCGCCCCTCTTTGCACTTGTCTGCCACTCATTGCACTTGTCCGCTCCTCTTTGCTCTTGTCCGCCCCCTTTGCACTTGTCCGCCCCTCTTAGCCCTTGTCCGCCCGTCTTTGCACTTGCCCGCACCTCTTTGCCCTTGTCCCGTATTCTCCGCCCCTCTTTGCCCTTGTCTGCCCCTCTTTGCCCTTGTCCGCCCCACTTTGCCCTTGTCCGCCCCACTTTACACTTTTCCGCCCCTCTTTCACCTTGTCCCGTATTCTCCGCCCCTCTCCGCGCCCTTTGCCCTAGTCCCGTATTCTCCACAATTCTCCTCCCCTCTTTGCCCTTGTCCGCGCCTTTTTGCCCTTGTCTGCACCTCTTTGCCCTTGTCCGCAACTCTTTTCCCTTGTCCGTCTCTCTTTCCCATTGTCCCATGTTCTCTGCCCTTCTCCAACCCTCTTTGCCCTTGTCCAGTATTCTGCGCACTTCTCCGCCCCTCTTTCCCTTGTCCACACATCTTTACCTTTGTCCACCCCTCTTTGCCTTTGTCCCGTATTCTCCGCACTTCTCCCCCCCTTCTTTGCATTTGTCCACCCCTCTTTGCCCTTGTCCACACCTCTTTGCCCTTGTCCGCCCCCTTTGCCCCTATCCGCCACTCTTTGCACTTGTCCACCCCTCTTTTCCCTTGTCCGCTACTCTTTGCACTTGTCCGCCCCTCTTTGCCCTTGTGCGCCCCTCTTTGCGTTTCTGCGCACCTATTTGCCCCTGTATGCCACTTCTTTTCCCTTGTCTGACCCTCTTTGCCTTTGTCCGCCCCTCTTTGCCCTTGTCCCGAATTCTCCGCAATTGTCCGCCCCTCTGTGCCCTTGTCCATCCCTCTTTGCCCTTGTCCTCCCCTCTTTGCCCTTGTCTGCCCCTCTTTGCCCTTGTCCGCCACTCTTTGCCCTTGTCCCGTATTCTCCGCACTTCTCCGACCCTTTTTGCCTGTCCGCCCGTCTTTGCCCTTGTCCGCCTCTGTCTGCCCTTCTCCGCCCCTCTTTGCCCTTGTTCGCACCTCTTTGTCCTTGCCCAGTATTCTCGGCAATTCTCCGCACCTTCTTTGCCCTTGTCCGCCCCTCTTTCCCCTTGTCCGCCCCTCTTTGCACTTGTCCTCACCTGTTTACACTTGTCCACACCTCTTTGCCCTTGTCCACCCCTCTTTGCCCTTGTCCGCCCCTCTTAGCCCTTTTCCACGCCCTTTACACTTGTCTGCCCCTCTTTGCACTTCTCCGCCCCTCTTTGCCCTTGTCCGCCCCTCTTTGCACTTGTGTGCCCGACTTTGCACTTTTGCGCCCCTCTTTGCCCTTGTGCGCCCCTCTCTCCCCTTCTCCGCCCCTGTTTGCCCTTGTCCGCCCCTATTTGCCCTTCTCCCTTTTTCTACTCATTTCTCCGCACCTCTTTGCCCTTCTCCGCCCCTCTTTGCTCTTGTCCCGTATTGTCAGCCCCTCTTAGCCCTTGTCCGCCCCTTTTTGCCCTTGTCCGTCCCTCTTGGCCCTTGTCCGCCATTCTTTTTCCTTGTCCGCCCCTCTTTGCCCTTGTCCCGTATTCTCCGCAATTCTCCGCCCATCTTTGCTCTTCTCCGCACCTCTTTGCCCTTGTCCGAACCTCTTTGCCCTTGTCCGCCCCTCTTTGCACTTCTCCGCCCCTCTTTGCCCTTGTCCCATATTTTCCGCACTTCTCCGCCACTCTTTGCTCTTGTCCCGTATTCTCCGCACTTCTCCGCCCGTCTTTTCCAAAGTCCGTCCGTTTTTTGCCATTGTCCGTCAGTTTTTTCCCATTGTCCGTCCGTTTTTTCCCATTGTCCGCCCCTCTTTGGCCTTGTCCGCCCCTCTTTGCATTTGTCCGCCTGTCTTTGCCATTGTCAGACCCTCTTTGCCCTTGTCCGCCCCTCTTTCCCCTTGTCGGCCCCTCTTTGCCCATACCCAACTCTCTTTGCCCTTGTCCTGTGTTCTCCACACTTCTCAGACCCTCTTTGCCTTTGTCCGCCCCTCTTTGCCCTTGTCTGCCCCTCTTTGCCCTTGTCTGCCCCTCTTTGCCCTTGTTGGCCCCTCTTTGCTTTTGTCCGTCTCTCTTTGTGCTTGTCCTGTGTTCTCCGCACTTCTCCGCTCCTCTTTGCCATTGTCCGCCCCTCTTTGCCCTTGTCCCGTATTCTCCGCACTTCTCCGCCCCTCTTTCCCTTTGTCCGCCCCTCTTTGCCCTTGTCCCGTATTCTCCACACTTGTCCGCACCTCTTTTCCCTTGTCCGCCCCTCTTTGCCCTTGTCCGCCACTCTTTGCCCTTGTCTGCCCCTCTTTGCCCTTGTCCGCCTCTCTTTAACCTTGTCCCGTATTCTCCGCCCCTCTTTGCCCTTGTCCGCGCCTCTTTGCCCTTGTCCCGTATTCTCCGCAACTATCCGCCCCTCTGTGCCCTTGTCCGACCCTTTTTGTTCTTGTCCGCCCCTCTTTGCACTTGTCCATCCCTCTTTGCCCTTCTCCGCTCATCTTTGCCCTTGTCCCGTATTCTCCGCACTTCTCTGACACTTTTTGACTGTCCGCCCCTCTTTGCCATTGTCCGCCCCTCTTTGCCATTGTCCGCCACTCTTTGCCCTTATCCGCACCTCTTTGCCCTTGTCCAGTATTCTCGGCACTTCTCCGCCCCTTATTTGCCCTTGTCCACCCCTCTTTGCCCTTGTCCGACCCTCTTTGCAGTTGTGCGCCCCTGTTTGCACTTGTCCGCACCTATTTGCACTTGTCCGAACCTCTTTGCCCTTGTCAGCCCCTCTTTGAACTTATCCACCCCTCTTTGCCCTTGTCCGCCCCTCTTTGCGCTTGTCCCGTATTCTCCGCACTTCTCCGCCCCTCTTTGCCCTTGTCCGCCCCTATTTGCCCTTGTCCGCCCCTCTTTGCCCTTGTCCACCCCTCTTTGCACTTGTCCCGTATTCTCCGCATTTGTCCGCCCCTCTTTGCACTTGTCCGCCCTTCTTTGAACTTGTCCGCCCCTCTTTGCCCTTGTACGTCCCTCTTTGCACTTGTCCGCCCCTCTTTGCACTTCTCCGCCCCTCTTTGCCCCTGTCCGACCCTCTTTGAACTTGTCCGCCCCTCTATGCCCATGTCCGTCCCTCTTTGCCCTTGTCCGCACCTGTTTGCCATTTTCTGCTACTCTTTGCGCTTGTCCGCCCCTTTTTGCCCTTGTCCCGAATTCTCTGAATTTCTCCGCCCCTCTTTGCTCTTGTCCCGTATTCTCCGCATTTATCCGGCCCTCTTTGCCCTTGTCCGCCCCTCTTTTCCCTTGTCCGCCCGTCTTTCCCCTTGTCCGCCCTTCTTTGCCCTTGTCCGCCCTTTTTTTCCCATGTCCGGTATTCTCGGCACTTCTCCGCCCCTCTTTGCCCTTGTCCGCCCCTCTTAGCTCTTGTCCGCCCCTCTTTGCCCTTGTCCACCCCTCTTTGCCCTTTTCTGCCCCTCTTTGCACTTGTCCGAACCTCTTTCCCTTGTCCACCCCTCTTTGCACTTGTCCGCCCCTCTTTGCCCTTGTCCGCCCCTCTTTGCCCTTGTCCCGTATTCTCTGCACTTGTCCGAACCTCTTTGCTCTTGTCCGCCCCTCTTTGCCCTTGTCCGTACCTCTTGCCCTTGTCCCGTATTCTCCGTAATTTTCCACCCCTCTTTGACCTTGTCCGCCCCTCTTTGCCCTTGTCCCGTATTCTCCGCACTTGTCCGCCCCTCTTTGCCCTTGTCCTGTATTCTCCGCACTTGTCCGCCCCTCTTTGCCCTTGTCCAGCCCTCTTTGCCCTTGTCCCTTATTCTCCGCACTTCTCTGTCCCTCTTTGACTTTGTCCTGTATTCTCCGCAATTCTAAGACACTCTTTGACCTTGTCCCGTATTCTCCGCACTTCTCCGCCCCTCTTTGCGCTTGTCCACCCCTCTTTGCCCTTATCTGCCCTTCCTTGAACTTGTCTGCCCCTCTTTGCCCTTGTCCGCACCTCTTTGCCCTTGTCCGACCCTCTATGAATTTGTCCACACCTCTTTCTGCTTGTCCGCCCCTCTTTGCACTTGTCCGCCCCTCTTTGCATTTGTCCGCCCCTCTTTGCCCTTGTCGACACCTCTTTGCAATTGTCCGTCCGTCTTTGCACTTTTCCGACCCTCTTTGCCCTTGTCCCGTATTCTCCGCCCTGGTCCGCCACTCTTTGCACTTGTCTGTCCCTCTTTGCCGTTGCCCACCCCTCTTTGCCATTGTCCGCCCCTTTTTGAACTTGTCCCGTATTCTCCGCAATTCTCCGCCCCTTTTTGCAATTCTCTCGTATTTTCCGCAATTCTCCGCCCGTCTTTGCCCTTGTCCGCTCTTTTTTGTCACTTGTCTGACCCTCTTTGCACTTGTCCGCCCCTCTTTGCATTTGTCCGCCCCTCTTTGCCCTTGTCCGCACCTCTTTCCCTTTTCCGTGCTTCTTTGCCCATGTCCGCCCCTCTTTCCCCTTGTCCGCCACTCTTTGCCCTTGTCCGCACCTCTTTATCCTTCTCCGCCCCTCTTTGCACTTGTCCGCCACTCTTTGCCCCTGTCCGAACCTCTTTCACCTTGTCCGCCCCTCTTTGCACTTTTCCTCCCCTCTTTGCCCTTGTCCACCCCTCTTTGCAATTGTCTGCCCCTCTTTGCGCTTCTCCGACAGTCTTTGCCCTTGTCCGACCCTCTTTGCCCTTGTCCGACCCTCTTTGCCCTTGTCCGACCCTCTTTGCACTTCTCCCGTTTTTTCGGCACGTCTCCGCCCCTCTTTGCTCTTGTCCGCCCCTCTTTGCCCTGGTCCGAACCTCTTTGATCTTGTCTGCACCTCTTATCCATTGTCCGCCACTCTTTCCCCTTGTCCCATGTTCTCTGCACTTCTCCAACCCTCTTTGCCCTTGTCCACCCCTCTTTGCCCTTGTCCGCCTCTCTTTGCTCTTGTCCCGTATTCTCCGCACTTCTCCGCCTCTCTTTGCTCTTGTCCCGTATTCTCCGCACTTCTCCGCCCCTCTTTGCCCTTTTCTGCACCTCTTTGACCTTGTCCGCCGCTCTTTGCACTTGTCCGAACCTCTTTCCCTTGTCCGCCCCTCTTTGCACTTGTCCACCCCTCTTTGCCCTTGTCCGCCCCTCTGTGCCTTTGTCCCGTATTCTCCGCACTTCTCCACCCCTTCTTTGCCCTTGTCCGCCCCTCTTTGCCCTTCTCCGTCCCTCTTTGCACTTGTCCGCCCCTCTTTGCTCTTGTCTGCACCACTTTGCCCTTGTCCGCCCCTCTTTGCCCTTCTCCCGTATTCTCCGACCCTTTTTGCCCTTGTCCGCCAGTCTTTGCCCTTCTCCGCCCCTCTTTGCACTTGTCCGCCCGTCTTTGCACATTTCCGACCGTCTTTGCCCTTGTCCTCCCGTCTCTGCCCTTCTCCGCCCGTCCTTGCTCTTTTCCGCCCCTCTTTACACTTGTCCGCCCCTCTTTACACTTGTCCGCCCCTCTTTGCCCTTTTCCGCCCCTCTTTGTCTTTGTCCGCCCCTCTTTGCCTTTGTCCGCCCGTCTTTGCCCTTGTCCGCACCTCTTTGCCCTTGTCTGACCCTCTTTGCCCTTGTCCCGTATTCTCTGCACTTGTCCGCCCCTCTTTGCCCTTGTCCCGTATTCTCTGCACTTGTCCACCCCTCTTTGCCCTTGTCCCGTGTTCTCCGCACTTGTCCGCCCCTCTTTACCCTTGTCCAGCCCTCTTTGCCCTTATCCCGTATTCTTCGCACTTCTCTGTCCCTCTTTGCCCTTGTCCTGTATTCTCCGCAATTCTAAGACACTCTTTGACCTTGTCCCGTATTCTCCGCACTTCTCAGCCCCTCTTTGCCCTTACCCACCCTCTTTGTCCTTATCTGCCCTTCTTTGAACTTGTCCGCCCCTCTTTGACCTTGCCCGCCCCTCTTTGCCATTGTCCGCCACTCTTTGCCCTTCTCCGTTCCTCTTTGCCCTTGTCCGCCCCTCTTTGCACTTGTCCCGTATTCTCCGCAATTCTCCGCCCCTATTTTCCCGTGTCCCGTATTCTCCGCACTTCTCTGCCCCTCTTTGCCCTTGTCCACCCCTCTTTGCCCTTGTCCCATATTCTCTGCAATTCTGCGCCCCTCTTTGCACTTGTCCATCCCTCTTTGCCCTTTGTCCGCCACTCTTTGCCCTTGTCTGCCCCTCTTTGCCCTTGTCCGCCCCTCTTTGCCCTTGTCCCGTATTCTCTGCACTTTTCCGCCACACTTTGCCCTTGTCCCGTATTCTCCGCACTTCTCCAAACCTCTTTCCCCTTCTCCGTCCAGCTTTGCCCTTCTCCGCCCCTCTTTGACCTTAACCACCCCTCTTTGACCTTGTCCCGTATTCTCCGCCCCTCTTTGCCTTTGTCCGCCACTCTTTGACCTTTTCCGCATCTCTTTGCCCTTGTCCGCCCCTCTTTGCACTTCTCCCGTATTCTCCGCAATTCTCCGCCCCTCTTTGCCCTTGTCCCATATTTTCCGCACTTCTCCGCCACTCTTTCCCCTAGTCCACCCCTTTCGCTTGTCCGTCCCTCTTTGCGCTTCTCCGCACCTCTTTGCCCTCTTCCGCCCCTCTTTGCCCTTGTCCGACCCTCCTTCCCATTGTCCCGTATTCTCCGCACTTCTCTGCCCCTCTTTGCCCTTGTCCGCGCCTCTTTGCCCTTGTCTGCCCCTCTTTGACCTTGTCTCATGTTCTCTGCATTTCTACTCCCCTCTTTTCCCTTGTCTGCTCCTCTTTGCCCTTGTCCCATATTCTGCGCACTTCTCCGCCCCTCTTTGCCCTTGTCCCGTATTCACCGCACTTGTCTGCCCCTCTTTGCACTTCTCCGCTCCTCTTTGCCCTTGTCCGCCCCTTTTTGCCCTTGTCCGCCCCTCTTTCCCCTTGTCCCGTATTCTCCACAATACTCCGCACCATCTTTGATCTTGTCAGCCCCTCTTTGCCCTTGTCCGCCCCTCTTTGCCCTTGCCCGCCCCTCTTTGCCCTTGTCCGCCCCTCTTTGCACTTGTGTGCCCCACTTTGACATTTTGTGCCCCTCTTTCCCCTTGTGCGCCCCTCTCTCCCCTTCTCCGCCCCTGTTTGCCCTTGTCCGCCCCTCTTTGACCTTCTCCCTTATTCTACTCAATTCTCCGCACCTCTTTGCCCTTGTCCGCCCTTCTTTGCCATTCTCCGCCCCTCTTTGCACTTGTCCCGTATTCTCCGCTCTTGTACACCCCTCTTTGCCCTTGTCCGCCCCTCTTTGCCCTTGTCCGCCCCACTTTGCCCTTGTCCGCCCCACTGTGCACTTGTCCGACCCTCTTTGACCTTGTCCCTTATTCTCCGCACCTGTCCGCCCCCTATGCCCTAGTCCCGTATTCTCCGCAATTCTCCGCCCCTCTTTGCCCTTGTCCGCGCCTCTTTGCCATTGTCCGCCACTCTTTGCCCTTATCCGCACCTCTTTGCCCTTGTCCAGTATTCTCGGCACTTCTCCGCCCCTTATTTGCCCTTGTCCACCCCTCTTTGCCCTTGTCCGACCCTCTTTGCAGTTGTGCGCCCCTGTTTGCTCTTGTCCGCACCTATTTGCACTTGTCCGAACCTCTTTGCCCTTGTCAGCCCCTCTTTGAACTTATCCACCCCTCTTTGCCCTTGTCCGCCCCTCTTTGCGCTTGTCCCGTATTCTCCGCACTTCTCCGCCCCTCTTTGCCCTTGTCCGCCCCTATTTGCCCTTGTCCGCCCCTCTTTGCCCTTGTCCACCCCTCTTTGCACTTGTCCCGTATTCTCCGCATTTGTCCGCCCCTCTTTGCACTTGTCCGCCCTTCTTTGAACTTGTCCGCCCCTCTTTGCCCTTGTACGTCCCTCTTTGCACTTGTCCGCCCCTCTTTGCACTTCTCCGCCCCTCTTTGCCCTTGTCCGCCCCTCTTTGCACTTGTCCGCCCCTCTTTGCCCCTGTCCGACCCTCTTTGAACTTGTCCGCCCCTCTATGCCCATGTCCGTCCCTCTTTGCCCTTGTCCGCACCTGTTTGCCATTTTCTGCTACTCTTTGCGCTTGTCCGCCCCTTTTTGCCCTTGTCCCGAATTCTCTGAATTTCTCCGCCCCTCTTTGCTCTTGTCCCGTATTCTCCGCATTTATCCGGCCCTCTTTGCCCTTGTCCGCCCCTCTTTTCCCTTGTCCGCCCGTCTTTCCCCTTGTCCGCCCTTCTTTGCCCTTGTCCGCCCTTTTTTTCCCATGTCCGGTATTCTCGGCACTTCTCCGCCCCTCTTTGCCCTTGTCCGCCCCTCTTAGCTCTTGTCCGCCCCTCTTTGCCCTTGTCCACCCCTCTTTGCCCTTTTCTGCCCCTCTTTGCACTTGTCCGAACCTCTTTCCCTTGTCCACCCCTCTTTGCACTTGTCCGCCCCTCTTTGCCCTTGTCCGCCCCTCTTTGCCCTTGTCCCGTATTCTCTGCACTTGTCCGAACCTCTTTGCTCTTGTCCGCCCCTCTTTGCCCTTGTCCGTACCTCTTGCCCTTGTCCCGTATTCTCCGTAATTTTCCACCCCTCTTTGACCTTGTCCGCCCCTCTTTGCCCTTGTCCCGTATTCTCCGCACTTGTCCGCCCCTCTTTGCCCTTGTCCTGTATTCTCCGCACTTGTCCGCCCCTCTTTGCCCTTGTCCAGCCCTCTTTGCCCTTGTCCCTTATTCTCCGCACTTCTCTGTCCCTCTTTGACTTTGTCCTGTATTCTCCGCAATTCTAAGACACTCTTTGACCTTGTCCCGTATTCTCCGCACTTCTCCGCCCCTCTTTGCGCTTGTCCACCCCTCTTTGCCCTTATCTGCCCTTCCTTGAACTTGTCTGCCCCTCTTTGCCCTTGTCCGCACCTCTTTGCCCTTGTCCGACCCTCTATGAATTTGTCCACACCTCTTTCTGCTTGTCCGCCCCTCTTTGCACTTGTCCGCCCCTCTTTGCATTTGTCCGCCCCTCTTTGCCCTTGTCGACACCTCTTTGCAATTGTCCGTCCGTCTTTGCACTTTTCCGACCCTCTTTGCCCTTGTCCCGTATTCTCCGCCCTGGTCCGCCACTCTTTGCACTTGTCTGTCCCTCTTTGCCGTTGCCCACCCCTCTTTGCCATTGTCCGCCCCTTTTTGAACTTGTCCCGTATTCTCCGCAATTCTCCGCCCCTTTTTGCAATTCTCCCGTATTTTCCGCAATTCTCCGCCCGTCTTTGCCCTTGTCCGCACTTTTTTTCCACTTGTCTGACCCTCTTTGCACTTGTCCGCCCCTCTTTGCATTTGTCCGCCCCTCTTTGCCCTTGTCCGCACCTCTTTCCCTTTTCCGTGCTTCTTTGCCCATGTCCGCCCCTCTTTCCCCTTGTCCGCCACTCTTTGCCCTTGTCCGCACCTCTTTATCCTTCTCCGCCCCTCTTTGCACTTGTCCGCCACTCTTTGCCCCTGTCCGAACCTCTTTCACCTTGTCCGCCCCTCTTTGCACTTTTCCTCCCCTCTTTGCCCTTGTCCACCCCTCTTTGCAATTGTCTGCCCCTCTTTGCGCTTCTCCGACAGTCTTTGCCCTTGTCCGACCCTCTTTGCCCTTGTCCGACCCTCTTTGCCCTTGTCCGACCCTCTTTGCACTTCTCCCGTTTTTTCGGCACGTCTCCGCCCCTCTTTGCTCTTGTCCGCCCCTCTTTGCCCTGGTCCGAACCTCTTTGATCTTGTCTGCACCTCTTATCCATTGTCCGCCACTCTTTCCCCTTGTCCCATGTTCTCTGCACTTCACCAACCCTCTTTGCCCTTGTCCACCCCTCTTTCCCCTTGTCCGCCTCTCTTTGCCCTTGTCCCGTATTCTCCGCACTTCTCCGCCTCTCTTTGCTCTTGTCCCGTATTCTCCGCACTTCTCCGCCCCTCTTTGCCCTTTTCTGCACCTCTTTGACCTTGTCCGCCGCTCTTTGCACTTGTCCGAACCTCTTTCCCTTGTCCGCCCCTCTTTGCACTTGTCCACCCCTCTTTGCCCTTGTCCGCCCCTCTGTGCCTTTGTCCCGTATTCTCCGCACTTCTCCACCCCTTCTTTGCCCTTGTCCGCCCCTCTTTGCCCTTCTCCGTCCCTCTTTGCACTTGTCCGCCCCTCTTTGCTCTTGTCTGCACCACTTTGCCCTTGTCCGCCCCTCTTTGCCCTTCTCCCGTATTCTCCGACCCTTTTTGCCCTTGTCCCATATTCTCTGCACTTCTCCACCCGTCTTTGCCCTTGTCCGCCAGTCTTTGCCCTTCTCCGCCCCTCTTTGCACTTGTCCGCCCGTCTTTGCACATTTCCGACCGTCTTTGCCCTTGTCCTCCCGTCTCTGCCCTTCTCCGCCCGTCCTTGCTCTTTTCCGCCCCTCTTTACACTTGTCCGCCCCTCTTTACACTTGTCCGCCCCTCTTTGCCCTTTTCCGCCCCTCTTTGTCTTTGTCCGCCCCTCTTTGCCTTTGTCCGCCCGTCTTTGCCCTTGTCCGCACCTCTTTGCCCTTGTCTGACCCTCTTTGCCCTTGTCCCGTATTCTCTGCACTTGTCCGCCCCTCTTTGCCCTTGTCCCGTATTCTCTGCACTTGTCCACCCCTCTTTGCCCTTGTCCCGTGTTCTCCGCACTTGTCCGCCCCTCTTTACCCTTGTCCAGCCCTCTTTGCCCTTATCCCGTATTCTTCGCACTTCTCTGTCCCTCTTTGCCCTTGTCCTGTATTCTCCGCAATTCTAAGACACTCTTTGACCTTGTCCCGTATTCTCCGCACTTCTCAGCCCCTCTTTGCCCTTACCCACCCTCTTTGTCCTTATCTGCCCGTCTTTGAACTTGTCCGCCCCTCTTTGACCTTGCCCGCCCCTCTTTGCCATTGTCCGCCACTCTTTGCCCTTCTCCGCTCCTCTTTGCCCTTGTCCGCCCCTCTTTGCACTTGTCCCGTATTCTCCGCAATTCTCCGCCCCTATTTTCCCGTGTCCTGTATTCTCCGCACTTCTCTGCCCCTCTTTGCCCTTGTCCACCCCTCTTTGCCCTTGTCCCATATTCTCTGCAATTCTGCGCCCCTCTTTGCACTTGTCCATCCCTCTTTGCCCTTTGTCCGCCACTCTTTGCCCTTGTCTGCCCCTCTTTGCCCTTGTCCGCCCCTCTTTGCCCTTGTCCCGTATTCTCTGCACTTCTCCGCCACACTTTGCCCTTGTCCCGTATTCTCCGCACTTCTCCAAACCTCTTTCCCCTTCTCCGTCCAGCTTTGCCCTTCTCCGCCCCTCTTTGACCTTAACCACCCCTCTTTGACCTTGTCCCGTATTCTCCGCCCCTCTTTGCCTTTGTCCGCCACTCTTTGACCTTTTCCGCATCTCTTTGCCCTTGTCCGCCCCTCTTTGCACTTCTCCCGTATTCTCCGCAATTCTCCGCCCCTCTTTGCCCTTGTCCCATATTTTCCGCACTTCTCCGCCACTCTTTCCCCTAGTCCACCCCTTTCGCTTGTCCGTCCCTCTTTGCGCTTCTCCGCACCTCTTTGCCCTCTTCCGCCCCTCTTTGCCCTTGTCCGACCCTCCTTCCCATTGTCCCGTATTCTCCGCACTTCTCTGCCCCTCTTTGCCCTTGTCCGCGCCTCTTTGCCCTTGTCTGCCCCTCTTTGACCTTGTCTCATGTTCTCTGCATTTCTACTCCCCTCTTTGCCCTTGTCTGCTCCTCTTTGCCCTTGTCCCATATTCTGCGCACTTCTCCGCCCCTCTTTGCCCTTGTCCCGTATTCACCGCACTTGTCTGCCCCTCTTTGCACTTCTCCGCTCCTCTTTGCCCTTGTCCGCCCCTTTTTGCCCTTGTCCGCCCCTCTTTCCCCTTGTCCCGTATTCTCCACAATACTCCGCACCATCTTTGATCTTGTCAGCCCCTCTTTGCCCTTGTCCGCCCCTCTTTGCCCTTGCCCGCCCCTCTTTGCCCTTGTCCGCCCCTCTTTGCACTTGTGTGCCCCACTTTGACATTTTGTGCCCCTCTTTCCCCTTGTGCACCCCTCTCTCCCCTTCTCCGCCCCTGTTTGCCCTTGTCCGCCCCTCTTTGACCTTCTCCCTTATTCTACTCAATTCTCCGCACCTCTTTGCCCTTGTCCGCCCTTCTTTGCCATTCTCCGCCCCTCTTTGCACTTGTCCCGTATTCTCCGCTCTTGTACGCCCCTCTTTGCCCTTGTCCGCCCCTCTTTGCCCTTGTCCGCCCCACTTTGCCCTTGTCCGCCCCACTGTGCACTTGTCCGACCCTCTTTGACCTTGTCCCTTATTCTCCGCACCTGTCCGTCCCCTATGCCCTAGTCCCGTATTCTCCGCAATTCTCCGCCCCTCTTTGCCCTTGTCCGCGCCTCTTTGCCCTTGTCCGCGCCTCTTTGCCCTTGTCCGCGCCTCTTTGCCCTTGTCCGCACCTCTTTTCCCTTGTCCGCCACTCTTTCCCATTGTCCCATGTTCTCTGCACTTCTCCAAACCTCTTTGCCCTTGTCCGCCCCTCTTTGCCCTTGTACCGTATTCTGCGCACTTCTCCGCCCCTCTTTGCCCTTGTCCACACCTCTTTGCCCTTGTCCGCCCCCTTTGCCCCAACTTCCCCTCTTTCCCCTTGTCCATCCCTCTTTGCCCTTGTCCTCCCCTCTTTGCCCTTTTCCGCCCCTCTTTGCCCTTCTCCCTTATTCTACTCACTTTGCCGCACCTCTTTGCCCTTGTCCACCCCTCTTTGCCCTTGTCCCATATTGTCAGCCCCTCTTAGCCCTTGTCCGCCCCTCTTTGCCCTTGTCCGCCATTCTTTCTCCTTGTCCAACCCTCTTTGCCCTTGTCCCGTATTCTCCGCAATTCTCCGCCCCTCTTTACCCTTGTCTGCCCCTATTTGCCCTTGTCCGCCCCTCTTTGAACTTGTCCGCCCCTCTTTGCACTTGTCCCATATTTTCCGCACTTCTCTGCCCCTCTTTGCCCTAGTCCTCCCTTCTTTGCCTTTCTCCGTCCCTCTTTGCCCCTGTCTGCCCCTCCTTGCCCTTCTCTGACCCTCTTTGCTCTTGTCCGCCCCTCTTTGCCCTTGTCCAGTATTTCCCGCACTTCTCTGCCCTCTCGTTGCCCTTGTCCGCCGCTCTTTGCACTTGTCCGCCCCGCTTTGCACTTCTCCGCCCTTCTTTGCCCTTGTCCAACCCTCTCTGCCCTTGTCCGACCCTCTTTGTTCTTGTCCACCCGTCTTTGCAATTCTCCGCGCCTCTTTGCCCTTGTCCCGTATTCTCCACAATTGTCCGCCCCTCTGTGACCTTGTCCGCCCCTCTTTGCTCTTGTCCGCACCTCTTTGCCCTTGTCCACTCATCTTTTCCCTTGTCCATCCTTCTTTGCCCTTGTCCGCCCCTCTTTGCCCTTGTCCACACCTCTTTGCCCTTTTCCCGTATTCTCCGCAATTCTCCGCCCCTCTTTGCCCTTGTCCGCCCCTCTTTGCCCTTGTCCCGTATTGTCAGCCCCTCTTAGCCCTTGTCCACCCCTCTTTGCACTTGTCTGCCTTTCTTTGTAATTGTCCGCCCCTCTTTGCCCTTGTCCCGTATTCTCCGCACTTCTCCGACCCTCTTTGCACTTCTCCGCCCCTCTTTGCCCTTGTCCGCCCCTCTTTGCCCTTGTCCGCCCCTCTTTGCCCTTTTCCCGTATTCACCGCACTTGTCTGCCCCTCTTTGCCCTTGTCCGCCCCTATTTGCCTTTGTCCGCCCCTCTTTGCCTTTGTCTGCCCCTCTTTGACCTTGTCTGCCCCTCTTTGCCCCTGTCTGCCCCTCTTTGCCCTTGTCCGGTATTCTCCGCACTTCTCCTCCCCTCTTTTCTTTTGTCCTGTATTCTCTGCACTTCTCCAACCCTCTTTGCCCTTATCCGCCCATCCTTGCACTTGTCCGCCCCTCATTGCTCTTGTCCGACCCTCTTTGCTTTTGTCCGCCCGTCTTTGCACTTGTCCGCCCCTCTTTGCCCTTGTCCGACCCTCTTTGCACTTGTCCGCCCCTCTTTGCCCTTGTCCGTCCCTCTTTGCCCTTGTCCGGCCCTCTTTGCCCTTGTCCGCCCCTCTTTGCTCTTGTCCGCCCCTTTTTGCCCTTGTCCTGAATTCTCCGCAATTCTCCGCCCCTCTTTCATCTTGTCCTGTATTCTCCGCACTTGTCCGCCCCTCTTTGCCATTGTCCGCCCCTCTTTCCCCTTGTCCGCCCCTATTTGCCCTTGTCCGCCCCTCTTTCCCCTTGTCCGTACCTCTTTGCCCTTGTCCCGTATTCTCGGCTCCTCTTTGCCCTTGTCCGCCCCTCTTTGCCCTTGTCCGACCCTCTTTGCCCTTGTGCGCCGCACTTTGCCCTTTTCCGCCCCACTTTGCACTTGTCCGCCCCTCTTTGCCCTTGTCCCGTATTCTCAGCAATTCTCCGCCCCTCTTTTCCCTTGTCCTTGCCTCTTTGCACTTGTCCGCAAGTCTTTGCCCTTTTCAGCACCTCTTTTCCCTTGTCCGCCACTCTTTCCCCTTGTCCCATGTTCTCTGCCCTTTCCCAACCCTCTTTGCCCTTGTCCGGCCCTCTTTGCCCTTGTCCCGTATTCTGCGCATTTCTCCTCCCCTCTTTGCACTTGTCCACACCTCTTTACCCTTGTCCGCCCCTCTTTGCCTTTGTCCCATATTCTCCGCAATTCTCCGCCCCTCTTTGCCCTTGTCCGCCCCTATTTGCCATTGTCCGCCCCTAGTTCCACTTGTTCGCTCCTCTTAGCCCTTGTCCCGTATTCTCCACAATTGTCCGCCCCTCTGTGCCCTTGTCCGCCCCTCTTTGCACTTGTCTGCACCTCTTTGCATTTGTCCATTATTCTCCTCCCTTTTCCGCCCCTCTTTGCCCTTGTCTGCCCCTCTTTACCCTTGTCCGCTCCTCTTTGCACTTGTCCCGTATTCTCCGAACCCTTCTGCTCATCTTTGCACTTGTCCCGTATTGTCTGCATTTGTCCGCACCTCTTTAGCCTTGTCGGACCCTCTTTGCTCTTGTCCGATCCCTCTTTGCCCTTGTCCGCCCCTCTTCGCCTTTGTCCACCCCACTTTGCCCTTGTCCGCCCTGTTTGCACTTGTCTGCCCCTCTTTAACCATGTCCCCCTGTCTTTGACCTTGTGCCGTATTTTCCGCACTTCTCCGCCCCTCTTTGCCCTTGTCCGCCAATATTTGCCCTTGTCCACCCCTCCTTGCCAGTGTCCTACCCGCTTTGCACTTGTCCGCCCCTCTTTGCCCTTGTTCACCCCTCTTTGCCCTTGTCCGTTCCTCCTTCCCCTTGTCCGCTCCTCTTTGCCCTTCTCCGCCCCTCTTTGCCCTTGTCCCATATTCTCAGCAATTCTCTGCCCCTCTATGCCCTTGTCCACCCCTCCTTACCCTTGTCCACCCCTCTTTGTAATTTTACGCTCCTCTTTGCCCTTGTCTGCCCCTCTTTGCCCTTTTCCGATCCTCTTTGATCCTGTCCCGTGTTCTCCGCCCTTCTCCGCCCCTCTTTGCTCTTGTCCGCACACCTTTGCACATGTCGGACATTCTTTGCCCTTGTCCGCCCCTATTTGCCCTTGTCCGCTCCTCTTTGCCCTGGTCCGCCTCTGTTTGCCCTTGTCCGACCCTCTTGGCCCTTGTCCACCCCTTTTTGCCCTTTTCCACCCCTCTTTGCCCTTCTCAGCCCCGCTTTGCCCTATTCTGTCCCTCTTTGACCTTGTCCGCCCCTCTTTGACCTTGTCCCTTATTTTCCGCACTTCTCCGCCCCTCTTTGAACTTATCCGCCCCTCTTTGCACTTGTCCGTCCCTCTTTGCCTTTGTCCGACCCTCTTTGCCCTTGTCCGCCCCTCTTTGCCATTGTCCACCTCTCTTTCCCCTTGTCCGCCCCTCCATGATATTTGTCCGACTCTCTTTGCCCTTGTCCGCCCCTCTTTGCCCTTGTCCCGTATTTTCCGCACTTCTCCTCCCCTCTTTGATTTGTCCACTCCTCTTTGCCCTGGTCCGCCCCTCTTTGATTTTCCGCCCGTCTTTGCCCTTTTCCCCCCCTCTTTGCTCTGGACCGCCCCTCTTGGCCCTTCTCTGCCCCTCTTTGCCCTTGTCCCGTATTCTCCGCAATTCTCCGCCCCTCTTTGCTCTTCTCCGCCCCTCTTTGCCCTTGTCCGAACCTCTTTGCCCTTGTCCGCCCCTCTTTGCACTTCTCCCGTATTCTCCGCTCTTGTACGCCCCTCTTTGCCCTTGTCCGCCCCTCTTTGCACTTCTCCGCCCCTCTTTGCCCTTGTCCCATATTTTCCGCACTTCTCCACCACTCTTTGCTCTTGTCCCGTATTCTCCGCACTTCTCCGCCCGTCTTTTCCAAAGTCCGTCCGTTTTTTCCCATTGTCTGTCCGTTTTTTCCCATTGTCCGTCCGTTTTTTCCCATTGTCCGCCCCTCTTTGGCCTTGTCCGCCCCTCTTTGCATTTGTCCGCCTGTCTTTGCCATTGTCAGACCCTCTTTGCCCTTGTCCGCCCCTCTTTCCCCTTGTCGGCCCCTCTTTGCCCATACCCAACTCTCTTTGCCCTTGTCCTGTGTTCTCCGCACTTCTCAGACCCTCTTTGCCTTTGTCCGCCCCTCTTTGCCCTTGTCTGCCCCTCTTTGCCCTTGTCTGCCCCTCTTTGCCCTTGTCGGCCCCTCTTTGCTTTTGTCCGTCTCTCTTTGTGCTTGTCCTGTGTTCTCCGCACTTCTCCGCTCCTCTTTGCCATTGTCCGCCCCTCTTTGCCCTTGTCCCGTATTCTCCGCACTTCTCCGCCCCTCTTTCCCTTTGTCCGCCCCTCTTTGCCCTTGTCCCGTATTCTCCTCACTTGTCCGCACCTCTTTTCCCTTGTCCGCCCCTCTTTGCCCTTGTCCTCCCCTCTTTGCCCTTGTCTGCCCCTCTTTGCCCTTGTCCGCCACTCTTTGCCCTTGTCTGCCCCTCTTTGCCCTTGTCCGCCACTCTTTGCCCTTGTCCCGTATTCGACGCACTTGTCCGTCCCTCTTTGCTCTTGTCCCGTATTCTCCACACTTCTCCGCCCCTCTTTGCCCTTGTCCGCTCCTCTTTGCCCTTGTCCGCCCATCTTTGCAATTGTCCGCCCCTATTTCCCTTATCCGCCCCTCTTTGCCCTTGTCCGCCCCTCTTTGCCATTGTCCGCCCGTCTTTGAGCTTATCCCGTATTCTCCGCAATTCTCCGCCCCTCTTTGCCCTTGTCCCGTATTCTCCGCACTTCTTTACCCCTCTTTGCCCTTGTCCCGTATTCTCCGCACTTCTCCGCCCGTCTTTGCACTTATCCGTCCGTTTTTTCTCCTTGTCCTACACCTTTCCCCTTGTGCAACCCTCTTTGCACTTGTCCGCCCGTCTTTTCCCTTTTCCGCCCCTCTTTTCCCTTCTGTGCCCCTCTTTGCCCTTCTCTGCACCTCTTTGCCCTTCTCTGCCCCTCTTTGACCTTCTCAGCCCCTCTTTGCTATTATCCCGTATTCTCCGTCCCTCTTTGCCCTTCTCCGCCCCTCTTTGCCCTTGTCCACCCCTCTTTGCCCTTATCTGCCCTTCCTTGAACTTGTCTGCCCCTCTTTGCCCTTGTCCGCACCTCTTTGCCCTTGTCCGACCCTCTATGAATTTGTCCGCACCTCTTTCTGCTTGTCCGCCCCTCTTTGCACTTGTCCGCCCCTCTTTGCATTTGTCCGCCCCTCTTTGCCCTTGTCGACACCTCTTTGCAATTGTCCGTCCGTCTTTGCACTTTTCCGACCCTCTTTGCCCTTGTCCCGTATTCTCCGCCCTGGTCCGCCACTCTTTGCACTTGTCTGCCCCTCTTTGCCGTTGCCCACCCCTCTTTGCCATTGTCCGCCCCTTTTTGAACTTGTCCCGTATTCTCCGCAATTCTCCGCCCCTTTTTGCAATTCTCCCGTATTTTCCGCAATTCTCCGCCCGTCTTTGTCCTTGTCCGCTCTTTTTTTCCACTTGTCTGCCCCTCTTTGCACTTGTCCGCCCCTCTTTGCACTTGTCCGCCCCTCTTTGCCCTTGTCAGCACCTCTATCCCTTTTCCGTGCTTCTTTGCCCATGTCCGCCCCTCTTTCCCCTTGTCCGCCACTCTTTGCCCTTGTCCGCACCTCTTTATCCTTCTCCGCCCCTCTTTGCACTTGTCCGCCACTCTTTGCCCCTGTCCGAACCTCTTTCACCTTGTCCGCCCCTCTTTCCCCTTGTCCGCCCCTCTTTGCACTTTTCCTCCCCTCTTTGCCCTTGTCCACCCCTCTTTGCAATTGTCTGCCCCTCTTTGCGCTTCTCCGACAGTCTTTGCCCTTGTCCGACCCTCTTTGCCCTTGTCCGACCCTCTTTGCCCTTGTCCGACCCTCTTTGCACTTCTCCCGTTTTTCTCGGCACGTCTCCGCCCCTCTTTGCTCTTGTCCGCCCCTCTTTGCCCTGGTCCGAACCTCTTTGATCTTGTCTGCACCTCTTATCCATTGTCCGCCACTCTTTCCCCTTGTCCCATGTTCTCTGCACTTCTCCAACCCTCTTTGCCCTTGTCCACCCCTCTTTCCCCTTGTCCGCCTCTCTTTGCCCTTGTCCCGTATTCTCCGCACTTCTCCGCCTCTCTTTGCTCTTGTCCCGTATTCTCCGCACTTCTCCGCCCCTCTTTGCCCTTTTCTGCACCTCTTTGACCTTGTCCGCCGCTCTTTGCACTTCTCCGAACCTCTTTCCCTTGTCCGCCCCTCTTTGCACTTGTCCACCCCTCTTTGCCCTTGTCTGCCCCTCTGTGCCTTTGTCCCGTATTCTCCGCACTTCTCCACCCCTTCTTTGCCCTTGTCCGCCCCTCTTTGCCCTTCTCCGTCCCTCTTTGCACTTGTCCGCCCCTCTTTGCTCTTGTCTGCACCACTTTGCCCTTGTCCGCCCCTCTTTGCCCTTCTCCCGTATTCTCCGACCCTTTTTGCCCTTGTCCCATATTCTCTGCACTTCTCCACCCGTCTTTGCCCTTGTCCGCCAGTCTTTGCCCTTCTCTGCCCCTCTTTGCACTTGTCCGCCCGTCTTTGCACATTTCCGACCGTCTTTGCCCTTGTCCTCCCGTCTCTGCCCTTCTCCGCCCGTCCTTGCTCTTTTCCGCCCCTCTTTACACTTGTCCGCCCCTCTTTGCCCTTTTCCGCCCCTCTTTGTCTTTGTCCGCCCCTCTTTGCCTTTGTCCGCTCGTCTTTGCCCTTGTCCGCACCTCTTTGCCCTTGTCTGACCCTCTTTGCCCTTGTCCCGTATTCTCTGCACTTGTCCGCCCCTCTTTGCCCTTGTCCCGTATTCTCTGCACTTGTCCACCCCTCTTTGCCCTTGTCCCGTGTTCTCCGCACTTGTCCGCCCCTCTTTACCCTTGTCCAGCCCTCTTTGCCCTTATCCCGTATTCTTCGCACTTCTCTGTCCCTCTTTGCCCTTGTCCTGTATTCTCCGCAATTCTAAGACACTCTTTGACCTTGTCCCGTATTCTCCGCACTTCTCAGCCCCTCTTTGCCCTTACCCACCCTCTTTGTCCTTATCTGCCCTTCTTTGAACTTGTCCGCCCCTCTTTGACCTTGCCCGCCCCTCTTTGCCATTGTCCGCCACTCTTTGCCCTTCTCCGCTCCTCTTTGCCCTTGTCCGCCCCTCTTTGCACTTGTCCCGTATTCTCCGCAATTCTCCGCCCCTATTTTCCCGTTTCCCGTATTCTCCGCACTTCTCTGCCCCTCTTTGCCCTTGTCCACCCCTCTTTGCCCTTGTCCCATATTCTCTGCAATTCTGCGCCCCTCTTTGCACTTGTCCATCCCTCTTTGCCCTTTGTCCGCCACTCTTTGCCCTTGTCTGCCCCTCTTTGCCCTTGTCCGCCCCTCTTTGCCCTTGTCCCGTATTCTCTGCACTTCTCCGCCACACTTTGCCCTTGTCCCGTATTCTCCGCACTTCTCCAAACCTCTTTCCCCTTCTCCGTCCAGCTTTGCCCTTCTCCGCCCCTCTTTGACCTTAACCACCCCTCTTTGACCTTGTCCCGTATTCTCCGCCCCTCTTTGCCTTTGTCCGCCACTCTTTGACCTTTTCCGCATCTCTTTGCGCTTGTCCGCCCCTCTTTGCACTTCTCCCGTATTCTCCGCAATTCTCCGCCCCTCTTTGCCCTTGTCCCATATTTTCCGCACTTCTCCGCCACTCTTTCCCCTAGTCCACCCCTTTCGCTTGTCCGTCCCTCTTTGCGCTTCTCCGCACCTCTTTGCCCTCTTCCGCCCCTCTTTGCCCTTGTCCGACCCTCCTTCCCATTGTCCCGTATTCTCCGCACTTCTCTGCCCCTCTTTGCCCTTGTCCGCGCCTCCTTGCCCTTGTCTGCCCCTCTTTGACCTTGTCTCATGTTCTCTGCATTTCTACTCCCCTCTTTGCCCTTGTCTGCTCCTCTTTGCCCTTGTCCCATATTCTGCGCACTTCTCCGCCCCTCTTTGCCCTTGTCCCGTATTCACCGCACTTGTCTGCCCCTCTTTGCACTTCTCCGCTCCTCTTTGCCCTTGTCCGCCCCTTTTTGCCCTTGTCCGCCCCTCTTTCCCCTTGTCCCGTATTCTCCACAATACTCCGCACCATCTTTGATCTTGTCAGCCCCTCTTTGCCCTTGTCCGCCCCTCTTTGCCCTTGCCCGCCCCTCTTTGCCCTTGTCCGCCCCTCTTTGCACTTGTGTGCCCCACTTTGACATTTTGTGCCCCTCTTTCCCCTTGTGCACCCCTCTCTCCCCTTCTCCGCCCCTGTTTGCCCTTGTCCGCCCCTCTTTGAACTTCTCCCTTATTCTACTCAATTCTCCGCACCTCTTTGCCCTTGTCCGCCCTTCTTTGCCATTCTCCGCCCCTCTTTGCACTTGTCCCGTATTCTCCGCTCTTGTACGCCCCTCTTTGCCCTTGTCCGCCCCTCTTTGCCCTTGTCCGCCCCACTTTGCCCTTGTCCGCCCCACTGTGCACTTGTCCGACCCTCTTTGACCTTGTCCCTTATTCTCCGCACCTGTCCGCCCCCTATGCCCTAGTCCCGTATTCTCCGCAATTCTCCGCCCCTCTTTGCCCTTGTCCGCGCCTCTTTGCCCTTGTCCGCACCTCTTTGCCCTTGTCCGCACCTCTTTTCCCTTGTCCGCCACTCTTTCCCATTGTCCCATGTTCTCTGCACTTCTCCAAACCTCTTTGCCCTTGTCCGCCCCTCTTTGCTCTTCTCCCGTATTCTGCGCACTTCTCCGCCCCTCTTTGCCCTTGTCCACACCTCTTTGCCCTTGTCCGCCCCCTTTGCCCCAACTTCCCCTCTTTCCCCTTGTCCATCCCTCTTTGCCCTTGTCCTCCCCTCTTTGCCCTTTTCCGCCCCTCTTTGCCCTTCTCCCTTATTCTACTCACTTTGCCGCACCTCTTTGCCCTTGTCCACCCCTCTTTGCCCTTGTCCCATATTGTCAGCCCCTCTTAGCCCTTGTCCGCCCCTCTTTGCCCTTGTCCGCCATTCTTTCTCCTTGTCCAACCCTCTTTGCCCTTGTCCCGTATTCTCCGCAATTCTCCGCCCCTCTTTACCCTTGTCTGCCCCTATTTGCCCTTGTCCGCCCCTCTTTGAACTTGTCCGCCCCTCTTTGCACTTGTCCCATATTTTCCGCACTTCTCTGCCCCTCTTTGCCCTAGTCCTCCCTTCTTTGCCTTTCTCCGTCCCTCTTTGCCCCTGTCTGCCCCTCCTTGCCCTTCTCTGACCCTCTTTGCTCTTGTCCGCCCCTCTTTGCCCTTGTCCAGTATTTCCCGCACTTCTCTGCCCTCTCGTTGCCCTTGTCCGCCGCTCTTTGCACTTGTCCGCCCCGCTTTGCACTTCTCCGCCCTTCTTTGCCCTTGTCCAACCCTCTCTGCCCTTGTCCGACCCTCTTTGTTCTTGTCCACCCGTCTTTGCAATTCTCCGCGCCTCTTTGCCCTTGTCCCGTATTCTCCACAATTGTCCGCCCCTCTGTGACCTTGTCCGCCCCTCTTTGCTCTTGTCCGCACCTCTTTGCCCTTGTCCACCCATCTTTTCCCTTGTCCATCCCTCTTTGCCCTTGTCCGCCCCTCTTTGCCCTTGTCCGCCCCTCTTTGCCCTTGTCCCGTATTGTCAGCCCCTCTTAGCCCTTGTCCACCCCTCTTTGCACTTGTCTGCCTTTCTTTGTAATTGTCCGCCCCTCTTTGCCCTTGTCCCGTATTCTCCGCACTTCTCCAACCCTCTTTGCACTTCTCCGCCCCTCTTTGCCCTTGTCCGCCCCTCTTTGCCCTTTTCCCGTATTCACCGCCCTTGTCCGCCCCTCTTTGCCCTTGTCCCGTATTGTCAGCCCCTCTTAGCCCTTGTCCACCCCTCTTTGCACTTGTCTGCCTTTCTTTGTAATTGTCCGCCCCTCTTTGCCCTTGTCCCGTATTCTCCGCACTTCTCCAACCCTCTTTGCCCTTGTCCGCCCCTATTTGCCTTTGTCCGCCCCTCTTTGCCTTTGTCTGCCCCTCTTTGACCTTGTCTGCCCCTCTTTGCCCCTGTCTGCCCCTCTTTGCCCTTGTCCGGTATTCTCCGCACTTCTCCTCCCCTCTTTTCTTTTGTCCTGTATTCTCTGCACTTCTCCAACCCTCTTTGCCCTTGTCCGCCCCTCTTTGCCCTTGTCCGACCCTCTTTGCACTTGTCCGCCCCTCTTTGCCCTTGTCCGTCCCTCTTTGCCCTTGTCCGGCCCTCTTTGCCCTTGTCCGCCCCTCTTTGCTCTTGTCCGCCCCTTTTTGCCCTTGTCCTGAATTCTCCGCAATTCTCCGCCCCTCTTTCATCTTGTCCTGTATTCTCCGCACTTGTCCGCCCCTCTTTGCCATTGTCCGCCCCTCTTTCCCCTTGTCCGCCCCTATTTGCCCTTGTCCGCCCCTCTTTCCCCTTGTCCGTACCTCTTTGCCCTTGTCCCGTATTCTCGGCTCCTCTTTGCCCTTGTCCGCCCCTCTTTGCCCTTGTCCGACCCTCTTTGCCCTTGTGCGCCGCACTTTGCCCTTTTCCGCCCCACTTTGCACTTGTCCGCCCCTCTTTGCCCTTGTCCCGTATTCTCAGCAATTCTCCGCCCCTCTTTTCCCTTGTCCTTGCCTCTTTGCACTTGTCCGCAAGTCTTTGCCCTTTTCAGCACCTCTTTTCCCTTGTCCGCCACTCTTTCCCCTTGTCCCATGTTCTCTGCCCTTTCCCAACCCTCTTTGCCCTTGTCCGGCCCTCTTTGCCCTTGTCCCGTATTCTGCGCATTTCTCCTCCCCTCTTTGCACTTGTCCACACCTCTTTACCCTTGTCCGCCCCTCTTTGCCTTTGTCCCATATTCTCCGCAATTCTCCGCCCCTCTTTGCCCTTGTCCGCCCCTATTTGCCATTGTCCGCCCCTATTTCCACTTGTTCGCTCCTCTTAGCCCTTGTCCCGTATTCTCCACAATTGTCCGCCCCTCTGTGCCCTTGTCCGCCCCTCTTTGCACTTGTCTGCACCTCTTTGCATTTGTCCATTATTCTCCTCCCTTTTCCGCCCCTCTTTGCCCTTGTCTGCCCCTCTTTACCCTTGTCCGCTCCTCTTTGCACTTGTCCCGTATTCTCCGAACCCTTCTGCTCATCTTTGCACTTGTCCCGTATTGTCTGCATTTGTCCGCACCTCTTTGGCCTTGTCGGACCCTCTTTGCTCTTGTCCGATCCCTCTTTGCCCTTGTCCGCCCCTCTTCGCCTTTGTCCACCCCACTTTGCCCTTTGCCCTGTTTGCACTTGTCTGCCCCTCTTTAACCATGTCCCCTATTCTCATATGTCAAATGTCTTTGACCTTGTGCCGTATTTTCCGCACTTCTCCGCCCCTCTTTGCCCTTGTCCGCCAATATTTGCCCTTGTCCACCCCTCCTTGCCAGTGTCCTACCCGCTTTGCACTTGTCCGCCCCTCTTTGCCCTTGTTCACCCCTCTTTGCCCTTGTCCGTTCCTCCTTCCCCTTGTCCGCTCCTCTTTGCCCTTCTCCGCCCCTCTTTGCCCTTGTCCCATATTCTCAGCAATTCTCTGCCCCTCTTTGCCCTTGTCCACCCCTCCTTACCCTTGTCCACCCCTCTTTGTAATTTTACGCTCCTCTTTGCCCTTGTCCGCCCCTCTTTGACCTTGTCCCTTATTTTCCGCACTTCACCGCCCCTCTTTGAACTTATCCGCCCCTCTTTGCACTTGTCCGTCCCTCTTTGCCTTTGTCCGACCCTCTTTGCCCTTGTCCGCCCCTCTTTGCCATTGTCCACCTCTCTTTGCCCTTGTCCGCCCCTCCATGATATTTTTCCGACTCTCTTTGCCCTTGTCCGCCCCTCTTTGCCCTTGTCCCGTATTTTCCGCACTTCTCCTCCCCTCTTTGATTTGTCCACTCCTCTTTGCCCTTGTCCGCCCCTCTTTGATTTTCCGCCCGTCTTTGCCCTTTTCCGCCCCTCTTTGCTCTGGACCGCACCTCTTGGCCCTTCTCTGCCCCTCTTTGCCCTTGTCCCGTATTCTCCGCAATTCTCCGCCCCTCTTTGCTCTTCTCCGCCCCTCTTTGCTCTTCTCCGCCCCTCTTTGCCCTTGTCCGAACCTCTTTGCCCTTGTCCGAACCTCTTTGCCCTTGTCCGCCCCTCTTTGCACTTCTCCCGTATTCTCCGCTCTTGTACGCCCCTCTTTGCCCTTGTCCGCCCCTCTTTGCACTTCTCCGCCCCTCTTTGCCCTTGTCCCATATTTTCCGCACTTCTCCACCACTCTTTGCTCTTGTCCCGTATTCTCCGCACTTCTCCGCCCGTCTTTTCCAAAGACCGTCCGTTTTTTCCCATTGTCCGTCCGTTTTTTCCCATTGTCCGTCCGTTTTTTCCCATTGTCCGCCCCTCTTTGGCCTTGTCCGCCCCTCTTTGCATTTGTCCGCCTGTCTTTGCCATTGTCAGACCCTCTTTGCCCTTGTCCGCCCCTCTTTCCCCTTGTCGGCCCCTCTTTGCCCATACCCAACTCTCTTTGCCCTTGTCCTGTGTTCTCCGCACTTCTCAGACCCTCTTTGCCTTTGTCCGCCCCTCTTTGCCCTTGTCTGCCCCTCTTTGCCCTTGTCTGCCCCTCTTTGCCCTTGTCGGCCCCTCTTTGCTTTTGTCCGTCTCTCTTTGTGCTTGTCCTGTGTTCTCCGCACTTCTCCGCTCCTCTTTGCCATTGTCCGCCCCTCTTTGCCCTTGTCCCGTATTCTCCGCACTTCTCCGCCCCTCTTTCCCTTTGTCCGCCCCTCTTTGCCCTTGTCCCGTATTCTCCACACTTGTCCGCCCCTCTTTGCCCTTGTCCGCCCCTCTTTGCCCTTGTCCGCCCCTCTTTGCCCTTGTCTGCCCCTCTTTGCCCTTGTCCGCCACTCTTTGCCCTTGTCTGCCCCTCTTTGCCCTTGTCCGCCACTCTTTGCCCTTGTCCCGTATTCGACGCACTTGTCCGTCCCTCTTTGCTCTTGTCCCGTATTCTCCACACTTCTCCGCCCCTCTTTGCCCTTGTCCGCTCCTCTTTGCCCTTGTCCGCCCATCTTTGCAATTGTCCGCCCCTATTTCCCTTATCCGCCCCTCTTTGCCCTTGTCCGCCCCTCTTTGCCATTGTCCGCCCGTCTTTGAGCTTATCCCGTATTCTCCGCAATTCTCCGCCCCTCTTTGCCCTTGTCCCGTATTCTCCGCACTTCTTTACCCCTCTTTGCCCTTGTCCCGTATTCTCCGCACTTCTCCGCCCGTCTTTGCACTTATCCGTCCGTTTTTTCTCCTTGTCCTACACCTTTCCCCTTGTGCAACCCTCTTTTCCCTTTTCCGCCCGTCTTTTCCCTTTTCCGCCCCTCTTTTCCCTTCTGTGCCCCTCTTTGCCCTTCTCTGCACCTCTTTGCCCTTCTCTGCCCCTCTTTGACCTTCTCAGCCCCTCTTTGCTATTATCCCGTATTCTCCGTCCCTCTTTGCCCTTCTCCGCCCCTCTTTGCCCTTGTCCACCCCTCTTTGCCCTTGTCCGCCCCTCTTTCCCCTTCTCCGCCCCTCTCTTCCCTTCTCCGCCCCTCTTTGCCCTTGTCCGCCCCTCTTTGCCATTGTGCGCCCCTCCTTGCCCTTGTCGCGTTTTCTCCACACTTCTCCGCCCCTCTTTGCACTTCTCGAGTATTCTCCACACTTCTCCGCCCCTCTTTGCCCTTGTCCACCCCTTTTTGCCCTTGTCCGCCCCTTTTTGCCCTTGTCCGTCCCGCTTTGCACTTGTCCGTCCCTCTTTGCACTTCTCCGCCCCTCTTTACACTTGTCGTATATTCTCCACACTTGTACGCCCCTCTTTGCCCTTGTCCGCCCCTCTTTGCCCTTGTCCGCCCTTCTTTGCCCTTGTCCGCCCCTCTTTGACCTTGCCCGCCCCTCTTTGCCATTGTCCGCCACTCTTTGCCCTTCTCCGCTCCTCTTTACCCTTGTCCGCCCCTCTTTGCACTTGTCCCGTATTCTCCGCAATTCTCCGCCCCTATTTTCCCGTGTCCCGTATTCTCCGCACTTCTCTGCCCCTCTTTGCCCTTGTCCAACCCTCTTTGCCCTTGTCCCATATTCTCTGCAATTCTGCGCCCCTCTTTGCACTTGTCCATTCCTCTTTGCCCTTTGTCCGCCACTCTTTGCCCTTGTCTGCCCCTCTTTGCCCTTGTCCGCCCCTCTTTGCCCTTGTCCCGTATTCTCTGCACTTCTCCGCCACATTTTGCCCTTGTCCCGTATTCTCCGCACTTCTCCAAACCTCTTTCCCCTTCTCCGTCCAGCTTTGCCCTTCTCCGCCCCTCTTTGACCTTAACCACCCCTCTTTGACCTTGTCCCGTATTCTCCGCCCCTCTTTGCCTTTGTCCGCCACTCTTTGAACTTTTCCGCAACTCTTTGCCCTTGTCCGCCCCTCTTTGCACTTCTGCCGTATTCTCCGCAATTCTCCGCCCCTCTTTACACTTGTCCCATATTTTCCGCACTTCTCCGCCACTCTTTCCCCTAGTCCACCCCTTTCGCTTGTCCGTCCCTCTTTGCGCTTCTCCGCACCTCTTTGCCCTCTTCCGCCCCTCTTTGCCCTTGTCCGCCCCTCCTTCCCGTTGTCCCGTATTCTCCGCACTTCTCTGCCCCTCTTTGCCCTTGTCCGCGCCTCTTTGCCCTTGTCTGCCCCTCTTTGACCTTGTCTCATGTTCTCTGCATTTCTACTTCCCTCTTTGCCCTTGTCTGCTCCTCTTTGCCCTTGTCCCATATTCTGTGCACTTCTCCGCCCCTCTTTGCCCTTGTCCCGTATTCACCGCACTTGTCTGCCCCTCTTTGCACTTCTCCGCTCCTCTTTGCCCTTGTCCGCCCCTTTTTGCCCTTGTCCGCCCCTTTTTCCCCTTGTCCCGTATTCTCCACAATACTCCGCACCATCTTTGATCTTGTCAGCCCCTCTTTGCCCTTGTCCGCACCTCTTTGCCCTTGTCCGCCCCTGTTTGCCCTTGTCCGCCCCTCTTTGACCTTCTCCCTTATTCTACTCAATTCTCCGCACCTCTTTGCCCTTGTCCGCCCCTCTTTGCACTTGTCCGCCATTCTTTGTCCTTGTCCAACCCTCTTTACCCTTGTCCCGTATTCTCTGCAATTCTCCGCCCCTCTTTGCACTTGTCCGCCCCTCTTTGCCCTTGTCCGCCCTTCTTTGCCCTTGTCCACCCGTCTTTGCCCTTGTCTGCCCGTCTTTGCTCTTCTCCGCCCCTCTTTGCCCTTGTCCGCCCCTCTTTGCACTTGTCCCATATTCTCCGCACTTCTCCGCCCCTCTTTGCCCTTGTCCCGTATTCACAGCACTTGTCTGCCCCTCTTTGCACTTCTCCACTCCTCTTTGTCCTTGTCCGCCCCTCTTTTCCCTTGTCCGTCCCTCTTTGCCCTACTCTGCCCCTCTTTGCCCCTGTCTGCCCCTCTTTGCCGTTGTCCCGTATTCTCCGCACTTCTCCGCCCCTCTTTGCCCTTGTCCCGTTTTCTCCGCACTGCTCCACCCCTCTTTGCCCTTGTCCGCCCCTCTTTCACTTGTCTGCCCCTCATTGCACTTGTCCGTCCCCTTTGCTCTTTTCCGCCCCTCTTTGCGCTTGTCTGCCCCTCTTTGCCCTTGTCCCGTATTCTCCGCTATTCTCCGCCCCTCTTTGCCCTTGTCCGCACGTCTTTTCCCTTGTCCGCCACTCTTTACCCCTGTCCCATATTCTCTGCACTTCTCAAACCCTCTTTGCCCTTGTCCGCCCCGCTTTGCCCTTGTCCCGTATTCTGCGCACTTCTCTGCCCCTCTTTGCCCTTTTCCACTCCTCTTTACCCTTGTCCGCCCCTCTTTGCCTTTGTCCCGTATTCTACGCACTTCTCCGCCCCTTCTTTGCCCTTGTCCGCCCCTCTTTGCCCTTGTCCACACCTCTTTGCCCTTGTCCGCCCCCTTTGCCCCTATCTGCCCCTCTTTGCCCTTGTCCGCCCCTCTTTTTCCTTCTCCGCCCCTCTTTGCACTTGTCCGCCCCTCTTTGACCTTATCTTCCCCTCTTTGTGATTGTCCGCCCCTCTTTACACTTGTCCGCCCCTCTTTTCCCTTGTCCTGTATTTTCTGCACTTCTCCGCCTCTCTTTGCCCTTGTCCGACCCTCTTTGCCCTTGTCCGCCCCTCTTTGCCCTTGTATGCCCCTCTTTGCCCTTGTCCGCACCTCTTTGCCATTGTCCGCCCCTCTTTGCTATTGTCCGACCATCTTTGATCTTGTCCCGTATTCTCCACCCTTGTCTGATACTCTTTGCCCTTGTCCGCCCCTCTTAGCACTTCTCCGCCCCTCTTTGCCCTTGTCCGAACCTCTTTGCCCTTGTCTCCCCCTTCTTTGCACATTTCCGCACCTCTTTGCCTTTGTCCCGTATTCTCCGCATTTGTCCGCCCCTCTTTGCCCTTGTCCGCTCTTCTTTGCCCTTTTCTCGTATTCTCCGCACTTGTCCACTCCTCTTTGCCTTGTCCGCCCTTCCTTGCCTTTATGCCATATTATCCGCACTTCTCCGCCCCTCTTTGCCATTGTACGCCCCTCTTTGCCCTGGTCCGCCCCCCTTTGCCCTTCTCCGAACTTCTTTGCTCTTGTCCCGTATTTTCCGCACTTCTCTGCCCCTCTTTGCTCTTGTCCGCCCCTCTATGCCCTTGTCCCGTATTCTCTGGAATTGTCCGCCCCTCTTTGCCCTTGTCCGCCCCTCTTTGCCCTTGTCCACCCCTCTTTGCCCTTGTCCGCCCCTCTTTTCCCTTATCCGCCACTCTTTGCTCTTCTCCGCCCCTCTTTGCACTTGTCCGCCCCTCTTTGCCCTTGTCCACACCTCTTTACCCTTGTAACCTATTCTCCGCCCTTGTCCACCCCTCTTTTCCCTTGTCCCGTATTCTCCGACCTTGTCCGCCCCTTTTTGCTCTTGTCCCGTATTCTCCAATCTTTTCCGCACCGCTTTGCCCTTGTCCCGTATTCTCCGATCTTGTCCGCCCCTCTTTGCCCTTGTCCGCTCCTCTTTGCCCTTGTCCGCCCCTCTTTGCCCTTATGCGCCCCTCCTTGGACTTCTCCTACCCTCCTTGCACTTCTCCGCCCGTCTTTACCCTTGTCCTACGCTCTTTGCCCTTGTCTGACCCTCTTTGCCCTTGTCCGGCCCTCTTTACCCCTGTCCGCTCCTCTTTGTCCTTGTCCGACCCTCTTTACACTTCTTCGCCCCTCTTTGCCATTCTCCGACCCTCTTTGCCCTTGTCCGCCCCTCTTTGCCATTGTCTACCTCTCTTTTCCCTTGTCCGCCCGCCCATGACATTTGTCCGACTCTCTTTGCCCTTGTCCGCCCCTCTTTGCCCTTGTCCCGTATTTTCCGCACTTCTCCTCCCCTCTTTGATTTGTCCACCCCTCTTTGCCCTGGTCCGCCCCTCTTTGCTTTTTCCGCGTCTCTTTGCCCTTTTCCGCCCCTCTTTGCCCTTTTCCGCCCCTCTTTGCCCTTTTCCGCCCCTCTTTGCTCTTGTCCGCCCCTCTTTGCCCTTCTCCGCCCCTCTTTGCCCTTGTCCCGTATTCTCCTCAATTCTACGCCCCTCTTTTCCCTTGTCCGCCCCTCTTTGCCCTTCTCTGACCCTCTTTGCTCTTGTCCCGTATTCTCGGCAATTCTCCGTCACTCTTTGCCCTTGTCCGCCCCTCTTTGCCCTTGTCCGCCCCTCTTTGCCCTTGTCCGTCCCTCTTTGCCCTTTTCCGCCTCTCTTTGCCCTTCTCCACCCCTCTTTGCTCTTGTCCGCACACCTTTGCCCTTGTCCGACCCTCTTTGCCCTTGTCTGACCCTCTTTGCCCTTGTCCCATATTCTCCGCCCTTGTCTGACATTCTTTGCCCTTTTCCGCCCCTCTTTGCCCTTCTCCAGCCCTCTTTGCTCTTGTCCGCACCTCTTTGCCCTTGTCCGCCCCTCTTTGCACTTGTCTGCACCTCTTTGCATTTGTCCATTATTCTCCTCCCTTTTCCGCCCCTCTTTGCCCTTGTCTGCCCCTCTTTACCCTTGTCCGCTCCTCTTTGCACTTGTTCCGTATTCTCCGAACCCTTCTGCTCATCTTTGCACTTGTCCCGTATTGTCTGCATTTGTCCGCACCTCTTTGGCCTTGTCGGACCCTCTTTGCTCTTGTCCGATCCCTCTTTGCCCTTGTCCACCCCACTTTGCCCTTGTCCACCCCACTTTGCCCTTGTCCGCCCCTCTTTGACCTTGTCTGCCCCTCTTTGCCCTTGTCCGCCCTGTTTGCACTTGTCTGCCCCTCTTTAACCATGTCCCCCTGTCTTTGACCTTGTGCCATATTTTCCGCACTTCTCCGCCCCTCTTTGCCCTTGTCCGCCAATCTTTGCCCTTGTCCACCCCTCCTTGCCAGTGTCCTACCCGCTTTGCCCTTGTCCGCCCCTCTTTGCCCTTGTTCACCCCTCTTTGCCCTTGTCCGTTCCTCTTTGCCCTTGTCCGCTCCTCTTTGCACTTGTCCACCCCTCTTTACCCTTGTGCACCCCTCTTTGCAATTTTCCGCTCCTCTTTGACCTTGTCCGCTCCTCTTTGCCCTTTTCCGATCCTCTTTGATCCTGTCCCGTGTTCTCCACACTTCTCCGCCCCTATTTGCCCTTGTCCGCTCCTCTTTACCCTAGTCCGCCTCTGTTTGCACTTGTCCGACCCTCTTGGCCCTTGTCCACCCCTTTTTGCCCTTTTCCGCCCCTCTTTGCCCTTCTCAGACCCGCTTTGCCCTATTCTGACCCTCTTTGACCTTGTCCCTTATTTTCCGAACTTCTCCGCCCCTGTTTACCCTTGTCCGCCCCTCTTTGCCCTTGTCCACCCCTCTTTGCCATTGTCCGACCCTCTTTGCCCTTGTCCGCCCCTCTTTGCCATTGTCCACCTCTCTTTGCCCTTGTCCGCCCCTCCATGATATTTGTCCGACTCTCTTTGCCCTTGTCCGCCCCTCTTTGCCCTTTTCCCGTATTTTCCGCACTTCTCCTCCCCTCTTTGATTTGTCCACCCCTCTTTGCCCTGGTCCGCCCCTCTTTGATTTTCCGCCCCTCTTTGCCCTTTTCCACCCCTCTTTGCTCTGGACCGCCCCTCTTTGCCCTTCTCCGCCCCTCTTTGCCCTTGTCCCGTATTCTCCTCAATTCTACGCCCCTCTTTTCACTTGACCGCCCCTCTTTGCCCTTGTCCCATATTCTCTGCATTTCTCCGCCCCTTTTTGCCCTTGTCCGACACTCTTTTCCCTTGTCCGCCCCTCTTTGCCCTTGTCCGCCCCTCTTTGCACTTTTCCTCCCCTCTTTTCCCTTGTCCACCCCTCTTTGACCTTGTCTGACCCTCTTTGCGCTTCTCTGACCATCTTTGCCCGTTGTTCGACACTCTTTGCCCTTGTCCGACCCTCTTTGCACTTCTCCCGTATTTTCGGCACTTCTCTGTCCCTCTTTGCCATTCTCCGCCCCTCCTTGCCCTTGTCCGACCGTCTTTGCCCTTGTCCGCCCCTCTTTGCCCTTCTGCAACCCTCTTTGCCCTTGTCCGACCCTTTTTTCCCTTGTCAGCCCCTCTTTCCCCTTATCCGCCCCTCTTTGCCCTTGTCCGCCCCTCTTAGCCCTTTTCTACCCTCTTTGCCCTTGTCTACCCCTCTTTGCCCTTGTCCGCCCCTCTTTGCCCTTGTCCGCCCCTCTTTGCCCTTGTGTGCCCCTCTTTGCCCTTGTCCACCCCACTTTGTCCTTGTCCCTTATTCTACGCATTTCTCCGCACCTCTTTGCCCTTGTCCGCCCCTCTTTGCCCTTGTCCACCATTCTTTGCTCTTGTCCGCACCTCTTTGCCTTTGTCCTGTATTCTAAGCAATTCTCCGCCCCTATTTCCGCTTGTCCGCCACTATTTGCACTTGTCCGCCCCTGTTTGCCCTTGTCTGCCCCTCTTTGCACTTGTCCCTTATTCTCCGCACTTGTCTGCCCCTCTTTTCCCTTGTCCACCCTTCTTTGCCCTTGTCCACCCCTCTTTGCCCTGGTCCGCCCCTCTTTGCCCTTGTCCGCCCCTCTTTGCCCTTGTCCGCCCGTCTTTGCACTTGTCCGGTCCCCTTTGCCCTTGTCCGCCCCTCTTTGCCCTTGTCCGCCCCTCTTTGCCCTTGTCCGCCCCTCTTTGCACTTGTCCGCCCCTCTTTGCCCTTGACCACCCCTCTTTGCCCTTCTCCGCTCCTCTTAGCCCTTGTCCCGTATTCTCCACACTTCTTCCCCCGCTTTGCCCTTGTCCCGTATTCTCTGCACTTGTCCGCCCTTCCTTGCCCTTGCCATCCCCTCTTTGCCCTTGTCCGCCCCTCTTTGCCCTTGTCCGCCCCTCTTTGCCCTTGTCCACCATTCTTTGCTCTTGTCCGCACCTCTTTGCCTTTGTCCTGTATTCTAAGCAATTCTCCGCCCCTATTTCCGCTTGTCCGCCACTATTTGCACTTGTCCGCCCCTGTTTGCCCTTGTCTGCCCCTCTTTGCACTTGTCCCTTATTCTCCGCACTTGTCCGCCCCTCTTTGCCCTTGTCCCATATTTTCCGCACTTCTCCTCCCCTCTTTGATTTGTCCACCCCTCTTTGCCCTGGTCCGCCCCTCTTTGATTTTCCGCCCCTCTTTGCCCTTTTCCACCCCTCTTTGCTCTGGACCGCCCCTCTTTGCCCTTCTCCGCCCCTCTTTGCCCTTGTCCCGTATTCTCCTCAATTCTACGCCCCTCTTTTCACTTGACCGCCCCTCTTTGCCCTTGTCCCATATTCTCTGCATTTCTCCGCCCCTTTTTGCCCTTGTCCGCCCCTCTTTGCCCTTGTCCGCCCCTCTTTGCCCTTGTCCGCCCCTCTTTGCACTTTTCCTCCCCTCTTTTCCCTTGTCCACCCCTCTTTGACCTTGTCTGACCCTCTTTGCGCTTCTCTGACCATCTTTGCCCGTTGTTCGACACTCTTTGCCCTTGTCCGACCCTCTTTGCACTTCTCCCGTATTTTCGGCACTTCTCTGTCCCTCTTTGCCATTCTCCGCCCCTCCTTGCCCTTGTCCGATCGTCTTTGCCCTTGTCCGCCCCTCTTTGCCCTTCTGCAACCCTCTTTGCCCTTGTCCGACCCTTTTTTCCCTTGTCAGCCCCTCTTTCCCCTTATCCGCCCCTCTTTGCCCTTGTCCGCCCCTCTTAGCCCTTTTCTACCCTCTTTGCCCTTGTCTACCCCTCTTTGCCCTTGTCCGCCCCTCTTTGCCCTTGTCCGCCCCTCTTTGCCCTTGTGTGCCCCTCTTTGCCCTTGTCCACCCCACTTTGTCCTTGTCCCTTATTCTACGCATTTCTCCGCACCTCTTTGCCCTTGTCCGCCCCTCTTTGCCCTTGTCCACCATTCTTTGCTCTTGTCCGCCCCTCTTTGCCCTTGTCCGCCCCTCTTTCCCTTATCCGCACCTCTTTTCCCTTGTCCCGTATTCTCCGCCCCTCTTTGCCCTTGTCCAACCCTCTTTTCCCTGGTCCGCCCCTGTTTGAACTTGTCCCCCCCTCTTTGCACTTGTGCGCCCCTCTTTGCACTTCTGCCCCCCTGTTTACACTTGTGCGCCGCTCTTTGCCCTTTTCCGCACCTCTTTCCCCTTGTCCGCCCCTCTTTGCCCTTGTCCCGTATACTCCGCACTTCTCCGAACCTCTTTCCCCTTCTCCACCCCTCTTTGCCCTTCTCCGCCCCTCTTTGACCTTGTCCGCCTCTCTTTAACCTTGTCCCGTATTCTCCGCCCCTCTTTGCCCTTGTCCGCGCCTCTTTGCCCTTGTCCCGTATTCTCCGCAACTATCCGCCCCTCTGTGCCCTTGTCCGACCCTCTTTGTTCTTGTCCGCCCCTCTTTGCACTTGTCCATCCCTCTTTGCCCTTCTCCGCCCATCTTTGCCCTTGTCCCGTATTCTCCGCACTTCTCTGACACTTTTTGACTGTCCGCCCCTCTTTGCCATTGTCCGCCCCTCTTTGCCATTTTCCGCCCCTCTTTGCCCTTATCCGCACCTCTTTGCCCTTGTCCAGTATTCTCCGCACTTCTCCGCCCCTTATTTGCCCTTGTCCGCCCCTCTTTGCCCTTGTCCGACCCTCTTTGCAGTTGTCCGCCCCTGTTTGCACTTGTCCGCACCTATTTGCACTTGTCCGACCCTCTTTGCCCTTGTCAGCCCCTCTTTGAACTTATCCACCCCTCTTTGCCCTTTTCCGACCCTCTTTGCGCTTGTCCCGTATTCTCCGCACTTCTCCGCCCCTCTTTGCCCTTGTTCGCCCCTCTTTGCCCTTGTCCGCCCCTCTTTGCCCTTGTCCGCCCCTCTTTCCCCTTGTCCGCCCCTCTTTGCACTTGTCCGAACCTCTTTGCAATTGTCAGACCCTCCTTGCACTTGTCCGCCCCTTTTTGCCCTTGTCCGCCCCTTTTTGCTCTTTTCCGTTCCTCTTTGCCCTTGTCCGCCCCTCTTTGCTCTTGTCCGCCCCTCTTTTCCCTTGTCCGCCCCTCTTTGCCCTTGTCCCGTATTCTCCACACTTCTCCGCACCTCTTTACCCTTGTCCGCCCCACTTTGCCCTTGTCCGCCCCACTTTGCCCTTGTCTGCCCCTCTTTGCCCTTGTCCGCCACTCTTTGACCTTGTCCCGTATTCGCCGCACTTGTCCGCCCCTCTTTGCTCTTGTCCCGTATTCTCCGCACTTCTCCTCCCCTCTTTGCTCTTGTCATGTATTCTCCACACTTGTCTGCCCCTCTTTACACTTGTCTGCCCCTCTTTGCCCTTGTCCGCCCATCTCAGCCCTTGTCCGCCCTGCTTTGCCCTTGTCCGCCCCTCTTTCCCTTATTCGCCCCTCTTTGCCCTTGTCCCGTATTCTCCGCCCCTCTTTGCCCTTGTCCAACCCTCTTTGCCCTAGTCCGCCCCTCTTTGAACTTGTCCCACCCTCTTTGTACTTGTGCGTCCCTCTTTGCGCTTCTGCCCCCCTGTTTACACTTGTGTGCCCCTCTTTGCCCTTTTCCGCCCCTTTTTGCCCTTGTCCGCCCCTCTTTGCCTTTTTCCCATATACTCCGCACTTCTCCGAACCTCTTTCCCCTTGTCCGCCCCTCTTTGCCCTACTCCACTCCTCTTTGACATTCTCTGCCCCTCTTTAACCTTGTCCTGTTTTCTCCGCCCCTCTTTGCCCTTGTCCGCCCTTCTTTGCACTTGTCCGCCCTTCTTTGCCCTTGTCCGCCCCTCTTTGGCCTTGTTCGCCCCTCTTTGCATTTGTCCCGTATTCTCCGCACTTCTCCGCCCATCTTTTCCCTTGTCCCATATTATCCGCAATTCTCCACCCCTCTTTGCCCTTCTCCGCCCCACTTTGCCCTTATCCGCATCTCTTTGCCCTTGTCCAGTATTCTCGGCACTTCTCCGCCCCTTCTTTGCCCTTTTACGCCCCTCTTTGCCCTTGTCCGACCCTCTTTGCAGTTGTCCGCCCCTGTTTGCACTTGTCCGCACCTATTTGCTCTTGTCCGACCCTCTTTGCCCTTGTCCGACCCTCTTTGCCCTTGTCAGCCCCTCTTTGCCATTCTCCGCCCCTCTTTGCCCTTGTCCCGTATTCTTCGCAACTATCCGCCCCTCTGTGCTCTTGTCCGACCCTCTTTGTTCTTGTCTGCCCCTCTTTACACTTGTCCATCCCTCTTTGCCCTTGTCCGCCCCTCTTTGCCCTTGTCCCGTATTCTCCGAACTTCTCCGACCCTCTTTGCACTCTTCCGACCCTCTTTGCAGTTGTCCGCCCCTGTTTGCACTTGTCCGCACCTCTTTGCCTTTGTCCGACCCTCTTTGCCCTTGTCAGCCCCTCTTTGCCCTTATGCGCCCCTCTTTGCCCTTGTCCGCCCCTCTTTGCTCTTGTCCCGTATTCTCCGCACTTCTCCGCCCCTCTTTGCCCTTGTCCGCCCCTATTTGCCCTTTGTCCGCCCCTCTTTGCCCTTGTCCACCCCTCTTTGCACTTGTCCCGTTTTCTCCGCAATTGTCCGCATTCTTTGAACTTGTCCGCCCTTCTTTGAACTTGTCCGCCCCTCTTTGCCCTTGTACGCCCCTCTTTGCACTTCTCCGCCCCTCTTTGCCCTTGTCTGCCCTCTTTGTACTTGTCCGCCCCTCTTTGCCCCTGTCCGACCCTCTTTGAACTTGTCCGCTCCTCTATGCCCATGTCCGTCCCTCTTTGCCCTTGTCCGCCCCTGTTTGCCCTTTTCCGCCCCTCTTTGCGCTTGTCCGCCCCTCTTTGCACTTGTCCGCCCGTCTTTCCCTTTGTCCGCCCGCCTTTGCCCTTGTCCGCCCCTCTTTGCCCTTGTCCGCCCTTCTTTGCCCTTGTCCACCCCTTTTTGCCCGTGTCCCGTATTCTCAGAACTTCTCCGCCCCTCTTTGCCCTTCTCCGCCCCTCTTTGCCCTTCTCCGCCCCTCTTAGCTCTTGTCCGCCCGTCTTTGCCCTTGTCCACCCCTCTTTCCCCTTGTCCGCCTCTCTTTGCCCTTGTCCTGTATTCTCCGCATTTCTCCGACCCTCTTTGCTCTTGTCCCGTATTCTCCGCAATTCTCCGCCCATCTTTGCCCTTTTTACGCACCTCTTTGCCCTTGTTCGCCCCTCTTTGCAGTTGTCCGAACCTCTTTCCCTTCTCCGCCCCTCGTTGCCCTTGTCCGCCACTCTTTGCCCTTGTCCGCACCTCTTTCCTCTTGTCCGCCCCTCTTTGCCCTTGTCCGCCCCTCTTTGCACTTTTCCTCCCCTCTTTGCCCTTGTCCATCCGTCTTTGCAATTGTCCGCCCCTCTTTGCCCTTGTCCGACCCTTTTTTCCCTTGTCCGACCCTTTTTGCCCTTGTCCGACCCTCTTTGCACTTCTCCCGTATTTTCGGCAATTCTCCGCCACTCATTGCCCTTGTCCGCCCCTCTTTGCACTTTTCCTCCCCTCTTTGCCCTTGTCCGACCCTCTTTGCACTTGTCCGCCCCTCTTTGCCCTTATCCGCAGCTCCTTGCCCTTGTCCGAACCTCTTTGTCCTTGTCCAACCCTCTTTGCACTTCTCCCGTATTTTCGGCTCTTCTCCGCCCAACTTTCCTCTTGTCCGCCACTCTTTGCCCTGGTCCGAACCTCTTTGACCTTGTCCGCACCTCTTTTCCCTTGTCCGCCACTCTTTCCACTTGTCCCATGTTCTCTGCACTTCTCCAACCCTCTTTGCCCTTGTCCGCCCCTCTTTGCCCTTGTCCCGTATTCTGCGCACTTCTCCGTCCCTCTTTGCCCTTGTCCGCCCCTCTTTGCCCTTGTCCGCCCCTCTTTGCCCTTGTCCGCCCCTCTTTGCCCTTGTCTGCCACTCGTTGCCCTTCTGCGCCCCTCTTTGCGCTTCTGCGCCCCTCTTTGCCCTTGTGCGCCCCTTCTTTGCCCTTGTCCGCCCCTCTTTTCCCTTGTCCGCCCCTATTTGCCCTTGTCTGCCCCTCTTTGCCATTGTCCGCCCCTCTTTTCCCTTGTCCGCCCCTCTTTGCACTTGTCCCGTATTCTCCATTTTGTCCGCCCCTCTTTGCCCTGGTCCGAACCTCTTTGCCCTTGTCCGCCCCTCTTTGCACTTGTCCGCCCCTCTTTACACTTGTCCCACCTTCTTTGCCCTTGTGCCGTATTTTCCGCACTTCTCCGCTCCTCTTTGCCCTTGTCCGCCCTTCTTTGCCCTTGTCCGCTCCTCTTTGCCCTTGTCCGACCCTCTTTGCCCTTATCCACCCCTGTTTGCCTTTGTCCGCCCCTCCTTGCCCTTGTCCGACCCTCTTTGCTCTTGTCCGCCCCTCTTTGCCCTTGTCCAGTATTTTCTGCACTTGTCCGCCCCTCTTTGCCCTTGTCCGCCCCTCTTTGCCCTTCTCCACCCCTCTTTGCACTTGTCCGCCCCTCTTTGCACTTGTCCGCCCCTCTTTGCACTTGTCTGCCCCTCTTTGCCCTTGTCCACCCCTCTCTGCCCGTTTCCGCGCCTCTTTGCCCTTGTCTGCCCCTATTTGCACTTGTCCCGTATTCTCCGCACTTGTCCACCTTTCTTTTTCCTTCTCCCGTATTCTCCGCCCTACTCCGCCCCTTTTTGCCCTTGTCCCATATTCTCCAATCTTCTCCGCCCCTCTTTGCCATTATCCCATATTCTCCGCAATTATCCACCCTTCTTTGACCTTGTCCCGTATTCTCCGCACTTCTCCGCACCTCTTTGCCCTTGTCCGCCCCTCTTTTCCCTTGTCTGACCCTCTTTGCCCTTGTCCGCCCCTCTTGGCCCTTGTCCGCTCCTCTTTGCCCTTGTCCCATATTCTCCGCACTTCTCCGCCCCTCTTTGCCCTTCTCCCTTTTTCTCCGCACTTCTTTGGCCATCTTTCCCCTTGTCCCGTATTCTCCGCAGTTGTCCGCCCCTGTTTGCCCTTGTCGGACCCTTTTTGCTCTTGTCCGCCCCTCTTTGCACTTGTCCGCCATTCTTTGCACCTGGCACGTATTCTCCGCAATTCTCCGCCCCTCTTTGACCTTGTCCCGTATTCTCTGCACTTCTCTGACCCTCTTTGCCATTCTCCGCCCCTCTTTGCCCTTCTCCGCCCCACTTTGAACTTGTCCACCCCTCTTTCCCCTTGTCCCATATTCTCCGCACTTCTCCACACCTCTTTGCCCTTGTCCGCCCCTCTTTGCCCTTGTCCCGTTTTCTCCACACTTGTCCGCAACTCATTTCCCTTGTCCGCCCCTCTTTGCCCTTGTCCGCCACTCTTTGCCCTTTTCCCGTATTCTCCGCACTTCTCCGCCCCTCTTCGCCCTTGTCCGCACCTCTTAGCCCTTGTCTGCCCCTCTTTGCACTTGTCCGCCCCTCTTTGCACTTGTCCGCCCCTCTTTCCCTTGTCCGCCCCTCTTTCCCTTGTCCGCCCCTCTTTCCCTTGTCCGCCCCTCTTTGCCCTTGTCCGCCCCTCTTTGCCCTTGTCCGCCCCTCTTTGCCCTTGTCCGCCCCTCTTTGCCCTTGTCCGCCCCTCTTTTTCATTGTCCACCCCTCTTTGCCCTTGTCCACCCCTTTTTCCCCTTCTCCCGTATTTTCTGCAATTCTCTGCCCCTCTTTGCCCTTGTCCCGTATTCTCCGCAGTTCAAAATCACTCTTTGACCTTGTCCCGTATTTTCCGCACTTCTCCGCCCCTCTTTGCCCTTTTCCACCCCTCTTTGCCCTTGTCCGCCCCTCTTTGCGCTTATCCGCCTTTCTTTCCCCTTGTCCGACCCTCTTTGCCCTTTTTCGCACCTCTTTGCCCTTGTCCGCCCCTCTTTGATCTTGTCCGCCCCTCTTTGATCTTGTCCGCCCCTCTTTGATCTTGTCCGCCCCTCTTTGATCTTGTCCGCCCCTCTTTGCCCTTGTCCGCCCCTCTTTGCCCTTGTCCGCCCCTCTTTACACTTTTCCGCCCCTCTTTTCTGCTGTCCCACCCTCTTTGCCCTTGTCCCGTATTCTCCGCACTGCTCCGCCCCTCTTTGCCCATGTCCGCCCCTCTTTGCCCTTGTCCGCCCCTCTTTGCCATTCTCCGCCCGTCTTTGACCTTATCCCGTATTCTCCGCAATTCTCCACCCCTCTTTGCCCTTGTCCGACCCTCTTTACACTTGTCCAAACCTCTTCGTCCTTGTCCGCCCCTCTTTTCCCTAGTCCTCCCCTCTTTGCGCTTGTCCGCCCCTCTTTGCCCTTGTTCATCCCTCTTTGCCCTTGTCTGACCCTCTTTGCCCTTGTCCGCCACTCTTTGCTCTTGTGCGTCCCTCTTTGCCCTTATCCGCCCCTCTTTGCCCTTTTGCGCCCCTTCTTTGCCCTTGTCCGCACCTCTTTGCCCTTGTCCGCACCTCTTTGCAATTGTCCCGTATTCTCCACACTTTTCCGAACCTCTTTGCCCTTCTCCCCCACTCTTTGACCTTGTCCGCCCCTCTTTGCCCTTGTCCCGTATTCTCCGTCCCTCTTTGCACATGTCCGCCCCCCTTTGCCCTTGTCCGCCCCTCTTTGCCCTTCTCCACCCCACCTTGCCCTTGTCCCATGTTCTCTGCAATTCTCTGCCCCTCTTTGCCCTTGTCCGCTCCTCTTTCCCTTGTTCCGTATTCTGCGCACTTCTCCACCCCTCTTTTCCCTTCTCTGCCCCCTTTGCACTTGTCAGCCCCTCTTTGACCTTGTCCGCCCCTCTTTGCCCTTGTCCGACCCTCTTTACACTTGTCCCCCCCTCTTTGCCCTTTTCCGCCCCCTTTGCCCTTGTCTGCCCCTCTTAGCCCTTCTCCGCCCCTCTTTGCCCTCGTCCCGTGTTCTCCGCCCCTCTTTGCCCTCGTCCCTTGTTCTCCGCCCCTCTTTGCCCTTTTCCGCCCCACTTTACCATTGTCCGCCCCACTTTGCCCTTGTCCGCCACTCTTTGCCCTTCTCCCGTATTCGCCGCACTTTTCCGCCCCTCTTTGCTCTTGTCCCGTATTCTCCGCAATTCTCCGCCCCTCTTTACCCTTGTCCGTACCTCTTAGCCCTTGTCCGCCCCTCTTTGCACTTGTCCGCCCCTCTTTCCCTTGTCCGTCCCTCTTTGCCCTTCTCCTGTATTCTCCACCCTTGTCCGCCCCTCTTTGACCTTGTCCGCCCCTCTTTGCACTTGTCCGCCCCTCTTTGCCAGTCTCCGCCACTCTTTCCCCTTGTCCCATGTTCTCTGCACTTCTCCAACCCTCTTTGCCCTTGTCCGCCCCTCTTTTCCCTTGTCCCGTATTCAGCGCACTTCTCCTCCCCCTCTTTGCCCTTGTCCGCCCCTCTTTGCCCTTGTCCGCCCCTCTTTGCCCTTGTCCGCCCCTCTTTGCACTTGTCTGCCACTCTTTGCCCTTGTGCGCCCCTCTTTGCTTTTCTGCGCCCCTCTTTGCCCTTGTGCGCCCCTCTTTGCCCTTGTGCGCCCCTTCTTTGCCCTTGTCTGCCCCTCTTTGCCCTTGTCCGCCCCTCTTTGCACTTGTCCTGTATTCTCCACCCCTCTTTGCACTTGTCCGCCCCTCTTTGCCCTTTTCCACACCTCTTTGTGCTTGTCCCGTGTTCTCCGCACTTCTCCGCTCCTCTTTGCACTTGTCCTGTATTCTCCGCACTTCTCCAACCCTCCCTGCCCTTGTCCGCCCCTCTTTGCCCTTGTACCATATTCTCCGCAATTGTCCGCCCCTCTGTGTCCTTGTCCGCCCCTATTTGATCTTGTCCGCCCCTCTTTGCCCTTGTCCATCCCTCTTTGCTCTTGTCCGCCCCTCTTTCCCCTTGTCCGTCCCTCTTCGCCCTTTGTCCGCCCCTCTTTGCCTTTGTCCGCCCCTCTTTGCCCTTCTCCGCCCTCTTGTCCCTTCTCCGCACCTCTTTGTCTCTGTCCAGTATTCTCCGCAATTCTCCGTCCATTCTTTGCCCTTGTCCGCCCCTCTTTGCCCTTGTCCGCCCCTCTATGCACCTGTCCGCCCCTGTTTGCACTTGTCCGCACCTCTTTCCTTTGTCTGACCCTCTTTGCTCTTGTCAGCCCCTCTTTGCCCTTATCCGCCCCTGTTTGCCCTTGTCCGACCCTCTTAGCCCTTTTCCACCCCCTCAGCCCTTGTCTGCCCATCTTTTCTCTTGTCCGCCCCTCTTTGCCATTGTCCGCCCCTCTTTGCCCTTCTCCACCCCTCTTTGCCCTTCTCCGCCCCTCTTTGCCCTTGTCCGACCCTCTTTGCCTTTGTCCGACCCTCTTTGCACTTGTCCGACCCTCTTTGCCCTTGTCCCTTATTCTACGCACTTCTCCGCACCTCTTTGCCCTTGTCCGCCCCTCTTTGCCCTTGTCCCGTATTCTCCGCCCCTCTTTACCCTTGTCCACCCCTCTTTGCCCTTGTCCGCCATTCTTTGCCCTTGTTCGCCCCTCTTTGCCCTTGTCCGCCCCTCTTTGCCCTTGTCCGCCCCTCTTTGCCCTTGTCCCGTATTTTCCGCAAATCTCCACCCCTCTTTGCCCTTGTCCGCCCCTCTTTGCCCTTGTCTGCCCTTCTTTGCCCTTGTCCACCCCCTCTTTGTCCTTGTCCACCCCTTTGCACTTCTCCGCCCCTCTTTGCCTTTATCCACCCTTCTTTGCACTTGTCCGCCACTCTTTGCCCTTGTCCCTTATTCTCCGCACTTCTCTGCCCCTGTTTGCCCTAGTGCCTAGAATAAGGGACAAGGGCAAAGAGGGTCGGACAAGGGCAAAGAGGGTCGGACAAGTGCAAAGAGGTTCGGACAAAGGCAAAGAGGGTCGGACAAGGTCAAAGTGGGGCGGAGAAGGGCAAACAGGGACAGAGAAGTGCGGAGAATATGGGACAAGGGCAAAGAGGGGCGGAGAAGTGCGGAGAACACGGGACAAGCACAAAGAGGTGTGGACAAGGGCAAAGAGGGGCGGACAAGTGCAAAGAGTGGTGGAGAATACAGGACAAGTGTAAAGAGGGGCGGACAAGGTCAAAGAGGGGCGGAGAAGGGCAAAGAGGGGCGGAGAAGGGCAAAGAGGGGCGGAGAATGGCAAAGAGTTTCGGAGAAGTGTGGAGAATACGGGACAAGTGCAAAGAGGGGCGGACAAGTTCAAAGAGGGGCGCACAAGGGCACAGAGTGGCGGACAAGTGCAAAGAGGGGCGGACAAGGGCAAAGAGGGGCAGACAAGTGCAAAGATGGGGAGGAGAAGTGCGGAGAATACGGGACAAAGGAAAAGAGGGGCGGACAATGGTAAAGAGGTGTGGACAAGGGCAAAGAGGGTTGGAGAAGTGCAGAGAACATGGGACAAGGGGAAAGAGTGGCGGACAATGGCAAAGAGGGGCGGACAAGGGCAAAGAGGGTCGGACAAGGTCAGAGAGGGGCGGACTAGGGTGGAGAATACAGGAGAAGGGCAAAGAGGGACGGACAAGGGAAAGGGGGGCGGACAAGTGCAAAGAGGGGCAGACAAGGGCTAAGAGGTGCGGACAAGGGCAAAGAGGGGCGGAGAAGTGCGGAGAATACGGGACAAGAGCAAAGAGGGGCGGACATGTGCGGCGAATATGGGAGAAGGGCAAAGAGTGGCGGACAAGGGCAAAGTGGGGCGGACAATTGTAAAGTGGGGCGGAAAAGGGCAAAGAGGTGCGGAGAACACGGGACGAGGGCAAAGAGGGGCGGACCAGGTCAAAGAGTTGCGGAGACGGGCAAAGAGGGGCGGAGAAGTGCAAAGAGGGGCAGACAAGTGCAAAGAGTGGCGGAAAAGGGCAAAGCGGGGTGGACAAGTTTAAAGAGGGTCGGACAAGGGCAAAGAGGGGCGGACAAGGTCAAAGAGGGCCTGACAAGGTCAAAGGGGGCAGACAAGGGAAAAGAGGGGCGGAGAAGTGCGCAGAATACGGGACAAGGGCAAAGAGGAGCGGACAAGGGCAAAGAGGGGCAGAGAATTGCAGAGAACATGGGACAAGGGCAAAGGGGGGCGGACAAGTGCAAAGAGGTACGGAGAATACGGGACAAGGGCAAAGAGGGGCTGAGAAGGTCAAAGAGGGGCAGAGAAGGGCAAAGAGGTGCGGAGAATGGCAAAGAGGGGCACACAAGGTCAAAGAGGGGCGGAAAAGGGCAAAAACGGGCGGACAAGTGCAAAGAGGTTCGCACAATGGGAAAGAGTTCCTCTGTTTGGAAAACTCGGTCGCTTGTCCTCCGTCCGGCTGCATCAGAGTGGCAGGAAGAGCTAGAGCAGCGTGGTGGGCTCGGGCCCGTCTGGCACAGCTCAGAGGATACCGGATGCTGGGATGTCGCGTGTGGTGGCAAGAGCTACAGGGGTAGGAGGTGGTTCATTTCAAGCACGCTTACTTGGAGTACTTTGCTGTAACAGCTCCTTCCTTTTGCTCTTCCTGGTGGCTCGCTCCAGTGCCCGAGGCAGCGAGCACACTTACAGACAGGCGCCTCCTGCCTTCTTCGCACTGATGATCCCCCCCCACTGCCAGTTTCACCCTCGTCAAAACTGCAAGCGTTTGCTTCCTTTTGGCTTTAATTGCTGTTTTCACAGGTTCACGAGGCAAATCCGGTGCGCGAATAAATACCGCAGCGTAGGAGTGAAGCCGGCGACTGGCCACTGACCGTGCCAAAGTCTCCCGACGTCTCAGGTAGTTGCTGGCATGGATGGGCTTGCATGTGATCATAGGAGGGAGATCTCATTGCTCTCCGCTCTCTTGACAGGCGGAGAGGAGTGGGAGCGGTTGCTTTTGTTTGGCTGCTCAGCCTCAAACCTACACTCGGTTCCGTTCTTGTTATGCTTGATGTGCGGGTGAGGGTGAGCTCCGTCTGAGGCACGGCACACGGGCAGTGCCATGTGGTCTCCGTGGCCTCGCTTCGCATCCAGGCATCTCGTTCTTTGGAGGACAAACCAGGCTTTGTTCCTTCCTACCAATATCGCGTGCCTGAACTAAACCAAAATGCCTCAGCAGATCGCTGCCCCTCTCTGCCAGGCTGAGTCCCTCTCCTGCAGAGGCTTTGGTGACAGGTGCTTGCTGAACGGGAGCCGACGCGTGTGTCTGGAAGAGCTGCCTCGCCGTCGCACCTCTCGCTTATACACGTGTGTTTCTCAGGCCTGCAGTCTGGGCCAAGCTTGAGTTGCGTGCAGTGACGTGGTTCCTGCCAGCCGGCGCGTTGCAGGTCTGACCCCGGCAAGAGAAGAGGCATGCTGGGGGGAGCCTTTTGTGCCTCTGGAGGAGGATAAATAGCAGGGTGCCCGGGCTGCTTTTCTACGCTGGGCTGTCATGCGGGTGTGATTTAGAACATCTTAGCGTAACGAGTTTACATGGGGTAAGGCTCGGTTTGGTTTCCTTTCTCTTTTTGACCAAGTTCGTCTAACAGAATAACTGTTAAAACGAATCACGTTCTCTATCGACTTCCCTGCAACTTGGTCCGGTGACACTGCTTTCTGTCTGGCGAGTCCTCCCGTTCCTTGCGGTTTCCTTTTGGGGGGGATGAGTGAAACCCTTGGCCGTTCTTTTGAAGGAGATTCTCTTCTCGGCTTGCTTTGTGGGGGCTGTAGAGCAGGGGCTGCAGGAGTCGGAAGGTCAGAGAAGGAAACGTGGGTGAAGGAGGAAAGCGTTTTTGTCCTGGGGCAGAGGGCCGCCTCATCTCATTGCCCTGCTAACGATCCTTTCTGTGCGTTCCCTCCTGCAGGTCTCTCTCCTCTGTGCGGCGTAGGAAGTGGATTCCTCTCCTCCTGCCATGCCCAGCTGGAAGACGCGGCCTCGTCCAGACCCTCTGTCCCGGTCGCGCTGCCGCCACCTTTGCTGCGTGACTGGGAAGAGCGTGTCTGTCTCCAAGGTTCCTTTGGCCTCTTCTGCCCAGGTGTGGGGAAGCCAGAGGACCCCCGTGTAAACCAGTGTTGTCCACATTAAAGCTTTTGATCGGTCGCCGACTGCCGTATGAGTTTTGCTTTTTCAGTGTTGGAAACGAAGAAAGAAGGTGGCGGCGGAGGCCGTTCGGGGCGCCTGGCGATGGCGCCGCGAGCCACAGTCCGGCACGGGGAGCGCTGTGCTGCGCAGGCTCCGAGTTGGCAGCCGGCTGCACACTGTACGGGCAGCCGATGGGCTCGGACGGGCTCGCTGGCGGCCGGGGGCACGTGCCGGATCGCGATGGCGTGCGGATGTTCGGCAGGGAAGTGTTCTCGCTGTCGATGCGTCTGCTGCTTCCAAAGTCCCCTCGTGTCGGACTGGAATTCCGTGTCCTTTCCTGCAGCGGGTCAGTTGTTCCTTTCCAGCCTGCCCGTATGGCACAGCCGCAGGGCCTCCCGTCGGAACGGCATCCGTCGTCCAGAGACGGCGTGCGGGAGCGGGGAAAGCCGCGGCCTTTCCCCTGGAGGCGCCACCTCTCCATTTCAGCCGCCGCTCGGAGGTTTCCCGGCCGCAGAGGGCTCGGAGAGCGGCCCCTCAGCACGGAGAGCGGAGCCCGCGGCCGCCGCGGTGCCCGTGAGCGCAGCCCTGCTCGCCGCGGGACCGGAGCGAAGGGGCGGCCCGGGGGAAGGCAGGCGCGGTCTGCGCTGCTGCGGAGCCCGGCAGCGGGGGAGGGTGTGCGGGCAGTGCCGCGGGAGCTGCTGCTCCGGGCGGTTCGGCGCCCGTCGGGATCGAACCCGCGACGGGAGAAAACGGTGAAAACGGGAACGACGGCAAAAAGAGCTTCGCCCTGCTCGGTGCTGCCGCGTCGTGGCCGCGGAGCGGTACTGCAGCTCGGGGCAGGCGCACAGGGGCCTGATCATTGACCATATAAGGGCAAACCGGGCCAAGTGCCATAAAAGAGCAAATTGACCATATACGGGCAAATTGCCATAAAAGAGAAAAGTGACCCTGTAAGGGAAAACTGGGCCAATTGCCATAAAAGGTCAAATTAATAATATAAGGGCAAATTGAGCACATAAGGCAAACTGAGAAAATTGCCCATAAAAGGGCAAATTGAGCACATAAAGGCAAACTGGGCCAATTACCATAAAAGGGCAAATTGAGCATATAAGTGCAAACTGGCCAAATTGACAATAAGAGGGCAAATCGTCCATCAAACGGGTACAGGACACAGCACAGGCAAAGCGGGATACAGAGGCAACCAATCAGAGTGCGGAGTCCGCAGCCAATCGGAACGCAGAGCTGGCAAAGTGGGATTGAGAATCGACCAATCAGAGCGCAGAGGAACAGCCAATCAGAAGGCAGCACGGTCAAGGTGGGATAGAGAAGTGACCAATCAGAGTGCGGAACGAACAGCCATTCGATGCCCAAGGCAATGAATGGGGGGACTCAGTGCCGCCGCGCCGTGGCCGCTGAGCGGTACTGCAGCCTGGGGCTGAGGGGGATGGGACGGCCCACAGGGGCGGGGCGGGGAGCAGGGCGGGGCGCGGGGAGGGGAGCGGTGCAGAACGGAGAGGGACAACGTCCCGCATCCCCCTCTGAAGCCCCCCCGCCCCTGTCCGCGGTGCACGAGTCCCCTCGGCTCGGCCCCGCGCAGCTCGCTCAGGCTGCGCTGGGTTCTGCTCGGTGCCGGCAGGCTGCCGTTGAAACGGGCCCCGCGGGGACAGCGGGTGCCATGCTAAACGGAATGCAGTAGCTCCATGAGGTGCTCCGCCATGTTGTACGGCACGCATGCGCAGTGAGTCCAAAGGGATGTCGCCATGTTGCATGACACGCATGCGCAGTGACTGCTGATGGGCGCCACCATGTTGGACTGCACGCATGCGCATTGACTGCTTATGGGCGCCGCCATGTTGGACTGCATGCATGCGCAGTGACTGCTTTTTGGCGCCGCCATGTTGTACGGCACGCATGCACGGTGATTGCAAATGGGCGCCGCCATGTTGTACGGCACGCATGCGCAGTGACTGCCTGTGGGCGCAGCCATGTTGGACTGCACGCATGCGTATTGACGGCTTATGGGCGCCGCCATGTTGGACTGCACGCATGCGCATTGTCTGCTTATGGGCGCCGCCATGTTGTACGGCACGCATGCGCAGTGACTGCTTATGGGCGCCGCCATGTTGGACTGCACACATGCGCATTGACTGCAAATGGGCGCCGCCATGTTGTACGGCATGCATGCGCAGTGATTGCAGATGTGCGCCACCATGTTGGACTGCACGCATGCGCATTGTCTGCTTTTTGGCGCCGCCATGTTGTACGGCACGCATGCGCGGTGATTGCAGATGGGCGCCGCCATGTTACATTGCACGCATGCGCAGTGAGTGCAAATGGACGTCGCCATGTTGCATGACACGCATGCGCAGTGGCTACATTATAAGCACCACCACGTCGTACGGCACGCATGCGCAGTGGATCCTCCGCTCAGCCACCGCCAGCCAATCAACGCCTGTAGAGCGGCCGTAGGGCGGGCCCTGCAGTGAGCACTCCCATTGGCCGGAATCCCTGCGCTTGGGATGAATGGAGCGGGGACTCAGTGCTGCCACGCCGTGGCCGCGGAGCGGTACTGCAGCCCGGGGCGGGGGAACGGGATGGCCCACAGGGGCGGGCGAGCCGGGAGGGGCGGGGCAGGGAGAGAGGCGAAGAGCGGCTTGCAGCCCTGCGGCACCGTTCGGGTCGGCTCGGCTCTGCTCTTCGCTGCCCTTCTGCCCATCGCTGGCTGCGGCCAACGGGGTGCGGGCTGGGGCTGGGAGAGGGACAGCGCCCCCAGGGCCCCCGTGTCCCCTCCAGGTCGGGAGCGGCTCGAACGGGGCCGGGCTCGGGTGAGTCAGAGGCGCCCGCAGAGGCACGGGGGAGCGCTCTGTGGCCGGCGGTGCTGCTCCGGGCTCGCTGTCCGTGAGCCGTGGCCCTCCCGGGGCTGGCTCAGGCTCAGGGGCAGTTGGGGCCTTCGGGGCTGCGTCTGCGCTCGGCGTGCGGCCCCGCAGGGGAGATCCCCGCTCGGGAGGGGGAGGAGGGAGCGGGGGAAGGGAAGGAGGGGAGAGAGGGGGAAAGCAGGGGGGTAGTATGGGGCACAATGGGAGGAGAAGGGGGGAGAGAAGGAGGTGGGGAGGAGGGGAAGAGGGGAAGGAGCAGAAAGGGAGGTTTGGAAAGCACTTTTGTGTTGTCGGTCTAGAGAGAGCGGGGGGGTGTCGCTTTTCTGGGGTGTCGTGCGCGGTGGCGAGAGCTGCAGGGGTAGGAGGGGTTCATTTCAACCACGGTTACTTGGAGTCTTTTGCCCTAACAGCTCGTTCCTTTTGCTTTGATACAGGATTATGGGGAGGAGGGGACTGAGTGCCCGTGGGTTGAAATCAGGGGAGCCCACAAGAAGGCTGATATTCTATAAATATATAAATAATGAAAGCAGGACTTGGGAGAACATTCAGTTCCTATTGGACACAGAAGGAACAACAGTGACAGGGGATGAGGAAAAGGCTGAGATACTTAATGCCTTCTTTGCCTCAGTCTTTAATAGTAAGTAAGGTTGTTCCTTCTGTGTACAAACCCAGGAGTTAGAGGAGCAAAATGAGGCTCCCATGATCCAAGAGGAGGTGGTCAGAGCCTTGCTTGCCCAGCTAGACACCCACAGGTCTATGGGGCCAGATGGGATCCACCCAAGAGTATTAAAGGAGCTATGGATATGCTAGCCAAACCCCTTTCCATCATCTTCCAACAGTCCTGGCTGACTGGGGAAGTCCCACTGGACTGGAGGCTGATGTTGTGCCCATCTACAGGAAGGGTTGCAGGGAGGATCCAGGGAACTCCAGGCCTGTCTGTCTGACCTCAGTGCTGGGAAAAGTCACGGAACAGGTGATCTTGAGTGCTATCGTGAAGCACATGCAACAGAGCCAGGTGATCAGGCCCAGTCAACATGGGTTCACAAAAGGCAGGTCTTACAAAACAAACCTGATTGCCTTCTATGACAAAGTGACTCGGCTGCTGGATGAGGGAAAGGCTGTGGATGTTGCCTTCTTGGACTTCAGTAAAGCCTTTGACACAGTCTCTCGCAGCATTCTGCTTCAAAAACTGTCAGCCTCTGGACTGCACGGGCGCACACTGTCCTAGGTGGAAAACTGGTTGGATGGTCGGGCTCAGAGAGTGGTGGGAAATGGAGTTAACTCCAGCTGGAGGCCAGAGACAAGTGGGGTTCCCCAGGGCTCAGTGCTGGGTCCAGCCCTGTTCAATGTCTTTATCAATGACCTGGATGAAGGCATCAAGTGGACCCTGAGCAAGTTTGTGGATGACACTAAGCTGAGGTTGTTTAACCTGGAGAAGAGGAGGCTGAGGGGAGACCTTATTGCTCTCTACAACTACCTGAAGGGAGATTCTGGAGAGGAGGGAGCTGGGCTCTTCTCCCAAGTGACAGGGGACAGGACGAGAGGGAATGGCCTCAAGCTCCACCAGGGGAAGTTCCGGCTGAACATCAGGATAAAATATTACACGGAAAGGGTCATTGCCCTGAGCAAGTTTGTGGACGACACTAAGCTGGGTGGAAGTGTCGATCTGCTGGAGGGTCGGGAGGCTCTGCAAAGGGATCTGAACAGGCTGGACCGCTGGGCAGAGTCCAATGGGATGAGGTTTAACAAGGCCAAATGCCGGGTCTTGCACTTGGGGCACAACAACCCTATGCAGTGCTACAGACTAGGAGAAGTCTGTCTAGAAAGCTGCCTGGAGGAGAGGGACCTGGGGGTGTTGGTTGACAACCGACTGAATATGAGCCAGCAGTGTGCCCAGGTGGCCAAGAAGGCCAATGGCATCTTGGCTTGGATCAGAAACGGTGTGACCAGCAGGTCCAGGGAGGTTATCCTCCCTCTGTACTCGGCACTGGTGAGACTGCTCCTCAAATCCTGGGTTCAGTTCTGGGCCCCTCACCATAAGAAGGATGTTGAGGCTCTGGAGCGAGTCCAGAGAAGAGCAACAAAGCTGGTGAAAGGGCTGGAGAACAGGCCTTACGAGGAGCGGCTGAGAGAGCTGGGGTTGTTTAGCCTGGAGAAGAGGAGGCTGAGGGGAGACCTCATTGCTCTCTACAACTACCTGAAAGGACGTTGTAGAGAGGAGGGTGCTGGCCTCTTCTTCCAAGTGACAGGGGACAGGACAAGAGGGAATGGCCTCAAGCTCCGCCAGGGGAGGTTTAGGCGAGACATTAGGAAAAAATTCTTTACAGAAAGGGTCATTGGGCACTGGAACAGGCTGCCCAGGGAGGTGGTTGAGTCACCTTCCCTGGAGGTGTTTAAGGCACGGGTGGATGAGGTGCTGAGGGATATGGTTTAGTGTTTGATGGGAATGATTGGACTCGATGATCCGGTGGGTCTCTTCCAACCTGGTTATTCTGTGATTCTGTGATTCTGTGATGTCACACAGGCCATGTGCATGTTATGTGCATGCTGTGTACATGCCATCCACAGGCAATGCATAGGCTAGCAATGCACCATGAAGATGACGCACCAGCCAGGCACACGCCATGCACACAGCTTGCACACACAAGCAACATACCACGTACCACACACATGTATTGCACACGCAGGCAACATGCCACACATGCCATGCATGTGTTGTGTACATGCCACACACTCCACGCACATGCCACTGCTTCCATGCACATTCCAGGCTCATGCCACCACAGTCAAGCACATGTCACGCACACGCCTTCCACACGCAGGCAACATGCCACGCATGCCACACACTCCATGCGTATGTTATGTACGGGCCATGTACATACCATACACACGCCATGGACACGCTAGCACATACCATGAAGATGACGCGCCAGCCAGGCACACACCGCGCACACGCCAGACACACTGCAAGCATGCTGCACACACACAAAGAGGGAAAGGAGGAGAAGGGGAGCTTTGGAAAGCGCTTTTATGTTGTTAGTGTAGAGAGTGCCAGGAGGGAGGTCGCTTCTTTGATTCTCTTCTACAACCAGGCTTCTTTGCATTTAAAACCCTTCCGTGTCACAGCGTTTACAACGATGCAACATCCATTACGCTTGCTGCAGATCCTCTTGGTTCAGACATTTCTCTGTTTCCAGTTACACAGAATACCTGTTCAGCCTTCTCATCTATTTTGAGGCTTAGCATCTTTTTAGACTTCTTTTTAGTGTTTGTGTTAAACTATGCCCCGTAACAGTGGTACGGAAGGGGAGTTGTTGCGTTTTTAACGGTAACTGTAGAGTTAAGGTACCTTAGTCACCTTGGGAAAATGCAGACGCACCTCTTAGAGGTCCCTCATCTTTGCAGAGCGCTGTGGAACCTTCCCATCTCTCTCATACACTCGCAGCGGAAGAAGAGGAGGGCGCCCACGGGTGAAACGGAAGCCGTTGCCATTCAGGTGAGAGGAGAAATGTCCGCTTTGCAGCTCTGAGTGAGGGTGACATTTGTGATGCTGACTCCTGGTTCGGGAAGCAGCTTCTGCCTCCTCCGTTTGTTTCTCTGTGGATGAGGGCTTGGTGTATCAGCCCAGCTTCTGCACCAGTGGCGTGATCCTGTCATTGACCACATCGTCGTTCATCGTGCATGGGGGTGGGGGGCTTTTTCTGTTTTCTTACTTATGCTCCGATTGTCACCTGTAACTGGACAAATGACTCTGTTAGCATCGTGATGGTATTCCGAGGTGGCGTTAAAAATTCCTTAACGTATCGTGCACGTCTCTCTTTCCTCGCAGCCCAAAAAACCAGTCCAGAGAATGTCCTTGCTGCAGAAAACTTGGCAAAAGTCTCGCAGAACTTCCCTGCTCTTTCAAAGCCCGATATTCTTCCACCTTCCATCCTGTCGTGAGGAGTAACGGTGAGTGAGCTGGCACGGCACGGGGGGAGGAGGAGGATGAACTTTATCTGCTCTCTGCTGGCTAAACGAAAGGGCTGTGGGACCATGTTCATGGCATCGTTGCTGATCGAGGCCTCGTGTTGTTGCCGTTTAGCGTTCCTTTGCACGTGTGTATGTGCCCACTTGTGCACGAGTTGATGTTGCATCACGGCTGTCGGGTGAAAGCCCCGGGGAAGGCAATGGCTGAGCAGAATGCATGCAGACCGTCCGACACTGTTCAGAAGGCGGTTGGATCCCTGACAAGCCTGCAGAGGCACCTCAGGGCCCTGCAAGGGTGGAAGGTTCATGTTCACTTGGCGTGGAGACGAATGGTGGTGTAACTAAGCGGGTAGCTTCGCTGTTGGGATCTGCAGCTGGAAGCTGTTGTGGGGTCGTCCCGTGGGTCTGAATTTTTCCAGTGCAGAGGACGTGTGCTGAGACCGCCGATCTGCTTGCTAAGCCAGATGGTCCAGCTCTAGGGGTGGAAAGGTGACGCGGTGTTGGCCGTCCTCGCCACACGAGAGCCGGCAGCACCGGGGGCCTCCTTAGCATGAGGGTGTCTGCAGCTGAAGTGGCTTCTTTTGCCTCTCTCTGCCTGAATTGGGCTGATCTCATCCTTCAAGGGAATGCAGAAGGCTCCGTATGCTCCCAGGTCCCGTAGAAAGGGAGGTTTGGGGATTCCCCGACTGCAGTAACCCCTGCTGCTGCCTGTGGATTGTTGTGCCAAAGACACCCTTCGTGCAGGGAGGGGGCACATGGGAGATGGGTGACGCGCTTACGTAAAGAGTGTCCTGCGGGCGGTGTGTCTCCTCGGAGCCGTGTGAAAGCCGACCTCCGCTTTCTCTTCCCCTCTAGAGCGGGCCGAGGATGGGCTGCAAGGCCGAGAAAACCAGAGCGAGGCAAGCGGACAGCTAGACTCAAAGTGGGGAGAAACGCTGATGCCTGGTGAACAAAGGAGTTTCCACTGCTGAAACGGATGAGAACAGACGTCGCGAGCGTCCTTCTGTTGGGGGCCGGCAAGAGAACTAGAGCTGCTTCTCTGGGGAGAACTTGCACACGGCCGGGGGGTTCTGTCATGGGAGGTGACTGAAACCCGATTCCCGATCCTGGTTTTATGAAGGAGAAGAAAGGGCCGTGAGACCTGAAGGCAGGGCTCTGCTTCGAGGCAAAAGTGAGTGCCCCATGCACACGCCATACGCATTCTAGGCTCACGCTATGCTCACCCTGTGCATACGCCATGCACAAGCCTTGCGTACGCCACTGCGCCCATGCACACGCTGTGCACATGCCAGGCTCATGCCACAACCACCCCATCCACGTGACACACACATGCCTTGCACACACAAGCAACATGTCACACACGCCACACACGCCATGTGCTTGTTATGTTTATGCCTCGTACATGCTCACACGCACCACAGACACAGCAGCACGCTGCCCTCCCGCGGGCTGCGGCCAATGGGATGCAGGCTGGGACTGGGAGAGGGACAGCGCCCCGTGTCCCTCCCGTCCCCCTGAAACCCTCCTGTCCCTGCCCAGGGTGCCGCATGGGGCCAGGGGGAGGGCGGGGATACACAGCCTATCCTCTTATGTCTGCTCACTTTTTTAGTTTCTCTAAGACAGCTTTATTGGACTTGAGTTTTAGCCTCATGATTACGCATAAGACGTGGCTGAATGTGACGGGAAGACTGCTGGGAAAATGGCAAGAAGAGGATCGACAAGAAACAGTGGAACACGCCCTTTAGAGTTTCCTGCTCATCCTGCTGCTGAGAAATGGGAGTGTCCCTGAATTTGCTACTGCATGAGACAGACTGAAGAAGTTTAATAGAAGTTCAGTTTTATCTAAATGGCAGATGGGACTGTGCTTATGTAAAGCATATTGTGTGTAACTGTAACCAATACGCTTCCAGGCACTGTATCTCAGCAGCCAGAACATGGAAAGAATCTTTTAATCTGTACATTTTTTTAACAATGATAATTGATGTTTGGTGGCTTAATAACATCTATAATTTTATATAATTTCAATCAAGCCTGGCTGTCATACATTGAACTTTCAGTAAACCACCAACATTTTATACTTAGGAGTAATTTCTTATTACCCATCCTAAGTGGGATGCTATAGTTTTGCTGTTAAAAGCGTGGGTCTTGTTCAAAACCTCTGAAGGTCCTAGTTGGGTTGGTTAAGTCTGTGCCACACCTGTGGTCAGCAATTAGGTACAGGTGAAGAGTTTGCCCCTTAAAAGGCCTCTGATTTAGAGCTGGCTCTCCCCTGCAGCTCGAGCATTCAGTGAAGGAAGGGGCTACAGAAGCCTGACTTTCTTCCTTTCTTTGCTGGGTTTTGAACAGTCGTGTGGTGTTCTTCGTGGTGCATTTGAGCCTACAGTCATAGTTTCTTCTGTGAGTTTCAGGTAATGCTTTTGCTTGTGGGTTTGCTTTTTAGTCTTAGAGTAAAATTGGTTTACAATGTGGCAGCTTCAGAGAAATGTTACCACAAAGGTTTGCAGTCAATGTCGTCTTTCTTTGTTCTTGTTTTATTAGTAGAAGTAGGGATTATTTTTTTAGTTTGTTTTTTTTTTTAATCTATTGGGGCCCTAAGGATTTAGGCTCAGCCTAAATAAGATTTCCAGTGTAGTTTCAGCGATAGCTGTTACTGTTTTTCCCAGAGGTGGTTTGTTTAATTTGGGGTTTGTGTCGTAAGTAGTTGAAAATTATGTTTGCCCAGAACTTTTTGACGAAATGCCCAAGAAAAGTGTTAGCTTGCCTCTTCCTAGCCAAGCTGGGGTTTTTTTTCATATTTTATGTATTTTATTTCAGACTGTAATGCCGAACAAAACTGCTACAATTTTACTGTAAATAGAGCTCAGCCCTAACTCGGTCTCTGCCGTTTCTAGAAGTTGTTCCAAAACCATCACGTGGCTTGGCACAGTTAAATACAATTGGCAGTCTCTGCTCCGTAAAGGTACTTAATGGAGTCACTGTGCAGGGTGAACTGGTTTTCACATTGGGATGCAGTGAGGTTTATGCGAGTTAGCGCAGAGGGCACTGCCAGCCCTGCCCGCGTTGTGTCTCTCTCAGCTGGAGTTGCTGTGTGTTGCTTGGACAATGCCCTCGGTTTGGTTCTGGCTTCTGCAGTACATCCTCACATAGAATTTCACACAGTGAGTAACCGAAACAATTGTATAACTGGAGGGAAAGGATAATGCAAGCACCTTCCCATGGAGCTAGGGAACTCCCTCTGTTAAACAGGCTCTGTTTTCCTCCCCCCCATAGCGGGGAGGCCTTGCTGCCGTGCCTGACTCCTTTATTGATGTGAGGCCAGAGATTATCATGAGATCAGAAAGTGACTGTCTGCAAAAGCAAGAATGATAATTAGGACCCGATATTGGTCATCTGCCCATGTCTTGTGTCTTTAGTCACTGAGGAAATGCCAATCCAAAAATTCCTACTTGCCAGTCCATAGGAAGAAGAATATTTTCTCCGTAATGATGACAAATTGTGAAGTCTGGAGTTCAGTGGCTGTATTAATATCAAGTGCATCTTTTTTTCTTCATTGAATTTTAAGGCAAAGCTTCTGGAATCCATACAAACAGTTGGGAGGGGAAGGAGCCCTCTGTCTGACCAAATATATGCATCTGCTTGATCTAGGTGTGTTTCAAACTCCTTTTCCACCCAAAGTGCATAAAGGCTCTGTGCATTTCATAACATTTCTCAATATCCCTTTTATGGGTACAGCTTTTTACTGTTTGATTATTCATCAGTTTGGCTTAAATTGCAGGCATTAAAGGGCTTAAGCCAGAAGTTCTCTTCTGGAAGCTTAGTGTAGGGCATCCCCTAGTCCTGTAAGTGCAGTGCAACTTAAAGTAATAGTTATCTGAGTGATGAATGCTGTACAAGGCAGTTATTCTGATGGTGCTTCCCCGTCCCTGGAATGCCATCCGCTTCTGGCTTAGGTAAGCAAAACCCCAACCGTGACTTGCTTTTGTCTTTCTCACTAAGTGCTGTCTTGAAAACGAATCAAAAAAATAATCTTGAGGGGAAAAACCATCTACTGCTATTGATGTTGTTTATGAAATGCTTATGATGCTGAAAAGGCAGCACACGTGAGCGTTAGGCATACCTGAATACTCTAAGCAGTCACTACAGAAGCTTAAAATACTTGAATGTATAAAAGTAGTAGGAGCCACTGGGAAATGTCTATTTTTTAATTGTGTATTTAGATTTGTGAAACTTGTTTTATGGATTTAATGATTCTGTACAGTTCAGTAGATCTTACTCTTATAATGACTTTTGAATGGTGCAAGGTATAGCCCATGTGATTTAAAGAAAGAAGAGGGGAGGGAGAATACATCCACAAAACCCCTAGCACTGAAACATGAACCCATTAAAACTATTTTTGTGAATTAGTCCTTTCTGCAGTGCTTTCTGCGACGGTACTTCTCTAAGGAATGTAATTAATATTATTCCACAGAGAATTAAAGGTCCATCTGATTATTTCTGACCTGATGAACTGTTTTCTGAAGCAATGCTCGCTCAGGGGTCGAGGTTCACAACTTGCAATATGTTAGTAACTCCAGTGGAAAGACAGACTTTATGGTTGTGCACTTCTAGCTGTATAGCATGTTTTATAAACAAAATACTTGCAAATACTGTGGCCTTAACTCTAGTGTGACTAAGTGCAGTGAAGAATATGACTTTGCAATTTCAGTCATGGTATTTCTTGTTTAAAAAACCCAATTATGTCACCATAAAATAAATATTTTCTGTCTGTCTTTTCAATGTCTTTTTACTTTTTACTTTATACTCTAACTTACTTCAACATACACAGAAAAAAAACACTTAAGCACTTAGGAAAAGCAAATAAAAATCTTATTTCAAAAGAAAGTCTCAACTGACTTGCAAACTTCAAAGTTCATTACTGTTTTTTTCTCATCATTACTGACATAATGAAAATAAAATAATTGAATTCATATCATAGAATCATTTGGTTGGAAAAAAACCTTTGAGATCAGAGTCCAAATGTACCCATCCACCACTAAACCATATCTCTCAGCACCTCATTTTCCCTGAGTGACTTCTTCTGGTGCCTGATAACCCTTTCCGTGAAAGAAGTTTTCCCGATATCTAATCGGAAACTCCCCTGGTGCGACTCGAGGCCATTTCCTCCTGTCCTGTCTCTAGGTACATCTGCCTTGCTCCAACCTCCTTTCAGGGAACTGCAGAGCAGGATGAGGTCTCCCCTCAGCCCTCTTTTCTCTAAGCTAAAGAAGTTCCGTTAGCCACCTCTCCTAAGACGGGTTCTCCAGCCCCTTCACCAGCCTCATTGCCCTGCTCTGGACACGCTCCAGCTCCTCAATGCCTGTCTTGTAGCGAGAGGGCCAACACTGACTCTAAGCCCAAGCGTGCCCAAGAAGGCCAATGGCTTCCTGACCTCTACCAGAAACTGCTTGACCAGCAGGACCAGGGAAGCGATTATGCCCCTCTACTCAGCACTGGTGAGGTTACACCTCAAACACTTTGTTCAGTTTTGGGGCCCAGGAGGGCTGAAGAACCTTAAACAGGAACCATATGATACAAAAACTTAATGTGTAACTTCTATTTTTCTTTAAAAACTTCTGCAGGCTCTATAAATTACAGAGCGCCTTCTCACTACTACTTAGCAATTCAGAGGTGTGGACGTAGTAAGATGTATGAGGTAGGAGCTCAACAGTGACACTGAGATCGGGGGCAGCCTGGACTGTGGTGATAGCTCATTGGTGCAGTTCAAAGTGCTGAGGGTTATGGGGCAGGTAATGAGTATAGTCAGGACCCTAAATTTTGGGAAAGCAAACTACCAGCCCTTCAAGGAGTTAGTCAGTAGGACCCCCTGAGATACTGCCCTCAGGAACAAGAAAGAAGAACAGAGCTGGCAAATATTTAAGGATGCTTTCCATAAAGTGCAAGAGTGCTCGTTCCACATTGTAGGAAATTGGGCAGGGAAGGGAAGAGACCAGCATCACTGGGTTGGGACCTGCTGGTCAAACTGAAGAACAAGAGGCAACTGCACTGGCAGTGCAAGCAGGATCGGGGAACTTGGGAAGAGTAGAGGGTTGCTGCCCGTTTGTGTGGGGATGGGGTCAGGAAGGACAAGGCACAGCCGGAGCAGAACGTGGCAAGGGAAGGGGTTCTACAGGTATATCAACCAGAAAAGGAAGGTTAAAAGAAGCATAACCCCCCGACTGATGGATGAAAATTGTGACTTCATATCAAAAGATGAGGAGAAGGCTGAGGTACTCAACAACTACCCCTCCCACTGTAGGGGATGATGAGATTTGTGACCACCTGAGGAACCTGAACATATCTAAGTCTATGGGACCTGACGAGATGCATCTATATTTAAGATATTGGGCCAGCAGACCCACAACAGTTGTCATCTGTGTAGCTCTGCTATAGTTAATGAAGCTTTCCTGAGATGGCTGACATGTCAATATGTGTGTGCATCTGAGCTGGTATGATGTTTCACTCCTTCCCCAAGTGCAGCTCACGTTCTTCCCTGTCTGCTTGGTTAAGACTAAAAATGTTTTAATAATTGTAAGTTGCAACATGGTTGGGTGTTTTAGGTTCATGAAATAATTACTATACCTTGAGATAAATGAGCTCAAATGCCAAAGGTCAAGGAGTCCATTATCCCAGGATAAAGGTATTACCATATTTAAGAGAACACTGGTAGTTTTTTTCCAAAAGATTATACTTGTGCTCGCCATCTTCCTCTGTTAGCTACTAAAACTTTTCTACTCTGCGTGTGGACAGGTTTTAAAAAACTGCTTATCCATATTTCTTCAAATATGGCTTTACCTAAGTTCACCTTGTCTTTCTGCTTTGTCAGTTCAGCTAATATATATACTTATTTCCTTACCTTTAAATCCTTTTTTTCACGGAGTAAAAAAAAATGCCGTTTCTTCACTTTGAGAACTTAAATTCAATGAAGATTTCAATTGCTTTTGTATCTCAAGAAAGATAATTTCCATATGCTCGCAATATGGGTAGGATGCCCCCTTATTTGTTAGCTTTGACAGATTGACCGCTTGTATGAAGCTTTAGTGCAACTGTTCGGACTTAGACTAACTTCTGGATGCTTTTCAGGTAATGTGATTTTTATCCCTTGGGAATATAGCAGAGTTAACTGAAAGAAGTGACTCAATAGCTTAGCAGAAGAGAAAATAAAAAGCCTTATCTTGCTGTAAGCAGCCTCTGACAGCAGAGGAAAACTTTTTCTGCAATAGCTAAGTAACTAATTGGGCAATAACATAGTCTCTCAAATACACACAGAGAAATGTTTTCTTCAGTCAATTCATGCCAAAAGATTTTTCTTTCGAAGCTTATGATTTTGATCTAAGCAAAAAGATTTGGATCTAAACAAAAAGATGAACAAAACCCCTCCAGCTGCTCTGAATTCTCTTGTAATGGTAGATATCCTGCCTAGAAATCCACTCTCGAGCCTTGCAGTATATGGCACTTGGTTTCCCATCAGTCTCAATGTTTTCTGAAATCTCTAGAACATTTCAGGCAGCTGCTGTAGGCCTGGAGCAGTGAAGGTAATCATACAGCTTGCAGTTTTCAATTCCTTCTTAGTCTGTTTTCCCAGCAGGAAAGATCTCATTGGCTGCTCTTTTTCTTCTCTTTTTTTTTTTTTTTTTTTTTTTTCCCTTTAGCTGTTAACTGATGCACTACTTGAACAATCTTTTGCTGCTCGTAGCCCTAAAATGTGGATGTATTATTGAATTATTTGTATGTGGCATCAAGATTCAGTCTGCACTCTAAAATAAATAATCTATTTTGTTAGTATGGTATTAAGTCCACGTACTGAGGGACCCGTACTTTTCCACTTGGCCAATTGCAAATAGCTGTAGCGTTAGACCAGTCCTCGGTACTGGTACTTTGGTTCTTGGCCCAAAGACCTATCAGTTGCAATTCTGGAGCTCAACTGATTCTGGAACGGGTCCTAGTAACTTGGATGCAAGGACCCAGTCTGTGAAGCCACGTGGATTCAGCAGCAGTACGTGTGACTGTACCAGTCGACTACTGGAGCCATTTTGTTTACTACTACATATGTCAACTAGTGAAGGTTTACTCCAAGTTGGGGCTAAAGCCCATTTCTTTCTCACTCTTAGCAGAGGCAACTTCAGCTCCGTCTCCGTTGCTAGACTTCAGAAATCACCTAATCATTAGATTCACAGCCAAGCAGTTGCATGAAGGGGGAAGTTCAGGCAACATATTAGTAATATTGGGGTAAGAATTCCTCCAGATTGCTGGGAGATGATACAAAGAGGTTTGGCAAGCACCTCCGCCAGCTCTCATTACCCTTGGGCTGAATCCTAAAGACTGAGGCAAAGGTGGTCTTAAGCACCTTACCCATCCTCATCCTTGGTCACTATTTTTACCCTTGCATCCGGTGAAGGATGGAGATTCTCTTTGGTTCCTTCCTTCATTATCAATATATTTTAAGGATTTTTTATTATCTTTCAGAGAATGGGCCAATCTGAATTCTAATTGGTCTTTAATCCTTCAGATTCTTTTCTCTACACGATCCCACTTTGTCTTTGTAGTCCTCAGGAGTTACCTGCCCCTTCTACCAGAGTTTGTATATTTTTCTCTTTTTTTTTCCCTGATTTCCAGCCAGAGCTCTTTACTCAGCCAGGCCTACGATTAATACAGCATGTGGGGGGACACCTGCACAGAGAGCACAAAAATAGGAGTAGAGACACAAAGAAAGAGCACAGACACCCATGAAACAAGGCCAGAGACAACAAAAATGGGCACAGAAATGCCAAAAACAAGTCTGGAGACCCAAACCCCAAACTTAAGACCCCCCAAAATGGGCTCAGAGATCCAAAAAACAAGTCCCCCAAATAGGCACAGACTCAAACAATGGGCACAGAGACTCCCAAGAGAAGCCTCAGGATCCAAAAAATGGGACCACAGCCCCTCCAAATGCACAAAGATGTTGACAGGAGCATGGAATCAAAATGCAGAGATCAATGTGATCAGTGAATGTTCACTTTATTGAGCTTAGCTGTTTCTTTATAAACCTTTTTCGGTTACATAACTGGGTGCCCAGCCCCTTCACCAGCTTTGTTCAGTTCTGGGCCCCTCACCACAAGAAGGATGTTGAGGCTCTGGAGCGAGTCCAGAGAAGAGCAACGAAGCTGGTGAGGGGGCTGGAGAACAGGCCTTATGAGGAACGGCTGAGAGAGCTGGGGGTGTTTAGCCTGGAGAAGAGGAGGCTGAGGGGAGACCTCATTGCTCTCTACAACTACCTGAAAGGAGGTTGTAGAGAGGAGGGTGCTGGCCTCTTCTCCCAAGTGACAGGGGACAGGACAAGAGGGAAAGGCCTCAAGCTCCGCCAGGGGAGGTTTAGGCTGGACATTAGGAAAAAATTTTTCACAGAAAGGGTCATTGGGCACTGGAACAGGCTGCCCAGGGAGGTGGTTGAGTCACCTTCCCTGGAGGGGTTTAAGGCACGGGTGGACAAGGTGCTAAGGGGCATGGTTTAGTGTTTGATAGGAATGGTTGGACTCGATGATCCGGTGGGTCTCTTCCAACCTGGTTATTCTATGATTCTATGGTTCCATGACTTTCCCTGGCACTGAGGTCAGACTGACAGGCCTGTAGTTCCCTGGGTCCTCCCTGCGACCCTTCTTGTACATGGGCACAACATCAGCCAGCCTCCAGTCCAGTGGGACTTCCCCAGTCTTCCAGGACTGTTGGAAGATTATGGAAAGGGTTTGGCCAGCACATCTGCCAGCTCTTTCAATATCCTTGGGTGGATCCCATCCGGCCGCAGAGACTTGTGGGTGTCTAGTCGGGCTAGCAAGGCTCTGACCACCTCCTCTTGGATCACGGGAGCCTCATTATGCTCCTCTAGCTCCTGGGTTTGTACACAGATGGAACGACCCTCCTTACAACTAAAGACTGAGGCAAAGAAGGCACTAAGTACCTCAGCCTTTTCCTCATCCCCTGTCACTGTTGTTCCTTCTGCATCCAATAGGGACTGTATGGTCTCCCTAGTCCTCCTTTTATTATTTATGTATTTGTAGAAAGATTTTTTGTTATCTTTCACAGACTTGGCCAATCTGATTTCTAGCTGAGCCTTAGCCCTTCTGATTTTTTCCCTACGCGATCTCACTTCCCTCCTGTAGTCCACCCAAGAGGCCTGTCCCCTCTTCCAGAGCCCATAAACATTTCTCCTCTTCTTGATATCACTCACGATCTCTCTATTCAACCAAGCTGGCTTTCTCCCCTGCTGGCTTTTTTTCCAGAACACAGGGATGGCTTTCTGCTGAGCTGTTAGGACTTCCTTTTTGAAGAGCTTATTGAGCTCATAGAGCTCATCATTATTGATTAAGTATCAATAATCCTTGTTAAAAACTTGTCCAGAGTACAGTGAATATTTTACTCTCTGAGATATGATTTTAAGAAGCATATCAACAAGTTCCATACAACACGGGTTTACGAAAAGCACGTCTTGCCAAACAAACCTGATCGCCTTCTATGACAAAGTGACCCGCATACTGGATGAGGGAAAGTCTGTGGATGTATCTTCTTGGACTTTGGTAAAGCCTTTGACACAGTTTCTGACAGCATCCTGCTTGAGAAACTGTCAGCCTCTGGCCTGGACAGGCGAACGCTCTCCTAGGTGGAAAACTGGTTGGATGGAGGGCCCAGGGAGTGGTGGGAAATGGTGTGAAATCCAGCTGGAGGCCAGGGACAAGTGGTGTCCCCAGGGCTCAGTGCTGGGTCCAGCCCTGTTCAATGTCTTTATCAATGACCTGGATGAAGGCATTGAGCGCACCCTGAGCAAGTTTGCGGACGACACTAAGCTGGGTGGAAGTGTCGATCTGCTGGAGGGCAGGGAGGCTCTGCAAAGGGATCTGAACAGGCTGGACTGCTGGGCTGAGTCCAACAGCATGAGGTTTATCAAGGCCAAATGGTGGGTCCTGCACTTGGGGCACAACAACCCTATGCAGTGCTACAGACTAGGAGAAGTCTGGCTAGAAAGCTGCCTGGAGGAGAGGGACCTGGGGGTGTTGGTTGACAGCGACTGAACATGAGCCAGCAGTGTGCCCAGGTGGCCAAGAAGGCCGATGGCATCTTGGCTTGGATCAGAAACGGCGTGACCAGCAGATCCAGGGAGGTTATTCTCCCTCTGTACTCGGCACTGGTGAGACTGTTCCTCGAATCCTGTGTTCAGTTCTGGGCCCCCCACCACAAGGATGTTGAGGCTCTGGACTGAGGCCAGAGAAGAGCAACGAAGCTGGTGAGGGGGCTGGAGAACAGGCCTTACAAGGAACAGCTGAGAGAGCTGGGGTTGTTTAGCCTGGAGAAGAGAAGGCTGAGTGGAGACCTTATTGCTCTCTACAACTACCTGAAAGGAAGTTGTGGAGGGGAGGGAGCTGGGGTCTTCTCCTAAGTGACAGGGGACAGGACAAGAGGGAATGGCCTCAAGGTCCACCACGGAATGTTTAGGCTGAACATTAGAAAAAAATATTTCACAGAAAGGGTCACTGGGCACTGGCAGAGGCTGCCCAGGGAGGTAGTTGGGTCACATTCCCTGGAGGTGTTTAAAGGATGGGTGGATGAGGTGCTGAGGGACATGGTTTAGTATTTGATAGGAATAGTTGGACTCAATGATCCAATGGGTCTTTCCCAACCTGGTGATTCTATGCATTACATAATCATATTCTCATGCACCATTTAGATAGAATTGAGCATTGATTAAGCATCTTTGATCTGTCTCATACAGTAGCAAAATCACAGAGACTGTGCTATTTCTCAGCAGCCAATGAAGCAACAAACTCTAAAGGGCCTTTTCAACTCTTTGTTATTGATCCTCTTCTTGCCCTTCTCCCAACAGCCTTACCATTGCATACAGCCACATCTTTTGTGTAGTCATCAGGCTAAAATGTCCAGGCCGAGAAGAACAATAAAGCTGTCACAGAGACGTTAACTGTAATAACAGACCCTAGACATAAGAGGAAAGGCTGTGAAACTCCTAGAATTACATCAAGGACAGAGACAGCCTGTGCTTTTATCAGCTGAGTTGTGGCCCTTCCTCTCACAGAACTAAGTCAATACGGTCACTGCTGCAACACCATTAGTCAGGCTCCAGTTGCAGGGGTCTGTGAATCCCAGGCACGTACAAAAAGCAAGTCAGCTAGGGTCCCATGCCTCTAAGTTACGCAGCGCTGGGGTGGGGAGAGGGAGAGGGGAAGAAAATGTCCTAAAGCTCTACTACTTCAGACATCTTGAAGATATCAACACACGAATCTTTTCAGCAGCAGTTCTCTGAGCAGGAGCTTAGAGGAACATTTCAGCCTAGGGGTCTTGTAAAGCCACGTGTGTACATAAAGAAGAGCTGACGTGTTTGAGAGGAACTAGGAGCCCTACAGACAGGGGACTATAAAAAAGGGCAGGGACTAGCACAAAGATTCAGAAACAGCAAGAGGAACAAAGAGGAGTGTCAAGATACAGAGTGAATTTAAAAACTGGAACAGCAACAGTGAACAATACAAAGGGATAGAGAAAGAAAGAGAGAGATGAAAAGAGAAAAAAAGAGAGAAAGAAAAACAAGGCATTTGTAGGTGCAGAGAAAGAACAAACTGCAAGGATCAAGCCAGTCAAATTGTGGAGGAAAAGACTGAGGAATGCAAATTAGGACAAAGATGGAAAAGGAGAAAAATGTATGGGCACAGAACAGACGCTGAAGACTGGGGAAAAAAAAAAGAAAGAGAAAACAGCACAGAAAGATAAAAGAGTAGGTGTACAAGGATACCAGAAAACAAAAATTATAGTAGCACAATAAACAAAAGGAACCAAAAAGTCCAGCTCTAAAGTGTTTGCTAATTAGTCCCATTGCTGTCACAACAAGCAATGTCACAATGAAAGCGCGCATACCATTATTTCTTGTAAAAATACTTTCAAGCATGTAGTAGTGTTGTTCTAGCTGAGAATGTAAAGCAGAGTTAATAAGACACAGCTGCTCCCCAGGACCTATTTATACCTGTGAGGGGGTTTACCACACCCCATTCACAGGTGGTGCGTGGGAAGCCCAGAGTGTATATAAGCCACAGGCCTTGCCTCAGGAGGTCTCTCAGGGTCTGGTTTTCCTTGAGGTTAGAGCTTTGCTGCTGTTTCAATTCATTATAGCTTTTGAGCTGATTAAGCTAGCTTGATAAGCTTTTTTTTTTTTGTCTTGTAAAGAAGCAGAGGCATCTGCTGGCAGTATGAGTTTTGGAAGAGTCCGGGCTAAACAGCACATGCAGCTGCAACTATGGGTTTTTTTGTCAGTAATTTTTGATTGGGTGTTGGAGGGAGCAAAATGTTTTAACAGTTTGATTTCCTTCTTTGTTTTTTTTTTTCTGTGTGTTTTGCTTAGAGTTTCTGGTTATGGAATGATCTGTTTTTGTTCCTCATTCTGTGTGGGATGATGCATTGGTCCTAGGGACTTTGCAGTTTGTAACAGGCACCTTGTGGGTGATAATAATCTGGAGTTAAGTTTGTCGGCTTACGGTAGGAAGTTGAGTTTGTGGGCTGGTGGAAGATAGAAGGGGCCAGGGGAACCTTGGGAAGGGCTCAGAAGCACAGCTCTCAAGGAACAGCAACACAGAAGGGTCAGGAGGGTTAAAATATAGGGCAGGTCCTGTTAGGAAGGGGTAGGGTTCCTTCTTTGATACTTCAGGGGTGGAAAAGGGCTTGAATGATTTGGGGAAAGGCAGATAGGTTCATTAGTCTTTCTTGGGTCAGTTTTGCAGTCAGATGCAAGTGCCATTCAGGTTTCTGTTGTTCTAGTCTCTCTGCAGCAGATGGGAGGTAACGATGAGGTTGAGACACAAGTTGAAAAGTCGTAGTTACCCTAAAAAACGTAGTCTCTAGGGCTCTGAGATCTCTGCTCCCTTATACCTTCCACTTATTGTGTTCCTCAGCTAACTTCTTTGTGTCCATCCTGTCTCCATCCATCTGAATGTCCAGAGAAGAGTAATGTAGCTGGTGAGGGGGCTGGCGAACAAGCCTTATGAGGAGTGGCTGAGAGAGCTGGGGGTGTTTAGAATGAGAGGGAATGGCCTCAAGCTCTGCCAGGAGAGGTTCAGGCTGGACATCAGGAAAAAGTATTTCACTGAAAGGGTTACTGGGGACTGGCAAAGGCTGCCCAAGGAGGTGGTTGAGTCACCTTCCCTGGAGGTGTTTAAAGGATGGATGGGCAAGGTGCTGAGGGGCATTGCTTAGTGATCGATAGAAATGGTGGGACTTAATGATCCAGGGGGTCTTTTCCAATCTGATGAATCTATGAATATCAGAGACCTTGCTACTTAAAGGTATGGACTTGCTGCCTATCTACAGTGCAGGATTCTGCCCTTTGTTTCCCTTGAATTTCTCAGGGAAGAGATTAGATATTATTTTGGCTTGTAACAGTTAGCAGCTGAGCAACTCTTCTTCATCTGGTCTGTGTGTATGACAAGCCTCCCTTATTTAGTAGTTTTGGATTTTTCCTGAACTTACCAATGAGGTTTGCTCTATGATTGCTCACAGCAGTTGTTACCTTGTCCATGTTATCCACTGTGTTTTTTTTACTGTCACTGAGTTTCCAATTTAGGTCTTAGAGTAGTCAAATCCCACTGTTGCAAGTTTTTCATTGGCTGACTGCCTCTGTAATTCCAGTCTCCATTGCTGTGTGGTGAGTGTCCTGTGTTTTTAGGTCTTCTGTGTTAATTATCTTTACTGGTTTTCGATAAGAATATTTTTTCAAGTTCTTTTTGTTCACTCCTGTGACTAAAGTCTGGTAACTTCCTAGAATTAGGATCTCCATGGCTCGTCTTTCTTTTGTCCTGGGTATCACCACTACCGGTCCTACAACCTAAGTGGTGAGGAGGAGAGGAAAGCAGACGGCACAGAATTTTGGGGCACCAGTGCGGTAGTCAGGCTTATTCTCATCACTGTGGGGCTGAAGGTGAGCAGGAAGTTAAGTATGTCTAGAAGAGCAAAGTGTTATTTGGCAACTTAGTATTTACTTTTGGTTTGGCAGGCACTGTAAGGGCCACTTTGGGAATGGGAAGAGCATTTGAGATCAGCTGGGTAGTAGGGAGAAGGAGCATGGGACAGATGTCTCACAGATGTGACAGTAATTCTCTTAATTTAATTACCCTGCGTGATAACAGCTGCAGCATCTGACATTGGAACTGCTGTGGAGCAAGTGAGTGGAAGAACATGCCAGTTAGGCAGAGCAAGTTGTCATGTAAGATGCTGACATTGATCTGTGCAATGCTGGCTGTTGGCACTATTTTAGTTTTATCTTTGGTTTTCTTGCAGATGGCAAAGCGGAACCTGGCAACCGTAGGATCATCCCAGGGAGCTGATGCTCTTGGAGTTCTTTTTCTGCTGAGGATGTCTCCTGGTGGTCTGAAAGTTAAGTTGAGGGATGGGGGCAGGGGTGGGGTGTGACAGAGGGGAGAAGGCTGGGAATGGGAGGGAGGGGTTTTAAAAGTAGCTTAGTGGAGTGGGCTGTGCGGGAAATGTCCCCTTTGGGCAGGGAGAGCAGGAGGGTGTTACTTCTCAGCCCAAAGCTAGCATGTTCCAGGCAGGGCCGTTCCAGCTTGTCTGTGCCGTGTACTTTATATTCTGTTTCTCTTACGTGTTTCTTAAGCCTTGATGTCCCCTTTGCTTTAAAGGAATGCAGCATATGACTTTAGCAGCAACTCGAGGGCCTTGAATGTGTGCACTCATGGGTAAAATACCAATTAGGCACCGTTCTTCTTGCATCATAACTTAAGTGTGGATTGGCTTCACATTTTCAAAGCTTCTAGTCAGCCATCATTTCCTGTGCCCTTGCAGACTGTGTTGGTGGCCACAATCGCTAGTCGTAAATTTTCAAGGATCCCAGTTAACCAGAGACTTCTTCCATGCATCTTGTGTCTTTAGGCATTTAAAAGGTGATTCCTTCATGTACAACGTCCCAGTTATGGCCACATACCATTGTAATGAGGAATACGTTATAGCATGCCAGACATGCCTCGAGTGCCATATCTACGGTCCTGAAATCTTGTACTCATAAATGAAGTGTTGATCAGACACTGCTTTTCTTGCATCGTGATCCTAAAGCCAGGAACGGTCTTGTGTTTTGGCACCGATTTTCTGTTGGTTTTCTCTTGCAGATGCTAAAGACGAACCCCGTGACTGCAGGATTATTTCCGTTAGCCGCTGTGATTTGAGCGGCTTTGGCCCAGGACAGCTTGAGTCGTGGCCCTCTGAAAGCTAAGTTGAGGGAGCAGAGGTGGGAAGCGGGAGGCGGGTTGGGGCTAGCAGGGAGGGGTTTTGAGGGTAGCCTAGGCTGTGCAGGGAGAGTCGTCTTTGGGCCGGTGAAGGCAGAGGGGCGTACTTCTGAGCCCAAACCCTGCATGGGCAGGGCAGTTCCAGCCTGTATCTGTTGGGGTCTAGTCTGTCTAGTCACCGTGCCGCGTCTGAAATTTTCTGCAGGTCTTGATGTCCTCTTTTGTGGTCAAGGCACGCCGGGCTTTTGCTGCGGCCTTGCAGCCCGCCTCGCCATCCGGAAGAGGTACTCTTCCGTTTTCTTGGATCCCTGTTGTGGGACTCATTCCACGAATCCTCTGCATCTTTAGGCCTTTAAAAGGGGCTTCTTGCCCGTCCATCTAGCCAGTTGCGGCCACATCTCTTTGGAACCCTGCACGGTTCATGGCTTTTCCAGGGCTGCCGTAGGTTCTCCCTCGGAGCCCTGTCCATTGCCTTGCCCATTGGCAGGGGTGGTCCCGGAGTCCTCTTTGTCGCTGTGAGTCTTCTTTTGTCCCGGTTCGCAACGTTGGTCTTGTGTGCTGGTGTTCTGTGTGTATTTGTGTCTGGTTGGAGCTGCTCTGCCTGGTGCGTAGAGGAATTGCTAAGAGTCAGCCGAGGTAGAGTGGCCTGATTGCGGGCTTAAGGTTTTGACGAGACTAGACGTTGCAGTCTAGGGGCGTCCATTACTTTGCAGTCTTGGGGCGTCCATTACTTTGCAGAAGTAGCAGCCCTTGGTGTGGCGGGTGAGGAGGGTAGTTTCTGCTACTCTCTGGAGCCACGGAGGGGACGACCAAAACTGCGTGGGAGAAGGCAGTGGGAGCGGTGGCGAAGGGGTTTGTACGTGAAGGGAGCGGCAATTCATGTTTGGGTTTGGTTGTGGACTAGCTTTGCTTGGCTGTAAGGCCCAGTAGAGGCGGCCTCAGTAAAAGCAAGCGAGAGGCTTGTATTTCTTAGGGCGTTGCTGAGCGTCAGGGTGATGTCTTTGCTGTTGTGTTTTTCAGAGGTAGAGGCCGGACCTGTGCGCCGAGAGGCACGGACGGAGATGCGTGCGGGCGAGCGCCCTAGCGAGGTGGGTCTGCTGCGGTGTCGGTGGGAAGATGTGGCCGGGGGCTGTGCGACTAGATAATGGGTTTTGTTTTTGCTTTGAAGGTACAGGGCCGTGGGCAAAGCAGTAGAGTGGCAGAGGAGCTGGCTTGGATGGAGAGAGCAACGGTGAGTTGCGTGGAGCAGCAGTTGTTGTTCATGTGTCCTCGAGTCCGTGAAGGTACAGCCGTCCTTGACTGCTTGTGGATTCCAGGTGGAGCGCGTCCTCGACGTGTCAGCCCAAGGTGATGGAGGTTCGGTGGCCGAGCGGTGAAGGTAACGTAGCGGGAGATGGGATTCGCTGGGAGCTGCCTGTCTATTTGGGTTGTGTCTAAGCAGGTCTCTTCTTGCAGGTTCAGCCTGCGGCATCAGAGGGGCCCAGCTTGGTGTCAGCAAACGGCGTGAGAAGGTGAGGTGGTTGTCCGAGGTGGTGTCTAAGAGCCAAGTGCTATGTAGCAACTCAGCTGAGCGTTTTTGGTTTTGGCAGGTGCTGTTCGGGGAGCGTCTGGAAGAGGGTGAGCGCCTGAGGGGAGACTGGGTCGTCGTGAGGAGGAGCGTGGGAGTGTAGATTTCTCATGGTCACAAAAGGAGATTTTGGTCTTGAAACTGCAGGTGCCCCAGGCGGTGTCAGCTGCCGGTTCTGACGTTTGAGCGAGCAAGGGGCAGGTGAGCAGAATGCCCGTGTGGTTTTGCGATGGGTGACGGGGCGTAGTAGAAGATGTTGGCGGTGTGGTGCCGACGGCTGGCACTGTGTTTTCCTCTTTGTTTTTTTCTTGCAGATGCTGAAGAGGAACCCCGTGACTGCAGGATTATTACCGTTAGCCGCTGTGATTTGAGCTGCTTTGGCCCAGGACAGCTTGAGTCGTGGCCCTCTGAAAGCTAAGTTGAGGGAGCAGAGGTGGGAAGCGGGAGGCGGGTTGGGGCTAGCAGGGAGGGGTTTTGAGGGTAGCCTAGGCTGTGCAGGGAGAGTCGTCTTTGGGCCGGTGAAGGCAGAGGGGCGTACTTCTGAGCCCAAACCCTGCATGGGCAGGGCAGTTCCAGCCTGTATCTGTTGGGGTCTAGTCTGTCTAGTCACCGTGCCACGTCTGAAATTTTCTGCAGGTCTTGATGTCCTCTTTTGTGGTCAAGGCACGCCGGGCTTTTGCTGCGGCCTTGCAGCCCGCCTCGCCATCCGGAAGAGGTACTCTTCCGTTTTCTTGGATCCCTGTTGTGGGACTCATTCCACGCATCCTCTGCATCTTTAGGCCTTTAAAAGGGGCTTCTTGCCCGTCCATCTAGCCCGTTGCGGCCACATCTCTTTGGAACCCTGCACGGTTCATGGCTTTTCCAGGGCTGCCGTAGGTTCTCCCTCGGAGCCCTGTCCATTGCCTTGCCCATTGGCAGGGGTGGTCCCGGAGTCCTCTTTGTCGCTGTGAGTCTTCTTTTGTCCCGGTTCGCGACGTTGGTCTTGTGTGCTGGTGTTCTGTGTGTATTTGTGTCTGGTTGGAGCTGCTCTGCCTGGTGCGTAGAGGAATTGCTAAGAGTCAGCCGAGGTAGAGTGGCCTGATTGCGGGCTTAAGGTTTTGACGAGACTAGACGTTGCAGTCTAGGGGCGTCCATTACTTTGCAGTCTTGGGGCGTCCATTACTTTGCAGAAGTAGCAGCCCTTGGTGTGGCGGGTGAGGAGGGTAGTTTCTGCTACTCTCTGGAGCCACGGAGGGGACGACCAAAACTGCGTGGGAGAAGGCAGTGGGAGCGGTGGCGAAGGGGTTTGTACGTGAAGGGAGCGGCAATTCATGTTTGGGTTTGGTTGTGGACTAGCTTTGCTTGGCTGTAAGGCCCAGTAGAGGCGGCCTCAGTAAAAGCAAGCGAGAGGCTTGGATTTCTTAGGGCATTGCTGAGCGTCAGGGTGATGTCTTTGCTGTTGTGTTTTTCAGAGGTAGAGGCCGGACCTGTGCACCGAGAGGCACGGACGGAGATGCGTGCGGGCGAGCGCCCTAGCGAGGTGGGTCTGCTGCGGTGTCGGTGGGAAGATGTGGCCGGGGGCTGTGCGACTAGATAATGGGTTTTGGTTTTGCTTTGAAGGTACGGGGCCGTGGGCAAAGCAGTACAGTGGCAGAGGAGCTGGCCTGGGTGAAGAGAGCAAAGGTGAGTTGCGTGAAGCTGCAGTTGTTGTTCATGTGTCCTCGAGTCCGTGAAGGTACAGCCGTCCTTGACTGCTTGTGGATTCCAGGTGGAGCGTGTCCTCGACGTGTCAGCCCAAGGTGATGGAGGTTCGGTGGCCGAGCGGTGAAGGTAATGTAGCGGGAGATGGGATTCTCTGGGAGCTGCCTGTCTATTTGGGTTGTGCCTAAGCAGGTCTCTTCTTGCAGGTTCAGCCTGCGGCGTCAGAGGGGCCCAGCTTGGAGTCAGCAAACGGCGTGAGAAGGTGAGGTGGTTGTCCGAGGTGGTGTCTAAGAGCCAAGTGCTATGTAGCAACTCAGCTGAGCGTTTTTGGTTTTGGCAGGTGCTGTTCGGGGAGCGTCTGGAAGAGGGTGAGCGCCTGAGGGGAGACTGGGTCGTCGTGAGGAGGAGCGTGGGAGTGTAGATTTCTCATGGTCACAAAAGGAGATTTTGGTCTTGAAACTGCAGGTGCCCCAGGCCGTGTCAGCTGCCGGTTCTGACGTTTGAGCGAGCAAGGGGCAGGTGAGCAGAATGCCCGTGTGGTTTTGCGATGGGTGACGGGGCGTAGTAGAAGATGTTGGCGGCGAGCGGTGTGGTGCCGACCGCTGGCACTGTGTTTTCTTCTTTGTTTTTTTCTTGCAGATGCTGAAGAGGAACCCCGTGACTGCAGGATTATTACCGTTAGCCGCTGTGATTTGAGCGGCTTTGGCCCAGGACAGCTTGAGTCGTGGCCCTCTGAAAGCTAAGTTGAGGGAGCAGAGGTGGGAAGCGGGAGGCGGGTTGGGGCTAGCAGGGAGGGGTTTTGAGGGTAGCCTAGGCTGTGCAGGGAGAGTCGTCTTTGGGCCGGTGAAGGCAGAGGGGCGTACTTCTGAGCCCAAACCCTGCATGGGCAGGGCAGTTCCAGCCTGTATCTGTTGGGGTCTAGTCTGTCTAGTCACCGTGCCGCGTCTGAAATTTTCTGCAGGTCTTGATGTCCTCTTTTGTGGTCAAGGCACGCCGGGCTTTTGCTGCGGCCTTGCAGCCCGCCTCGCCATCCGGAAGAGGTACTCTTCCGTTTTCTTGGATCCCTGTTGTGGGACTCGTTCCGCGCATCCTCTGCATCTTTAGGCCTTTAAAAGGGGCTTCTTGCCCGTCCATCTAGCCAGCTGCGGCCACATCTCTTTGGAACCCTGCACGGTTCATGGCTTTTCCAGGGCTGCCGTAGGTTCTCCCTCGGAGCCCTGTCCATTGCCTTGCCCGTTGGCAGGGGTGGTCCCGGAGTCCTCTTTGTCGCTGTGAGTCTTCTTTTGTCCCGGTTCGCAACGTTGGTCTTGTGTGCTGGTGTTCTGTGTGTATTTGTGTCTGGTTGGAGCTGCTCTGCCTGGTGCGTAGAGGAATTGCTAAGAGTCAGCCGAGGTAGAGTGGCCTGATTGCGGGCTTAAGGTTTTGACGAGACTAGACGTTGCAGTCTAGGGGCGTCCATTACTTTGCAGTCTTGGGGCGTCCATTACTTTGCAGAAGTAGCAGCCCTTGGTGTGGCGGGTGAGGAGGGTAGTTTCTGCTACTCTCTGGAGCCACGGAGGGGACGACCAAAACTGCGTGGGAGAAGGCAGTGGGAGCGGTGGCGAAGGGGTTTGTACGTGAAGGGAGCGGCAATTCATGTTTGGGTTTGGTTGTGGACTAGCTTAGCGTGGCTGTAAGGCCCAGTAGAGGCGGCCTCAGTAAAAGCAAGCGAGAGGCTTGGATTTCTTAGGGCGTTGCTGAGCGTCAGGGTGATGTCTTTGCTGTTGTGTTTTTCAGAGGAAGAGGCCGGACCTGTGCGCCGAGAGGCACGGACGGAGATGCGTGCGGGCGAGCGCCCTAGCGAGGTGGGTCTGCTGCGGTGTCGGTGGGAAGATGTGGCCGGGGGCTGTGCGACTAGATAATGGGTTTTGGTTTTGCTTTGAAGGTACGGGGCCGTGGGCAAAGCAGTAGAGTGGCAGAGGAGCTGGCTTGGATGGAGAGAGCAACGGTGAGTTGCGTGGAGCAGCAGTTGTTGTTCATGTGTCCTCGAGGCCGTGAAGGTACAGCCGTCCTTGACTGCTTGTGGATTCCAGGTGGAGCGCGTCCTCGACGTGTCAGCCCAAGGTGATGGAGGTTCGGTGGCCGAGCGGTGAAGGTAACGTAGCGGGAGATGGGATTCGCTGGGAGCTGCCTGTCTATTTGGGTTGTGTCTAAGCAGGTCTCTTCTTGCAGGTTCAGCCTGCGGCGTCAGAGGGGCCCAGCTTGGTGTCATCAAACGGCGTGAGAAGGTGAGGTGGTTGTCCGAGGTGGTGTCTAAGAGCCAAGTGCTATGTAGCAACTCAGCTGAGCGTTTTTGGTTTTGGCAGGTGCTGTTCGGGGAGCGTCTGGAAGAGGGTGAGAGCCTGAGGGGAGACTGGGTCGTCGTGAGGAGGAGCGTGGGAGTGTAGATTTCTCATGGTCACAAAAGGAGATTTTGGTCTTGGAACTGCAGGTGCCCCAGGCCGTGTCAGCTGCCGGTTCTGACGTTTGAGCGAGCAAGGGGCAGGTGAGCAGAATGCCCGTGTGGTTTTGCGATGGGTGACGGGGCGTAGTAGAAGATGTTGGCGGTGTGGTGCCGACGGCTGGCACTGTGTTTTCCTCTTTGTTTTTTTCTTGCAGATGCTGAAGAGGAACCCCGTGACTGCAGGATTATTACCGTTAGCCGCTGTGATTTGAGCTGCTTTGGCCCAGGACAGCTTGAGTCGTGGCCCTCTGAAAGCTAAGTTGAGGGAGCAGAGGTGGGAAGCGGGAGGTGGGTTGGGGCTAGCAGGGAGGGGTTTTGAAGGTAGCCTAGGCTGTGCAGGGAGAGTCGTCTTTGGGCCGGTGAAGGCAGAGGGGCGTACTTCTGAGCCCAAACCCTGCATGGGCAGGGCAGTTCCAGCCTGTATCTGTTGGGGTCTAGTCTGTCTAGTCACCGTGCCGCGTCTGAAATTTTCTGCAGGTCTTGATGTCCTCTTTTGTGGTCAAGGCACGCCGGGCTTTTGCTGCGGCCTTGCAGCCCACCTCGCCATCCGGAAGAGGTACTCTTCCGTTTTCTTGGATCCCTGTTGTGGGACTCGTTCCGCGCATCCTCTGCATCTTTAGGCCTTTAAAAGGGGCTTCTTGCCCGTCCATCTAGCCAGTTGCGGCCACATCTCTTTGGAACCCTGCACGGTTCATGGCTTTTCCAGGGCTGCCGTAGGTTCTCCCTCGGAGCCCTGTCCATTGCCTTGCCCGTTGGCAGGGGTGGTCCCGGAGTCCTCTTTGTCGCTGTGAGTCTTCTTTTGTCCCGGTTCGCAACGTTGGTCTTGTGTGCTGGTGTTCTGTGTGTATTTGTGTCTGGTTGGAGCTGCTCTGCCTGGTGCGTAGAGGAATTGCTAAGAGTCAGCCGAGGTAGAGTGGCCTGATTGCGGGCTTAAGGTTTTGACGAGACTAGACGTTGCAGTCTAGGGGCGTCCATTACTTTGCAGTCTTGGGGCGTCCATTACTTTGCAGAAGTAGCAGCCCTTGGTGTGGCGGGTGAGGAGGGTAGTTTCTGCTACTCTCTGGAGCCACGGAGGGGACGACCAAAACTGCGTGGGAGAAGGCAGTGGGAGCGGTGGCGAAGGGGTTTGTACGTGAAGGGAGCGGCAATTCATGTTTGGGTTTGGTTGTGGACTAGCTTAGCGTGGCTGTAAGGCCCAGTAGAGGCGGCCTCAGTAAAAGCAAGCGAGAGGCTTGGATTTCTTAGGGCGTTGCTGAGCGTCAGGGTGATGTCTTTGCTGTTGTGTTTTTCAGAGGAAGAGGCCGGACCTGTGCGCCGAGAGGCACGGACGGAGATGCGTGCGGGCGAGCGCCCTAGCGAGGTGGGTCTGCTGCGGTGTCGGTGGGAAGATGTGGCCGGGGGCTGTGCGACTAGATAATGGGTTTTGGTTTTGCTTTGAAGGTACGGGGCCGTGGGCAAAGCAGTAGAGTGGCAGAGGAGCTGGCTTGGATGGAGAGAGCAACGGTGAGTTGCGTGGAGCAGCAGTTGTTGTTCATGTGTCCTCGAGTCCGTGAAGGTACAGCCGTCCTTGACTGCTTGTGGATTCCAGGTGGAGCGCGTCCTCGACGTGTCAGCCCAAGGTGATGGAGGTTCGGTGGCCGAGCGGTGAAGGTAACGTAGCGGGAGATGGGATTCGCTGGGAGCTGCCTGTCTATTTGGGTTGTGTCTAAGCAGGTCTCTTCTTGCAGGTTCAGCCTGCGGCGTCAGAGGGGCCCAGCTTGGTGTCAGCAAACGGCGTGAGAAGGTGAGGTGGTTGTCCGAGGTGGTGTCTAAGAGCCAAGTGCTATGTAGCAACTCAGCTGAGCGTTTTTGGTTTTGGCAGGTGCTGTTCGGGGAGCGTCTGGAAGAGGGTGAGCGCCTGAGGGGAGACTGGGTCGTCGTGAGGAGGAGCGTGGGAGTGTAGATTTCTCATGGTCACAAAAGGAGATTTTGGTCTTGGAACTGCAGGTGCCCCAGGCCGTGTCAGCTGCCGGTTCTGACGTTTGAGCGAGCAAGGGGCAGGTGAGCAGAATGCCCGTGTGGTTTTGCGATGGGTGACGGGGCGTAGTAGAAGATGTTGGCGGTGTGGTGCCGACGGCTGGCACTGTGTTTTCCTCTTTGTTTTTTTCTTGCAGATGCTGAAGAGGAACCCCGTGACTGCAGGATTATTACCATTAGCCGCTGTGATTTGAGCTTCTTTGGCCCAGGACAGCTTGAGTCGTGGCCCTCTGAAAGCTAAGTTGAGGGAGCAGAGGTGGGAAGCGGGAGGTGGGTTGGGGCTAGCAGGGAGGGGTTTTGAAGGTAGCCTAGGCTGTGCAGGGAGAGTCGTCTTTGGGCCGGTGAAGGCAGAGGGGCGTACTTCTGAGCCCAAACCCTGCATGGGCAGGGCAGTTCCAGCCTGTATCTGTTGGGGTCTAGTCTGTCTAGTCACCGTGCCGCGTCTGAAATTTTCTGCAGGTCTTGATGTCCTCTTTTGTGGTCAAGGCACGCCGGGCTTTTGCTGCGGCCTTGCAGCCCGCCTCGCCATCCGGAAGAGGTACTCTTCCGTTTTCTTGGATCCCTGTTGTGGGACTCGTTCCGCGCATCCTCTGCATCTTTAGGCCTTTAAAAGGGGCTTCTTGCCCGTCCATCTAGCCAGTTGCGGCCACATCTCTTTGGAACCCTGCACGGTTCATGGCTTTTCCAGGGCTGCCGTAGGTTCTCCCTCGGAGCCCTGTCCATTGCCTTGCCCGTTGGCAGGGGTGGTCCCGGAGTCCTCTTTGTCGCTGTGAGTCTTCTTTTGTCCCGGTTCGCGACGTTGGTCTTGTGTGCTGGTGTTCTGTGTGTATTTGTGTCTGGTTGGAGCTGCTCTGCCTGGTGCGTAGAGGAATTGCTAAGAGTCAGCCGAGGTAGAGTGGCCTGAATGCGGGCTTAAGGTTTTGATGAGACTAGACGTTGCAGTCTAGGGGCGTCCATTACTTTGCAGTCTTGGGGCGTCCATTACTTTGCAGAAGTAGCAGCCCTTGGTGTGGCGGGTGAGGAGGGTAGTTTCTGCTACTCTCTGGAGCCACGGAGGGGACGACCAAAACTGCGTGGGAGAAGGCAGTGGGAGCGGTGGCGAAGGGGTTTGTACGTGAAGGGAGCGGCAATTCATGTTTGGGTTTGGTTGTGGACTAGCTTAGCGTGGCTGTAAGGCCCAGTAGAGGCGGCCTCAGTAAAAGCAAGCGAGAGGCTTGGATTTCATAGGGCGTTGCTGAGCGTCAGGTTGATGTCTTTGCTGTTGTGTTTTTCAGAGGTAGAGGCCGGACCTGTGCGCCGAGAGGCACGGACGGAGATGCGTGCGGGCGAGCGCCCTAGCGAGGTGGGTCTGCTGCGGTGTCGGTGGGAAGATGTGGCCGGGGGCTGTGCGACTAGATAATGGGTTTTGGTTTTGCTTTGAAGGTACGGGGCCGTGGGCAAAGCAGTAGAGTGGTAGAGGAGCTGGCTTGGATGGAGAGAGCAACGGTGAGTTGCGTGGAGCAGCAGTTGTTGTTCATGTGTCCTCGAGTCCGTGAAGGTACAGCCGTCCTTGACTGCTTGTGGATTCCAGGTGGAGCGCGTCCTCGACGTGTCAGCCCAAGGTGATGGAGGTTCGGTGGCCGAGCGGTGAAGGTAACGTAGCGGGAGATGGGATTCGCTGGGAGCTGCCTGTCTATTTGGGTTGTGTCTAAGCAGGTCTCTTCTTGCAGGTTCAGCCTGTGGCGTCAGAGGGGCCCAGCTTGGTGTCAGCAAACGGCGTGAGAAGGTGAGGTGGTTGTCCGAGGTGGTGTCTAAGAGCCAAGTGCTATGTAGCAACTCAGCTGAGCGTTTTTGGTTTTGGCAGGTGCTGTTCGGGGAGCGTCTGGAAGAGGGTGAGCGCCTGAGGGGAGACTGGGTCGTCGTGAGGAGGAGCGTGGGAGTGTAGATTTCTCATGGTCACAAAAGGAGATTTTGGTCTTGGAACTGCAGGTGCCCCAGGCCGTGTCAGCTGCCGGTTCTGACGTTTGAGCGAGCAAGGGGCAGGTGAGCAGAATGCCCGTGTGGTTTTGCGATGGGTGACGGGGCGTAGTAGAAGATGTTGGCGGTGTGGTGCCGACGGCAGGCACTGTGTTTTTCTCTTTGTTTTTTTCTTGCAGATGCTGAAGAGGAACCCCGTGACTGCAGGATTATTACCGTTAGCCGTTGTGATTTGAGCTGCTTTGGCCCAGGACAGCTTGAGTCGTGGCCCTCTGAAAGCTAAGTTGAGGGAGCAGAGGTGGGAAGCGGGAGGCGGGTTGGGGCTAGCAGGGAGGGGTTTTGAGGGTAGCCTAGGCTGTGCAGGGAGAGTCGTCTTTGGGCCGGTGAAGGCAGAGGGGCGTACTTCTGAGCCCAAACCCTGCATGGGCAGGGCAGTTCCAGCCTGTATCTGTTGGGGTCTAGTCTGTCTAGTCACCGTGCCGCGTCTGAAATTTTCTGCAGGTCTTGATGTCCTCTTTTGTGGTCAAGGCACGCCGGGCTTTTGCTGCGGCCTTGCAGCCCGCCTCGCCATCCGGAAGAGGTACTCTTCCGTTTTCTTGGATCCCTGTTGTGGGACTCGTTCCGCACATCCTCTGCATCTTTAGGCCTTTAAAAGGGGCTTCTTGCCCATCCATCTAGCCAGCTGCGGCCACATCTCTTTGGAACCCTGCACGGTTCATGGCTTTTCCAGGGCTGCCGTAGGTTCTCCCTCGGAGCCCTGTCCATTGCCTTGCCCATTGGCAGGGGTGGTCCCGGAGTCCTCTTTGTCGCTGTGAGTCTTCTTTTGTCCCGGTTCGCGACGTTGGTCTTGTGTGCTGGTGTTCTGTGTGTATTTGTGTCTGGTTGGAGCTGCTCTGCCTGGTGCGTAGAGGAATTGCTAAGAGTCAGCCGAGGTAGAGTGGCCTGATTGCGGGCTTAAGGTTTTGACGAGACTAGACGTTGCAGTCTAGGGGCGTCCATTACTTTGCAGTCTTGGGGCGTCCATTACTTTGCAGAAGTAGCAGCCCTTGGTGTGGCGGGTGAGGAGGGTAGTTTCTGCTACTCTCTGGAGCCACGGAGGGGACGACCAAAACTGCGTGGGAGAAGGCAGTGGGAGCGGTGGCGAAGGGGTTTGTACGTGAAGGGAGCGGCAATTCATGTTTGGGTTTGGTTGTGGACTAGCTTAGCGTGGCTGTAAGGCCCAGTAGAGGCGGCCTCAGTAAAAGCATGCGAGAGGCTTGTATTTCTTAGGGCGTTGCTGAGCATCAGGTTGATGTCTTTGCTGTTGTGTTTTTCAGAGGTAGAGGCCGGACCTGTGCGCCGAGAGGCACGGACGGAGATGCGTGCGGGCGAGCGCCCTAGCGAGGTGGGTCTGCTGCGGTGTCGGTGGGAAGATGTGGCCGGGGGCTGTGCGACTAGATAATGGGTTTTGGTTTTGCTTTGAAGGTACGGGGCCGTGGGCAAAGCAGTAGAGTGGCAGAGGAGCTGGCTTGGATGGAGAGAGCAACGGTGAGTTGCGTGGAGCAGCAGTTGTTGTTCATGTGTCCTCGAGTCCGTGAAGGTACAGCCGTCCTTGACTGCTTGTGGATTCCAGGTGGAGCGCGTCCTCGACGTGTCGGCCCAAGGTGATGGAGGTTCGGTGGCCGAGCGGTGAAGGTAACGTAGCGGGAGATGGGATTCGCTGGGAGCTGCCTGTCTATTTGGGTTGTGTCTAAGCAGGTGTCTTCTTGCAGGTTCAGCCTGCGGCGTCAGAGGGGCCCAGCTTGGTGTCAGCAAACGGCGTGAGAAGGTGAGGTGGTTGTCCGAGGTGGTGTCTAAGAGCCAAGTGCTATGTAGCAACTCAGCTGAGCGTTTTTGGTTTTGGCAGGTGCTGTTCGGGGAGCGTCTGGAAGAGGGTGAGAGCCTGAGGGGAGACTGGGTCGTCGTGAGGAGGAGCGTGGGAGTGTAGATTTCTCATGGTCACAAAAGGAGATTTTGGTCTTGGAACTGCAGGTGCCCCAGGCCGTGTCAGCTGCCGGTTCTGACGTTTGAGCGAGCAAGGGGCAGGTGAGCAGAATGCCCGTGTGGTTTTGCGATGGGTGACGGGGCGTAGTAGAAGATGTTGGCGGTGTGGTGCCGACGGCTGGCACTGTGTTTTCCTCTTTGTTTTTTTCTTGCAGATGCTGAAGAGGAACCCCGTGACTGCAGGATTATTACCGTTAGCCGCTGTGATTTGAGCTGCTTTGGCCCAGGACAGCTTGAGTCGTGGCCCTCTGAAAGCTAAGTTGAGGGAGCAGAGGTGGGAAGCGGGAGGTGGGTTGGGGCTAGCAGGGAGGGGTTTTGAAGGTAGCCTAGGCTGTGCAGGGAGAGTCGTCTTTGGGCCGGTGAAGGCAGAGGGGCGTACTTCTGAGCCCAAACCCTGCATGGGCAGGGCAGTTCCAGCCTGTATCTGTTGGGGTCTAGTCTGTCTAGTCACCGTGCCGCGTCTGAAATTTTCTGCAGGTCTTGATGTCCTCTTTTGTGGTCAAGGCACGCCAGGCTTTTGCTGCGGCCTTGCAGCCCACCTCGCCATCCGGAAGAGGTACTCTTCCGTTTTCTTGGATCCCTGTTGTGGGACTCGTTCCGCACATCCTCTGCATCTTTAGGCCTTTAAAAGGGGCTTCTTGCCCGTCCATCTAGCCAGTTGCGGCCACATCTCTTTGGAACCCTGCACGGTTCATGGCTTTTCCAGGGCTGCCGTAGGTTCTCCCTCGGAGCCCTGTCCATTGCCTTGCCCATTGGCAGGGGTGGTCCCGGAGTCCTCTTTGTCGCTGTGAGTCTTCTTTTGTCCCGGTTCGCGACGTTGGTCTTGTGTGCTGGTGTTCTGTGTGTATTTGTGTCTGGTTGGAGCTGCTCTGCCTGGTGCGTAGAGGAATTGCTAGGAGTCAGCCGAGGTAGAGTGGCCTGATTGCGGGCTAAAGGTTTTGATGAGACTAGACGTTGCAGTCTAGGGGCGTCCATTACTCTGCAGTCTTGGGGCGTCCATTACTTTGCAGAAGTAGCAGCCCTTGGTGTGGCGGGTGAGGAGGGTAGTTTCTGCTACTCTCTGGAGCCACGGAGGGGACGACCAAAACTGCGTGGGAGAAGGCAGTGGGAGCGGTGGCGAAGGGGTTTGTACGTGAAGGGAGCGGCAATTCATGTTTGGGTTTGGTTGTGGACTAGCTTAGCGTGGCTGTAAGGCCCAGTAGAGGCGGCCTCAGTAAAAGCAAGCGAGAGGCTTGTATTTCTTAGGGCGTTGCTGAGCATCAGGTTGATGTCTTTGCTGTTGTGTTTTTCAGAGGTAGAGGCTGGACCTGTGCACCGAGAGGCACGGACGGAGATGCGTGCGGGCGAGCGCCCTAGCGAGGTGGGTCTGCTGCGGTGTCGGTGGGAAGATGTGGCCGGGGGCTGTGCGACTAGATAATGGGTTTTGGTTTTGCTTTGAAGGTACGGGGCCGTGGGCAAAGCAGTAGAGTGGCAGAGGAGCTGGCTTGGATGGAGAGAGCAACGGTGAGTTGCGTGGAGCAGCAGTTGTTGTTCATGTGTCCTCGAGTCCGTGAAGGTACAGCCGTCCTTGACTGCTTGTGGATTCCAGGTGGAGCGCGTCCTCGACGTGTCGGCCCAAGGTGATGGAGGTTCGGTGGCCGAGCGGTGAAGGTAACGTAGCGGGAGATGGGATTCGCTGGGAGCTGCCTGTCTATTTGGGTTGTGTCTAAGCAGGTGTCTTCTTGCAGGTTCAGCCTGTGGCGTCAGAGGGGCCCAGCTTTGTGTCAGCAAACGGCGTGAGAAGGTGAGGTGGTTGTCCGAGGTGGTGTCTAAGAGCCAAGTGCTATGTAGCAACTCAGCTGAGCGTTTTTGGTTTTGGCAGGTGCTGTTCGGGGAGCGTCTGGAAGAGGGTGAGCGCCTGAGGGGAGACTGGGTCGTCGTGAGGAGGAGCGTGGGAGTGTAGATTTCTCATGGTCACAAAAGGAGATTTTGGTCTTGAAACTGCAGGTGCCCCAGGCCGTGTCAGCTGCCGGTTCTGACATTTGAGCGAGCAAGGGGCAGGTGAGCAGAATGCCCGTGTGGTTTTGCGATGGGTGACGGGGCGTAGTAGAAGATGTTGGCGGTGTGGTGCCGACGGCTGGCACTGTGTTTTTCTCTTTGTTTTTTTCTTGCAGATGCTGAAGAGGAACCCCGTGACTGCAGGATTATTACCGTTAGCCGTTGTGATTTGAGCTGCTTTGGCCCAGGACAGCTTGAGTCGTGGCCCTCTGAAAGCTAAGTTGAGGGAGCAGAGGTGGGAAGCGGGAGGCGGGTTGGGGCTAGCAGGGAGGGGTTTTGAGGGTAGCCTAGGCTGTGCAGGGAGAGTCGTCTTTGGGCCGGTGAAGGCAGAGGGGCGTACTTCTGAGCCCAAACCCTGCATGGGCAGGGCAGTTCCAGCCTGTATCTGTTGGGGTCTAGTCTGTCTAGTCACCGTGCCGCGTCTGAAATTTTCTGCAGGTCTTGATGTCCTCTTTTGTGGTCAAGGCACGCCGGGCTTTTGCTGCGGCCTTGCAGCCCGCCTCGCCATCCGGAAGAGGTACTCTTCCGTTTTCTTGGATCCCTGTTGTGGGACTCGTTCCGCACATCCTCTGCATCTTTAGGCCTTTAAAAGGGGCTTCTTGCCCATCCATCTAGCCAGCTGCGGCCACATCTCTTTGGAACCCTGCACGGTTCATGGCTTTTCCAGGGCTGCCGTAGGTTCTCCCTCGGAGCCCTGTCCATTGCCTTGCCCATTGGCAGGGGTGGTCCCGGAGTCCTCTTTGTCGCTGTGAGTCTTCTTTTGTCCCGGTTCGCGACGTTGGTCTTGTGTGCTGGTGTTCTGTGTGTATTTGTGTCTGGTTGGAGCTGCTCTGCCTGGTGCGTAGAGGAATTGCTAGGAGTCAGCCGAGGTAGAGTGGCCTGATTGCGGGCTAAAGGTTTTGATGAGACTAGACGTTGCAGTCTAGGGGCGTCCATTACTTTGCAGTCTTGGGGCGTCCATTACTTTGCAGAAGTAGCAGCCCTTGGTGTGGCGGGTGAGGAGGGTAGTTTCTGCTACTCTCTGGAGCCACGGAGGGGACGACCAAAACTGCGTGGGAGAAGGCAGTGGGAGCGGTGGCGAAGGGGTTTGTACGTGAAGGGAGCGGCAATTCATGTTTGGGTTTGGTTGTGGACTAGCTTAGCGTGGCTGTAAGGCCCAGTAGAGGCGGCCTCAGTAAAAGCAAGCGAGAGGCTTGTATTTCTTAGGGCGTTGCTGAGCATCAGGTTGATGTCTTTGCTGTTGTGTTTTTCAGAGGTAGAGGCCGGACCTGTGCACCGAGAGGCACGGACGGAGATGCGTGCGGGCGAGCGCCCTAGCGAGGTGGGTCTGCTGCGGTGTCGGTGGGAAGATGTGGCCGGGGGCTGTGCGACTAGATAATGGGTTTTGGTTTTGCTTTGAAGGTACGGGGCCGTGGGCAAAGCAGTAGAGTGGCAGAGGAGCTGGCTTGGATGGAGAGAGCAACGGTGAGTTGCGTGGAGCAGCAGTTGTTGTTCATGTGTCCTCGAGTCCGTGAAGGTACAGCCGTCCTTGACTGCTTGTGGATTCCAGGTGGAGCGCGTCCTCGACGTGTCGGCCCAAGGTGATGGAGGTTCGGTGGCCGAGCGGTGAAGGTAACGTAGCGGGAGATGGGATTCGCTGGGAGCTGCCTGTCTATTTGGGTTGTGTCTAAGCAGGTCTCTTCTTGCAGGTTCAGCCTGCGGCGTCAGAGGGGCCCAGCTTGGTGTCAGCAAACGGCGTGAGAAGGTGAGGTGGTTGTCCGAGGTGGTGTCTAAGAGCCAAGTGCTATGTAGCAACTCAGCTGAGCGTTTTTGGTTTTGGCAGGTGCTGTTCGGGGAGCGTCTGGAAGAGGGTGAGCGCCTGAGGGGAGACTGGGTCGTCGTGAGGAGGAGCGTGGGAGTGTAGATTTCTCATGGTCACAAAAGGAGATTTTGGTCTTGGAACTGCAGGTGCCCCAGGCCGTGTCAGCTGCCGGTTCTGACGTTTGAGCGAGCAAGGGGCAGGTGAGCAGAATGCCCATGTGGTTTTGCGATGGGTGACGGGGCGTAGTAGAAGATGTTGGCGGTGTGGTGCCGACGGCTGGCACTGTGTTTTCCTCTTTGTTTTTTTCTTGCAGATGCTGAAGAGGAACCCCGTGACTGCAGGATTATTACCGTTAGCCGCTGTGATTTGAGCTGCTTTGGCCCAGGACAGCTTGAGTCGTGGCCCTCTGAAAGCTAAGTTGAGGGAGCAGAGGTGGGAAGCGGGAGGCGGGTTGGGGCTAGCAGGGAGGGGTTTTGAGGGTAGCCTAGGCTGTGCAGGGAGAGTCGTCTTTGGGCCGGTGAAGGCAGAGGGGCGTACTTCTGAGCCCAAACCCTGCATGGGCAGGGCAGTTCCAGCCTGTATCTGTTGGGGTCTAGTCTGTCTAGTCACCGTGCCGCGTCTGAAATTTTCTGCAGGTCTTGATGTCCTCTTTTGTGGTCAAGGCACGCCGGGCTTTTGCTGCGGCCTTGCAGCCCGCCTCGCCATCCGGAAGAGGTACTCTTCCGTTTTCTTGGATCCCTGTTGTGGGACTCATTCCACGCATCCTCTGCATCTTTAGGCCTTTAAAAGGGGCTTCTTGCCCGTCCATCTAGCCAGTTGCGGCCACATCTCTTTGGAACCCTGCACGGTTCATGGCTTTTCCAGGGCTGCCGTAGGTTCTCCCTCGGAGCCCTGTCCATTGCCTTGCCCATTGGCAGGGGTGGTCCCGGAGTCCTCTTTGTCGCTGTGAGTCTTCTTTTGTCCCGGTTCGCGACGTTGGTCTTGTGTGCTGGTGTTCTGTGTGTATTTGTGTCTGGTTGGAGCTGCTCTGCCTGGTGCGTAGAGGAATTGCTAAGAGTCAGCCGAGGTAGAGTGGCCTGATTGCGGGCTTAAGGTTTTGACGAGACTAGACGTTGCAGTCTAGGGGCGTCCATTACTTTGCAGTAGTAGCAGCCCTTGGTGTGGCGGGTGAGGAGTGTAGTTTCTGCTACTCTCTGGAACCACGGAGGGGACGACCAAAACTGCGTGGGAGAAGGCAGTGGGAGCGGTGGCGAAGGGGTTTGTACGTGAAGGGAGCGGCAATGCATGTTTGGGTTTGGTTGTGGACTAGCTTAGCGTGGCTGTAAGGCCCAGTAGAGGCGGCCTCAGTAAAAGCAAGCGAGAGGCTTGTATTTCTTAGGGCGTTGCTGAGCATCAGGGTGATGTCTTTGCTGTTGTGTTTTTCAGATGTAGAGGCCGGACCTGTGCGCCGAGAGGCACGGACGGAGATGCGTGCGGGCGAGCGCCCTAGCGAGGTGGGTCTGCTGCGGTGTCGGTGGGAAGATGTGGCCGGGGGCTGTGCGACTAGATAATGGGTTTTGGTTTTGCTTTGAAGGTACGGGGCCGTGGGCAAAGCAGTAGAGTGGCAGAGGAGCTGGCTTGGATGGAGAGAGCAACGGTGAGTTGCGTGGAGCAGCAGTTGTTGTTCATGTGTCCTCGAGTCCGTGAAGGTACAGCCGTCCTTGACTGCTTGTGGATTCCAGGTGGAGCGCGTCCTCGACGTGTCAGCCCAAGGTGATGGAGGTTCGGTGGCCGAGCGGTGAAGGTAACGTAGCGGGAGATGGGATTCGCTGGGAGCTGCCTGTCTATTTGGGTTGTGTCTAAGCAGGTCTCTTCTTGCAGGTTCAGCCTGCGGCGTCAGAGGGGCCCAGCTTGGTGTCAGCAAACGGCGTGAGAAGGTGAGGTGGTTGTCCGAGGTGGTGTCTAAGAGCCAAGTGCTATGTAGCAACTCAGCTGAGCGTTTTTGGTTTTGGCAGGTGCTGTTCGGGGAGCGTCTGGAAGAGGGTGAGCGCCTGAGGGGAGACTGGGTCGTCGTGAGGAGGAGCGTGGGAGTGTAGATTTCTCATGGTCACAAAAGGAGATTTTGGTCTTGGAACTGCAGGTGCCCCAGGCGGTGTCAGCTGCCGGTTCTGACGTTTGAGCGAGCAAGGGGCAGGTGAGCAGAATGCCCGTGTGGTTTTGCGATGGGTGACGGGGCGTAGTAGAAGATGTTGGCGGTGTGGTGCCGACGGCTGGCACTGTGTTTTCCTCTTTGTTTTTTTCTTGCAGATGCTGAAGAGGAACCCCGTGACTGCAGGATTATTACCGTTAGCCGCTGTGATTTGAGCTGCTTTGGCCCAGGACAGCTTGAGTCGTGGCCCTCTGAAAGCTAAGTTGAGGGAGCAGAGGTGGGAAGCGGGAGGCGGGTTGGGGCTAGCAGGGAGGGGTTTTGAGGGTAGCCTAGGCTGTGCAGGGAGAGTCGTCTTTGGGCCGGTGAAGGCAGAGGGGCGTACTTCTGAGCCCAAACCCTGCATGGGCAGGGCAGTTCCAGCCTGTATCTGTTGGGGTCTAGTCTGTCTAGTCACCGTGCCGCGTCTGAAATTTTCTGCAGGTCTTGATGTCCTCTTTTGTGGTCAAGGCACGCCGGGCTTTTGCTGCGGCCTTGCAGCCCACCTCGCCATCCGGAAGAGGTACTCTTCCGTTTTCTTGGATCCCTGTTGTGGGACTCGTTCCGCGCATCCTCTGCATCTTTAGGCCTTTAAAAGGGGCTTCTTGCCCGTCCATCTAGCCAGTTGCGGCCACATCTCTTTGGAACCCTGCACGGTTCATGGCTTTTCCAGGGCTGCCGTAGGTTCTCCCTCGGAGCCCTGTCCATTGCCTTGCCCATTGGCAGGGGTGGTCCCGGAGTCCTCTTTGTCGCTGTGAGTCTTCTTTTGTCCCGTTTCGCGACGTTGGTCTTGTGTGCTGGTGTTCTGTGTGTATTTGTGTCTGGTTGGAGCTGCTCTGCCTGGTGCGTAGAGGAATTGCTAAGAGTCAGCCGAGGTAGAGTGGCCTGATTGCGGGCTTAAGGTTTTGACGAGACTAGATGTTGCAGTCTAGGGGCGTCCATTACTTTGCAGTCTAGGGGTGTGCATTACTTTGCAGTCTTGGGGCGTCCATTACTTTGCAGAAGTAGCAGCCCTTGGTGTGGCGGGTGAGGAGGGTAGTTTCTGCTACTCTCTGGAACCACGGAGGGGACGACCAAATCTGCGTGGGAGAAGGCAGTGGGAGCGGTGGCGAAGGGGTTTGTACGTGAAGGGAGCGGCAATTCATGTTTGGGTTTGGTTGTGGACTAGCTTAGCGTGGCTGTAAGGCCCAGTAGAGGCGGCCTCAGTAAAAGCAAGCGAGAGGCTTGTATTTCTTAGGGCGTTGCTGAGCATCAGGTTGATGTCTTTGCTGTTGTGTTTTTCAGAGGTAGAGGCTGGACCTGTGCACCGAGAGGCACGGACGGAGATGTGTGCGGGCGAGCGCCCTAGCGAGGTGGGTCTGCTGCGGTGTCGGTGGGAAGATGTGGCCGGGGGCTGTGCGACTAGATAATGGGTTTTGGTTTTGCTTTGAAGGTACGGGGCCGTGGGCAAAGCAGTAGAGTGGCAGAGGAGCTGGCTTGGATGGAGAGAGCAACGGTGAGTTGCGTGGAGCAGCAGTTGTTGTTCATGTGTCCTCGAGTCCGTGAAGGTACAGCCGTCCTTGACTGCTTGTGGATTCCAGGTGGAGCGCGTCCTCGACGTGTCAGCCCAAGGTGATGGAGGTTCGGTGGCCGAGCGGTGAAGGTAACGTAGCGGGAGATGGGATTCGCTGGGAGATGCCTGTCTATTTGGGTTGTGTCTAAGCAGGTCTCTTCTTGCAGGTTCAGCCTGTGGCGTCAGAGGGGCCCAGCTTGGTGTCAGCAAACGGCGTGAGAAGGTGAGGTGGTTGTCCGAGGTGGTGTCTAAGAGCCAAGTGCTATGTAGCAACTCAGCTGAGCGTTTTTGTTTTTGGCAGGTGCTGTTCGGGGAGCGTCTGGAAGAGGGTGAGCGCCTGAGGGGAGACTGGGTCGTCGTGAGGAGGAGCGTGGGAGTGTAGATTTCTCATGGTCACAAAAGGAGATTTTGGTCTTGGAACTGCAGGTGCCCCAGGCCGTGTCAGCTGCCGGTTCTGACGTTTGAGCGAGCAAGGGGCAGGTGAGCAGAATGCCCGTGTGGTTTTGCGATGGGTGACGGGGCGTAGTAGAAGATGTTGGCGGTGTGGTGCCGACGGCTGGCACTGTGTTTTCCTCTTTGTTTTTTTCTTGCAGATGCTGAAGAGGAACCCCGTGACTGCAGGATTATTACCGTTAGCCGCTGTGATTTGAGCTGCTTTGGCCCAGGACAGCTTGAGTCGTGGCCCTCTGAAAGCTAAGTTGAGGGAGCAGAGGTGGGAAGCGGGAGGCGGGTTGGGGCTAGCAGGGAGGGGTTTTGAGGGTAGCCTAGGCTGTGCAGGGAGAGTCGTCTTTGGGCCGGTGAAGGCAGAGGGGCGTACTTCTGAGCCCAAACCCTGCATGGGCAGGGCAGTTCCAGCCTGTATCTGTTGGGGTCTAGTCTGTCTAGTCACCGTGCCACGTCTGAAATTTTCTGCAGGTCTTGATGTCCTCTTTTGTGGTCAAGGCACGCCGGGCTTTTGCTGCGGCCTTGCAGCCCGCCTCGCCATCCGGAAGAGGTACTCTTCCGTTTTCTTGGATCCCTGTTGTGGGACTCGTTCCGCACATCCTCTGCATCTTTAGGCCTTTAAAAGGGGCTTCGTGCCCGTCCATCTAGCCAGTTGCGGCCACATCTCTTTGGAACCCTGCACGGTTCATGGCTTTTCCAGGGCTGCCGTAGGTTCTCCCTCGGAGCCCTGTCCATTGCCTTGCCCATTGGCAGGGGTGGTCCCGGAGTCCTCTTTGTCGCTGTGAGTCTTCTTTTGTCCCGGTTCGCGACGTTGGTCTTATTTGCTGGTGTTCTGTGTGTATTTGTGTCTGGTTGGAGCTGCTCTGCCTGGTGCGTAGAGGAATTGCTAAGAGTCAGCCGAGGTAGAGTGGCCTGATTGCGGGCTTAAGGTTTTGACGAGACTAGACGTTGCAGTCTAGGGGCGTCCATTACTTTGCAGTCTTGGGGCGTCCATTACTTTGCAGAAGTAGCAGCCCTTGGTGTGGCGGGTGAGGAGGGTAGTTTCTGCTACTCTCTGGAGCCACGGAGGGGACGACCAAAACTGCGTGGGAGAAGGCAGTGGGAGCAGTGGCTAAGGGGTTTGTACGTGAAGGGAGCGGCAATTCATGTTTGGGTTTGGTTGTGGACTAGCTTAGCGTGGCTGTAAGGCCCAGTAGAGGCGGCCTCAGTAAAAGCAAGCGAGAGGCTTGGATTTCTTAGGGCGTTGCTGAGCGTCAGGGTGATGTCTCTGCTGTTGTGTTTTTCAGAGGTAGAGGCCGGACCTGTGCGCCGAGAGGCACGGACGGAGATGCGTGCGGGCGAGCGCCCTAGCGAGGTGGGTCTGCTGCGGTGTCGGTGGGAAGATGTGGCCGGGGGCTGTGCGACTAGATAATGGGTTTTGGTTTTGCTTTGAAGGTACGGGGCCGTGGGCAAAGCAGTAGAGTGGCAGAGGAGCTGGCTTGGATGGAGAGAGCAACGGTGAGTTGCGTGGAGCAGCAGTTGTTGTTCATGTGTCCTCGAGTCCGTGAAGGTACAGCCGTCCTTGACTGCTTGTGGATTCCAGGTGGAGCGCGTCCTCGACGTGTCGGCCCAAGGTGATGGAGGTTCGGTGGCCGAGCGGTGAAGGTAACGTAGCGGGAGATGGGATTCGCTGGGAGCTGCCTGTCTATTTGGGTTGTGTCTAAGCAGGTGTCTTCTTGCAGGTTCAGCCTGCGGCGTCAGAGGGGCCCAGCTTGGTGTCAGCAAACGGTGTGAGAAGGTGAGGTGGTTGTCCGAGGTGGTGTCTAAGAGCCAAGTGCTATGTAGCAACTCAGCTGAGCGTTTTTGGTTTTGGCAGGTGCTGTTCGGGGAGCGTCTGGAAGAGGGTGAGCGCCTGAGGGGAGACTGGGTCGTCGTGAGGAGGAGCGTGGGAGTGTAGATTTCTCATGGTCACAAAAGGAGATTTTGGTCTTGGAACTGCAGGTGCCCCAGGCGGTGTCAGCTGCCGGTTCTGACGTTTGAGCGAGCAAGGGGCAGGTGAGCAGAATGCCCGTGTGGTTTTGCGATGGGTGACGGGGCGTAGTAGAAGATGTTGGCGGTGTGGTGCCGACGGCTGGCACTGTGTTTTCCTCTTTGTTTTTTTCTTGCAGATGCTGAAGAGGAACCCCGTGACTGCAGGATTATTACCGTTAGCCGCTGTGATTTGAGCTGCTTTGGCCCAGGACAGCTTGAGTCGTGGCCCTCTGAAAGCTAAGTTGAGGGAGCAGAGGTGGGAAGCGGGAGGCGGGTTGGGGCTAGCAGGGAGGGGTTTTGAGGGTAGCCTAGGCTGTGCAGGGAGAGTCGTCTTTGGGCCGGTGAAGGCAGAGGGGCGTACTTCTGAGCCCAAACCCTGCATGGGCAGGGCAGTTCCAGCCTGTATCTGTTGGGGTCTAGTCTGTCTAGTCACCGTGCCACGTCTGAAATTTTCTGCAGGTCTTGATGTCCTCTTTTGTGGTCAAGGCACGCCGGGCTTTTGCTGCGGCCTTGCAGCCCACCTCGCCATCCGGAAGAGGTACTCTTCCGTTTTCTTGGATCCCTGTTGTGGGACTCGTTCCGCGCATCCTCTGCATCTTTAGGCCTTTAAAAGGGGCTTCTTGCCCGTCCATCTAGCCAGTTGCGGCCATATCTCTTTGGAACCCTGCACGGTTCATGGCTTTTCCAGGGCTGCCGTAGGTTTGCCCTCGGAGCCCTGTCCATTGCCTTGCCCATTGGCAGGGGTGGTCCCGGAGTCCTCTTTGTCGCTGTGAGTCTTCTTTTGTCCCGGTTCGCGACGTTGGTCTTGTGTGCTGGTGTTCTCTGTGTATTTGTGTCTGGTTGGAGCTGCTCTGCCTGGTGCGTAGAGGAATTGCTAAGAGTCAGCCGAGGTAGAGTGGCCTGATTGCGGGCTTAAGGTTTTGACGAGACTAGACGTTGCAGTCTAGGGGCGTCCATTACTTTGCAGTAGTAGCAGCCCTTGGTGTGGCGGGTGAGGAGTGTAGTTTCTGCTACTCTCTGGAACCACGGAGGGGACGACCAAAACTGCGTGGGAGAAGGCAGTGGGAGCGGTGGCGAAGGGGTTTGTACGTGAAGGGAGCGGCAATGCACGCTTGGGTTTGGTTGTGGACTAGCTTAGCGTGGCTGTAAGGCCCAGTAGAGGCGGCCTCAGTAAAAGCAAGCGAGAGGCTTGGATTTCTTAGGGCGTTGCTGAGCATCAGGGTGATGTCTTTGCTGTTGTGTTTTTCAGATGTAGAGGCCGGACCTGTGCGCCGAGAGGCACGGACGGAGATGCGTGCGGGCGAGCGCCCTAGCGAGGTGGGTCTGCTGCGGTGTCGGTGGGAAGATGTGGCCGGGGGCTGTGCGACTAGATAATGGGTTTTGGTTTTGCTTTGAAGGTACGGGGCCGTGGGCAAAGCAGTAGAGTGGCAGAGGAGCTGGCTTGGATGGAGAGAGCAACGGTGAGTTGCGTGGAGCAGCAGTTGTTGTTCATGTGTCCTCGAGTCCGTGAAGGTACAGCCGTCCTTGACTGCTTGTGGATTCCAGGTGGAGCGCGTCCTCGACGTGTCAGCCCAAGGTGATGGAGGTTCGGTGGCCGAGCGGTAAAGGTAACGCAGCGGGAGATGGGATTCGCTGGGAGCTGCCTGTCTATTTGGGTTGTGTCTAAGCAGGTCTCTTCTTGCAGGTTCAGCCTGCGGCGTCAGAGGGGCCCAGCTTGGTGTCAGCAAACGGCGTGAGAAGGTGAGGTGGTTGTCCGAGGTGGTGTCTAAGAGCCAAGTGCTATGTAGCAACTCAGCTGAGCGTTTTTGGTTTTGGCAGGTGCTGTTCGGGGAGCGTCTGGAAGAGGGTGAGCGCCTGAGGGGAGACTGGGTCGTCGTGAGGAGGAGCGTGGGAGTGTAGATTTCTCATGGTCACAAAAGGAGATTTTGGTCTTGGAACTGCAGGTGCCCCAGGCCGTGTCAGCTGCCGGTTCTGACGTTTGAGCGAGCAAGGGGCAGGTGAGCAGAATGCCCTTGTGGTTTTGCGATGGGTGATGGGGCGTAGTAGAAGATGTTGGCGGTGTGGTGCCGACCGCTGGCACTGTGTTTTCCTCTTTGTTTTTTTCTTGCAGATGCTGAAGAGGAACCCCGTGACTGCAGGATTATTACCATTAGCCGCTGTGATTTGAGCTGCTTTGGCCCAGGACAGCTTGAGTCATGGCCCTCTGAAAGCTAAGTTGAGGGAGCAGAGGTGGGAAGCGGGAGGCGGGTTGGGGCTAGCAGGGAGGGGTTTTGAGGGTAGCCTAGGCTGTGCAGGGAGAGTCGTCTTTGGGCCGGTGAAGGCAGAGGGGCGTACTTCTGAGCCCAAACCCTGCATGGGCAGGGCAGTTCCAGCCTGTATCTGTTGGGGTCTAGTCTGTCTAGTCACCGTGCCGTATCTGAAATTTTCTGCAGGTCTTGATGTCCTCTTTTGTGGTCAAGGCACGCCGGGCTTTTGCTGCGGCCTTGCAGCCCACCTCGCCATCCAGAAGAGGTACTCTTCCGTTTTCTTGGATCCCTGTTGTGGGACTCGTTCCGCACATCCTCTGCATCTTTAGGCCTTTAAAAGGGGCTTCTTGCCCGTCCATCTAGCCAGTTGCGGCCACATCTCTTTGGAACCCTGCACGGTTCATGGCTTTTCCAGGGCTGCCGTAGGTTCTCCCTCGGAGCCCTGTCCATTGCCTTGCCCATTGGCAGGGGTGGTCCCGGAGTCCTCTTTGTCGCTGTGAGTCTTCTTTTGTCCCGGTTCGCGATGTTGGTCTTGTGTGCTGGTGTTCTGTGTGTATTTGTGTCTGGTTGGAGCTGCTCTGCCTGGTGCGTAGAGGAATTGCTAAGAGTCAGCCGAGGTAGAGTGGCCTGATTGCGGTCTTAAGGTTTTCACGAGACTAGACGTTGCAGTCTAGGGGCGTCCATTACTTTGCAGTCTAGGGGCGTGCATTACTTTGCAGAAGTAGCAGGCCTTGGTGTGGCGGGTGAGGAGGGTAGTTTCTGCTACTCTCTGGAGCCACGGAGGGGACGACCAAAACTGCGTGGGAGAAGGCAGTGGGAGCGGTGGCGAAGGGGTTTGTACGTGAAGGGAGCGGCAATTCATGTTTGGGTTTGGTTGTGGACTAGCTTAGCGTGGCTGTAAGGCCCAGTAGAGGCGGCCTCAGTAAAAGCAAGCGAGAGGCTTGGATTTCTTAGGGCGTTGCTGAGCGTCAGGGTGATGTCTCTGCTGTTGTGTTTTTCAGAGGTAGAGGCCGGACCTGTGCGCCGAGAGGCACGGACGGAGATGCGTGCGGGCGAGCGCCCTAGCGAGGTGGGTCTGCTGCGGTGTCGGTGGGAAGATGTGGCCGGGGGCTGTGCGACTAGATAATGGGTTTTGGTTTTGCTTTGAAGGTACGGGGCCGTGGGCAAAGCAGTAGAGTGGCAGAGGAGCTGGCTTGGATGGAGAGAGCAACGGTGAGTTGCGTGGAGCAGCAGTTGTTGTTCATGTGTCCTCGAGTCCGTGAAGGTACAGCCGTCCTTGACTGCTTGTGGATTCCAGGTGGAGCGCGTCCTCGACGTGTCGGCCCAAGGTGATGGAGGTTCGGTGGCCGAGCGGTGAAGGTAACGTAGCGGGAGATGGGATTCGCTGGGAGCTGCCTGTCTATTTGGGTTGTGTCTAAGCAGGTGTCTTCTTGCAGGTTCAGCCTGCGGCGTCAGAGGGGCCCAGCTTGGTGTCAGCAAACGGTGTGAGAAGGTGAGGTGGTTGTCCGAGGTGGTGTCTAAGAGCCAAGTGCTATGTAGCAACTCAGCTGAGCGTTTTTGGTTTTGGCAGGTGCTGTTCGGGGAGCGTCTGGAAGAGGGTGAGCGCCTGAGGGGAGACTGGGTCGTCGTGAGGAGGAGCGTGGGAGTGTAGATTTCTCATGGTCACAAAAGGAGATTTTGGTCTTGGAACTGCAGGTGCCCCAGGCGGTGTCAGCTGCCGGTTCTGACGTTTGAGCGAGCAAGGGGCAGGTGAGCAGAATGCCCGTGTGGTTTTGCGATGGGTGACGGGGCGTAGTAGAAGATGTTGGCGGTGTGGTGCCGACGGCTGGCACTGTGTTTTCCTCTTTGTTTTTTTCTTGCAGATGCTGAAGAGGAACCCCGTGACTGCAGGATTATTACCGTTAGCCGCTGTGATTTGAGCTGCTTTGGCCCAGGACAGCTTGAGTCGTGGCCCTCTGAAAGCTAAGTTGAGGGAGCAGAGGTGGGAAGCGGGAGGCGGGTTGGGGCTAGCAGGGAGGGGTTTTGAGGGTAGCCTAGGCTGTGCAGGGAGAGTCGTCTTTGGGCCGGTGAAGGCAGAGGGGCGTACTTCTGAGCCCAAACCCTGCATGGGCAGGGCAGTTCCAGCCTGTATCTGTTGGGGTCTAGTCTGTCTAGTCACCGTGCCACGTCTGAAATTTTCTGCAGGTCTTGATGTCCTCTTTTGTGGTCAAGGCACGCCGGGCTTTTGCTGCGGCCTTGCAGCCCACCTCGCCATCCGGAAGAGGTACTCTTCCGTTTTCTTGGATCCCTGTTGTGGGACTCGTTCCGCGCATCCTCTGCATCTTTAGGCCTTTAAAAGGGGCTTCTTGCCCGTCCATCTAGCCAGTTGCGGCCATATCTCTTTGGAACCCTGCACGGTTCATGGCTTTTCCAGGGCTGCCGTAGGTTTGCCCTCGGAGCCCTGTCCATTGCCTTGCCCATTGGCAGGGGTGGTCCCGGAGTCCTCTTTGTCGCTGTGAGTCTTCTTTTGTCCCGGTTCGCGACGTTGGTCTTGTGTGCTGGTGTTCTCTGTGTATTTGTGTCTGGTTGGAGCTGCTCTGCCTGGTGCGTAGAGGAATTGCTAAGAGTCAGCCGAGGTAGAGTGGCCTGATTGCGGGCTTAAGGTTTTGACGAGACTAGACGTTGCAGTCTAGGGGCGTCCATTACTTTGCAGTAGTAGCAGCCCTTGGTGTGGCGGGTGAGGAGTGTAGTTTCTGCTACTCTCTGGAACCACGGAGGGGACGACCAAAACTGCGTGGGAGAAGGCAGTGGGAGCGGTGGCGAAGGGGTTTGTACGTGAAGGGAGCGGCAATGCACGCTTGGGTTTGGTTGTGGACTAGCTTAGCGTGGCTGTAAGGCCCAGTAGAGGCGGCCTCAGTAAAAGCAAGCGAGAGGCTTGGATTTCTTAGGGCGTTGCTGAGCATCAGGGTGATGTCTTTGCTGTTGTGTTTTTCAGATGTAGAGGCCGGACCTGTGCGCCGAGAGGCACGGACGGAGATGCGTGCGGGCGAGCGCCCTAGCGAGGTGGGTCTGCTGCGGTGTCGGTGGGAAGATGTGGCCGGGGGCTGTGCGACTAGATAATGGGTTTTGGTTTTGCTTTGAAGGTACGGGGCCGTGGGCAAAGCAGTAGAGTGGCAGAGGAGCTGGCTTGGATGGAGAGAGCAACGGTGAGTTGCGTGGAGCAGCAGTTGTTGTTCATGTGTCCTCGAGTCCGTGAAGGTACAGCCGTCCTTGACTGCTTGTGGATTCCAGGTGGAGCGCGTCCTCGACGTGTCAGCCCAAGGTGATGGAGGTTCGGTGGCCGAGCGGTAAAGGTAACGCAGCGGGAGATGGGATTCGCTGGGAGCTGCCTGTCTATTTGGGTTGTGTCTAAGCAGGTCTCTTCTTGCAGGTTCAGCCTGCGGCGTCAGAGGGGCCCAGCTTGGTGTCAGCAAACGGCGTGAGAAGGTGAGGTGGTTGTCCGAGGTGGTGTCTAAGAGCCAAGTGCTATGTAGCAACTCAGCTGAGCGTTTTTGGTTTTGGCAGGTGCTGTTCGGGGAGCGTCTGGAAGAGGGTGAGCGCCTGAGGGGAGACTGGGTCGTCGTGAGGAGGAGCGTGGGAGTGTAGATTTCTCATGGTCACAAAAGGAGATTTTGGTCTTGGAACTGCAGGTGCCCCAGGCCGTGTCAGCTGCCGGTTCTGACGTTTGAGCGAGCAAGGGGCAGGTGAGCAGAATGCCCTTGTGGTTTTGCGATGGGTGATGGGGCGTAGTAGAAGATGTTGGCGGTGTGGTGCCGACCGCTGGCACTGTGTTTTCCTCTTTGTTTTTTTCTTGCAGATGCTGAAGAGGAACCCCGTGACTGCAGGATTATTACCATTAGCCGCTGTGATTTGAGCTGCTTTGGCCCAGGACAGCTTGAGTCATGGCCCTCTGAAAGCTAAGTTGAGGGAGCAGAGGTGGGAAGCGGGAGGCGGGTTGGGGCTAGCAGGGAGGGGTTTTGAGGGTAGCCTAGGCTGTGCAGGGAGAGTCGTCTTTGGGCCGGTGAAGGCAGAGGGGCGTACTTCTGAGCCCAAACCCTGCATGGGCAGGGCAGTTCCAGCCTGTATCTGTTGGGGTCTAGTCTGTCTAGTCACCGTGCCGTATCTGAAATTTTCTGCAGGTCTTGATGTCCTCTTTTGTGGTCAAGGCACGCCGGGCTTTTGCTGCGGCCTTGCAGCCCACCTCGCCATCCAGAAGAGGTACTCTTCCGTTTTCTTGGATCCCTGTTGTGGGACTCGTTCCGCACATCCTCTGCATCTTTAGGCCTTTAAAAGGGGCTTCTTGCCCGTCCATCTAGCCAGTTGCGGCCACATCTCTTTGGAACCCTGCACGGTTCATGGCTTTTCCAGGGCTGCCGTAGGTTCTCCCTCGGAGCCCTGTCCATTGCCTTGCCCATTGGCAGGGGTGGTCCCGGAGTCCTCTTTGTCGCTGTGAGTCTTCTTTTGTCCCGGTTCGCGATGTTGGTCTTGTGTGCTGGTGTTCTGTGTGTATTTGTGTCTGGTTGGAGCTGCTCTGCCTGGTGCGTAGAGGAATTGCTAAGAGTCAGCCGAGGTAGAGTGGCCTGATTGCGGTCTTAAGGTTTTCACGAGACTAGACGTTGCAGTCTAGGGGCGTCCATTACTTTGCAGTCTAGGGGCGTGCATTACTTTGCAGAAGTAGCAGGCCTTGGTGTGGCGGGTGAGGAGGGTAGTTTCTGCTACTCTCTGGAGCCACGGAGGGGACGACCAAAACTGCGTGGGAGAAGGCAGTGGGAGCGGTGGCGAAGGGGTTTGTACGTGAAGGGAGCGGCAATTCATGTTTGGGTTTGGTTGTGGACTAGCTTAGCGTGGCTGTAAGGCCCAGTAGAGGCGGCCTCAGTAAAAGCAAGCGAGAGGCTTGGATTTCTTAGGGTGTTGCTGAGCGTCAGGTTGATGTCTTTGCTGTTGTGTTTTTCAGAGGTAGAGGCCGGACCTGTGCGCCGAGAGGCACGGACGGAGATGCGTGCGGGCGAGCGCCCTAGCGAGGTGGGTCTGCTGCGGTGTCGGTGGGAAGATGTGGCCGGGGGCTGTGCGACTAGATAATGGGTTTTGGTTTTGCTTTGAAGGTACGGGGCCGTGGGCAAAGCAGTAGAGTGGCAGAGGAGCTGGCTTGGATGGAGAGAGCAACGGTGAGTTGCATGGAGCAGCAGTTGTTGTTCATGTGTCCTTGAGTCCGTGAAGGTACAGCCGTCCTTGACTGCTTGTGGATTCCAGGTGGAGGGCGTCCTCGACGTGTCAGCCCAAGGTGATGGAGGTTCGGTGGCCGAGCGGTGAAGGTAACGTAGCGGGAGATGGGATTCGCTGGGAGCTGCCTGTCTATTTGGGTTGTGTCTAAGCAGGTGTCTTCTTGCAGGTTCAGCCTGCGGCGTCAGAGGGGCCCAGCTTGGTGTCAGCTAACGGCGTGAGAAGGTGAGGTGGTTGTCCGAGGTGGTGTCTAAGAGCCAAGTGCTATGTAGCAACTCAGCTGAGCGTTTTTGGTTTTGGCAGGTGCTGTTCGGGGAGCGTCTGGAAGAGGGTGAGCGCCTGAGGGGAGACTGGGTCGTCGTGAGGAGGAGCGTGGGAGTGTAGATTTCTCATGGTCACAAAAGGAGATTTTGGTCTTGGAACTGCAGGTGCCCCAGGCCGTGTCAGCTGCAGGTTCTGACGTTTGAGTGAGCAAGGGGCAGGTGAGCAGAATGCCCGTGTGGTTTTGCGATGGGTGATGGGGCGTAGTAGAAGATGTTGGCGGTGTGGTGCCGACGGCTGGCACTGTGTTTTCCTCTTTGTTTTTTTCTTGCAGATGCTGAAGAGGAACCCCGTGACTGCAGGATTATTACCGTTAGCCGCTGTGATTTGAGCTTCTTTGGCCCAGGACAGCTTGAGTCGTGGCCCTCTGAAAGCTAAGTTGAGGGAGCAGAGGTGGGAAGCGGGAGGCGGGTTGGGGCTAGCAGGGAGGGGTTTTGAGGGTAGCCTAGGCTGTGCAGGGAGAGTCGTCTTTGGGCCGGTGAAGGCAGAGGGGCGTACTTCTGAGCCCAAACCCTGCATGGGCAGGGCAGTTCCAGCCTGTATCTGTTGGGGTCTAGTCTGTCTAGTCACCGTGCCGCGTCTGAAATTTTCTGCAGGTCTTGATGTCCTCTTTTGTGGTCAAGGCACGCCGGGCTTTTGCTGCGGCCTTGCAGCCCACCTCGCCATCCGGAAGAGGTACTCTTCCGTTTTCTTGGATCCCTGTTGTGGGACTCGTTCCGCGCATCCTCTGCATCTTTAGGCCTTTAAAAGGGGCTTCTTGCCCGTCCATCTAGCCAGTTGCGGCCACATCTCTTTGGAACCCTGCACGGTTCATGGCTTTTCCAGGGCTGCCGTAGGTTCTCCCTCGGAGCCCTGTCCATTGCCTTGCCCATTGGCAGGGGTGGTCCCGGAGTCCTCTTTGTCGCTGTGAGTCTTCTTTTGTCCCGGTTCGCGACGTTGGTCTTGTGTGCTGGTGTTCTGTGTGTATTTGTGTCTGGTTGGAGCTGCTCTGCCTGGTGCGTAGAGGAATTGCTAAGAGTCAGCCGAGGTAGAGTGGCCTGATTGCGGGCTTAAGGTTTTGACGAGACTAGACGTTGCAGTCTAGGGGCGTCCATTACTTTGCAGTCTTGGGGCGTCCATTACTTTGCAGAAGTAGCAGCCCTTGGTGTGGCGGGTGAGGAGTGTAGTTTCTGCTACTCTCTGGAACCACGGAGGGGACGACCAAAACTGCGTGGGAGAAGGCAGTGGGAGCGGTGGCGAAGGGGTTTGTACGTGAAGGGAGCGGCAATGCATGTTTGGGTTTGGTTGTGGACTAGCTTAGCGTGGCTGTAAGGCCCAGTAGAGGCGGCCTCAGTAAAAGCAAGCGAGAGGCTTGGATTTCTTAGGGCGTTGCTGAGCATCAGGGTGATGTCTTTGCTGTTGTGTTTTTCAGATGTAGAGGCCGGACCTGTGCGCCGAGAGGCACGGACGGAGATGCGTGCGGGCGAGCGCCCTAGCGAGGTGGGTCTGCTGCGGTGTCGGTGGGAAGATGTGGCCGGGGGCTGTGCGACTAGATAATGGGTTTTGGTTTTGCTTTGAAGGTACGGGGCCGTGGGCAAAGCAGTAGAGTGGCAGAGGAGCTGGCTTGGATGGAGAGAGCAACGGTGAGTTGCGTGGAGCAGCAGTTGTTGTTCATGTGTCCTCGAGTCCGTGAAGGTACAGCCGTCCTTGACTGCTTGTGGATTCCAGGTGGAGCGCGTCCTCGACGTGTCAGCCCAAGGTGATGGAGGTTCGGTGGCCGAGCGGTGAAGGTAACGTAGCGGGAGATGGGATTCGCTGGGAGCTGCCTGTCTATTTGGGTTGTGTCTAAGCAGGTCTCTTCTTGCAGGTTCAGCCTGCGGCGTCAGAGGGGCCCAGCTTGGTGTCAGCAAACGGCGTGAGAAGGTGAGGTGGTTGTCCGAGGTGGTGTCTAAGAGCCAAGTGCTATGTAGCAACTCAGCTGAGCGTTTTTGGTTTTGGCAGGTGCTGTTCGGGGAGCGTCTGGAAGAGGGTGAGCGCCTGAGGGGAGACTGGGTCGTCGTGAGGAGGAGCGTGGGAGTGTAGATTTCTCATGGTCACAAAAGGAGATTTTGGTCTTGGAACTGCAGGTGCCCCAGGCCGTGTCAGCTGCCGGTTCTGACGTTTGAGCGAGCAAGGGGCAGGTGAGCAGAATGCCCGTGTGGTTTTGCGATGGGTGACGGGGCGTAGTAGAAGATGTTGGCGGTGTGGTGCCGACGGCAGGCACTGTGTTTTCCTCTTTGTTTTTTTCTTGCAGATGCTGAAGAGGAACCCCGTGACTGCAGGATTATTACCGTTAGCCGCTGTGATTTGAGCTGCTTTGGCCCAGGACAGCTTGAGTCGTGGCCCTCTGAAAGCTAAGTTGAGGGAGCAGAGGTGGGAAGCGGGAGGCGGGTTGGGGCTAGCAGGGAGGGGTTTTGAGGGTAGCCTAGGCTGTGCAGGGAGAGTCGTCTTTGGGCCGGTGAAGGCAGAGGGGCGTACTTCTGAGCCCAAACCCTGCATGGGCAGGGCAGTTCCAGCCTGTATCTGTTGGGGTCTAGTCTGTCTAGTCACCGTGCCGCATCTGAAATTTTCTGCAGGTCTTGATGTCCTCTTTTGTGGTCAAGGCACGCCGGGCTTTTGCTGCGGCCTTGCAGCCCACCTCGCCATCCAGAAGAGGTACTCTTCCGTTTTCTTGGATCCCTGTTGTGGGACTTGTTCCGCACATCCTCTGCATCTTTAGGCCTTTAAAAGGGGCTTCTTGCCCGTCCATCTAGCCAGTTGCGGCCACATCTCTTTGGAACCCTGCACGGTTCATGGCTTTTCCAGGGCTGCCGTAGGTTCTCCCTCGGAGCCCTGTCCATTGCCTTGCCCATTGGCAGGGGTGGTCCCGGAGTCCTCTTTGTCGCTGTGAGTCTTCTTTTGTCCTGGTTCGCGATGTTGGTCTTGTGTGCTGGTGTTCTGTGTGTATTTGTGTCTGGTTGGAGCTGCTCTGCCTGGTGCGTAGAGGAATTGCTAAGAGTCAGCCGAGGTAGAGTGGCCTGATTGCGGGCTTAAGGTTTTGACGAGACTAGACGTTGCAGTCTAGGGGCGTCCATTACTTTGCAGAAGTAGCAGCCCTTGGTGTGGCGGGTGAGGAGGGTAGTTTCTGCTACTCTCTGGAGCCACGGAGGGGACGACCAAAACTGCGTGGGAGAAGGCAGTGGGAGCGGTGGCGAAGGGGTTTGTACGTGAAGGGAGCGGCAATTCATGTTTGGGTTTGGTTGTGGACTAGCTTAGCGTGGCTGTAAGGCCCAGTAGAGGCGGCCTCAGTAAAAGCAAGCGAGAGGCTTGGATTTCTTAGGGCGTTGCTGAGCATCAGGGTGATGTCTTTGCTGTTGTGTTTTTCAGATGTAGAGGCCGGACCTGTGCACCGAGAGGCACGGACGGAGATGCGTGCGGGCGAGCGCCCTAGCGAGGTGGGTCTGCTGCGGTGTCGGTGGGAAGATGTGGCCGGGGGCTGTGCGACTAGATAATGGGTTTTGGTTTTGCTTTGAAGGTACGGGGCCGTGGGCAAAGCAGTAGAGTGGCAGAGGAGCTGGCTTGGATGGAGAGAGCAACGGTGAGTTGCGTGGAGCAGCAGTTGTTGTTCATGTGTCCTCGAGTCTGTGAAGGTACAGCCGTCCTTGACTGCTTGTGGATTCCAGGTGGAGCGCGTCCTCGACGTGTCAGCCCAAGGTGATGGAGGTTCGGTGGCCGAGCGGTGAAGGTAACGTAGCGGGAGATGGGATTCGCTGGGAGCTGCCTGTCTATTTGGGTTGTGTCTAAGCAGGTCTCTTCTTGCAGGTTCAGCCTGCGGCGTCAGAGGGGCCCAGCTTGGTGTCAGCAAACGGCGTGAGAAGGTGAGGTGGTTGTCCGAGGTGGTGTCTAAGAGCCAAGTGCTATGTAGCAACTCAGCTGAGCGTTTTTGGTTTTGGCAGGTGCTGTTCGGGGAGCGTCTGGAAGAGGGTGAGCGCCTGAGGGGAGACTGGGTCGTCGTGATGAGGAGCGTGGGAGTGTAGATTTCTCATGGTCACAAAAGGAGATTTTGGTCTTGGAACTGCAGGTGCCCCAGGCGGTGTCAGCTGCAGGTTCTGACGTTTGAGTGAGCAAGGGGCAGGTGAGCAGAATGCCCGTGTGGTTTTGCGATGGGTGACGGGGCGTAGTAGAAGATGTTGGCGGTGTGGTGCCGACGGCTGGCACTGTGTTTTCCTCTTTGTTTTTTTCTTGCAGATGCTGAAGAGGAACCCCGTGACTGCAGGATTATTACCGTTAGCCGCTGTGATTTGAGCTTCTTTGGCCCAGGACAGCTTGAGTCGTGGCCCTCTGAAAGCTAAGTTGAGGGAGCAGAGGTGGGAAGCGGGAGGCGGGTTGGGGCTAGCAGGGAGGGGTTTTGAGGGTAGCCTAGGCTGTGCAGGGAGAGTCGTCTTTGGGCCGGTGAAGGCAGAGGGGCGTACTTCTGAGCCCAAACCCTGCATGGGCAGGGCAGTTCCAGCCTGTATCTGTTGGGGTCTAGTCTGTCTAGTCACCGTGCCGCGTCTGAAATTTTCTGCAGGTCTTGATGTCCTCTTTTGTGGTCAAGGCACGCCGGGCTTTTGCTGCGGCCTTGCAGCCCACCTCGCCATCCGGAAGAGGTACTCTTCCGTTTTCTTGGATCCCTGTTGTGGGACTCGTTCCGCGCATCCTCTGCATCTTTAGGCCTTTAAAAGGGGCTTCTTGCCCGTCCATCTAGCCAGTTGCGGCCATATCTCTTTGGAACCCTGCACGGTTCATGGCTTTTCCAGGGCTGCCGTAGGTTTGCCCTCGGAGCCCTGTCCATTGCCTTGCCCATTGGCAGGGGTGGTCCCGGAGTCCTCTTTGTCGCTGTGAGTCTTCTTTTGTCCCGGTTCGCGACGTTGGTCTTGTGTGCTGGTGTTCTCTGTGTATTTGTGTCTGGTTGGAGCTGCTCTGCCTGGTGCGTAGAGGAATTGCTAAGAGTCAGCCGAGGTAGAGTGGCCTGATTGCGGGCTTAAGGTTTTGACGAGACTAGACGTTGCAGTCTAGGGGCGTCCATTACTTTGCAGTAGTAGCAGCCCTTGGTGTGGCGGGTGAGGAGTGTAGTTTCTGCTACTCTCTGGAACCACGGAGGGGACGACCAAAACTGCGTGGGAGAAGGCAGTGGGAGCGGTGGCGAAGGGGTTTGTACGTGAAGGGAGCGGCAATGCATGCTTGGGTTTGGTTGTGGACTAGCTTAGCGTGGCTGTAAGGCCCAGTAGAGGCGGCCTCAGTAAAAGCAAGCGAGAGGCTTGGATTTCTTAGGGCGTTGCTGAGCATCAGGGTGATGTCTTTGCTGTTGTGTTTTTCAGAGGTAGAGGCCGGACCTGTGCGCCGAGAGGCACGGACGGAGATGCGTGCGGGCGAGCGCCCTAGCGAGGTGGGTCTGCTGCGGTGTCGGTGGGAAGATGTGGCCGGGGGCTGTGCGACTAGATAATGGGTTTTGGTTTTGCTTTGAAGGTACGGGGCCGTGGGCAAAGCAGTAGAGTGGCAGAGGAGCTGGCTTGGATGGAGAGAGCAACGGTGAGTTGCGTGGAGCAGCAGTTGTTGTTCATGTGTCCTCGAGTCCGTGAAGGTACAGCCGTCCTTGACTGCTTGTGGATTCCAGGTGGAGCGCGTCCTCGACGTGTCAGCCCAAGGTGATGGAGGTTCGGTGGCCGAGCGGTGAAGGTAACGCAGCGGGAGATGGGATTCGCTGGGAGCTGCCTGTCTATTTGGGTTGTGTCTAAGCAGGTCTCTTCTTGCAGGTTCAGCCTGCGGCGTCAGAGGGGCCCAGCTTGGTGTCAGCAAACGGCGTGAGAAGGTGAGGTGGTTGTCCGAGGTGGTGTCTAAGAGCCAAGTGCTATGTAGCAACTCAGCTGAGCGTTTTTGGTTTTGGCAGGTGCTGTTCGGGGAGCGTCTGGAAGAGGGTGAGCGCCTGAGGGGAGACTGGGTCGTCGTGAGGAGGAGCGTGGGAGTGTAGATTTCTCATGGTCACAAAAGGAGATTTTGGTCTTGGAACTGCAGGTGCCCCAGGCCGTGTCAGCTGCCGGTTCTGACGTTTGAGTGAGCAAGGGGCAGGTGAGCAGAATGCCCTTGTGGTTTTGCGATGGGTGATGGGGCGTAGTAGAAGATGTTGGCGGTGTGGTGCCGACCGCTGGCACTGTGTTTTCCTCTTTGTTTTTTTCTTGCAGATGCTGAAGAGGAACCCCGTGACTGCAGGATTATTACCGTTAGCCGCTGTGATTTGAGCTGCTTTGGCCCAGGACAGCTTGAGTCGTGGCCCTCTGAAAGCTAAGTTGAGGGAGCAGAGGTGGGAAGCGGGAGGCGGGTTGGGGCTAGCAGGGAGGGGTTTTGAGGGTAGCCTAGGCTGTGCAGGGAGAGTCGTCTTTGGGCCGGTGAAGGCAGAGGGGCGTACTTCTGAGCCCAAACCCTGCATGGGCAGGGCAGTTCCAGCCTGTATCTGTTGGGGTCTAGTCTGTCTAGTCACCGTGCCGCGTCTGAAATTTTCTGCAGGTCTTGATGTCCTCTTTTGTGGTCAAGGCACGCCGGGCTTTTGCTGCGGCCTTGCAGCCCACCTCGCCATCCGGAAGAGGTACTCTTCCGTTTTCTTGGATCCCTGTTGTGGGACTCGTTCCGCGCATCCTCTGCATCTTTAGGCCTTTAAAAGGGGCTTCTTGCCCGTCCATCTAGCCAGTTGCGGCCACATCTCTTTGGAACCCTGCACGGTTCATGGCTTTTCCAGGGCTGCCGTAGGTTCTCCCTCGGAGCCCTGTCCATTGCCTTGCCCATTGGCAGGGGTGGTCCCGGAGTCCTCTTTGTCGCTGTGAGTCTTCTTTTGTCCCGGTTCGCGACGTTGGTCTTGTGTGCTGGTGTTCTGTGTGTATTTGTGTCTGGTTGGAGCTGCTCTGCCTGGTGCGTAGAGGAATTGCTAAGAGTCAGCCGAGGTAGAGTGGCCTGATTGCGGGCTTAAGGTTTTGACGAGACTAGACGTTGCAGTCTAGGGGTGTGCATTACTTTGCAGTCTTGGGGCGTCCATTACTTTGCAGAAGTAGCAGCCCTTGGTGTGGCGGGTGAGGAGGGTAGTTTCTGCTACTCTCTGGAACCACGGAGGGGACGACCAAATCTGCGTGGGAGAAGGCAGTGGGAGCGGTGGCGAAGGGGTTTGTACGTGAAGGGAGCGGCAATTCATGTTTGGGTTTGGTTGTGGACTAGCTTAGCGTGGCTGTAAGGCCCAGTAGAGGCGGCCTCAGTAAAAGCAAGCGAGAGGCTTGTATTTCTTAGGGCGTTGCTGAGCATCAGGTTGATGTCTTTGCTGTTGTGTTTTTCAGAGGTAGAGGCTGGACCTGTGCACCGAGAGGCACGGACGGAGATGCGTGCGGGCGAGCGCCCTAGCGAGGTGGGTCTGCTGCGGTGTCGGTGGGAAGATGTGGCCGGGGGCTGTGCGACTAGATAATGGGTTTTGGTTTTGCTTTGAAGGTACGGGGCCGTGGGCAAAGCAGTAGAGTGGCAGAGGAGCTGGCTTGGATGGAGAGAGCAACGGTGAGTTGCGTGGAGCAGCAGTTGTTGTTCATGTGTCCTCGAGTCCGTGAAGGTACAGCCGTCCTTGACTGCTTGTGGATTCCAGGTGGAGCGCGTCCTCGACGTGTCAGCCCAAGGTGATGGAGGTTCGGTGGCCGAGCGGTGAAGGTAACGTAGCGGGAGATGGGATTCGCTGGGAGCTGCCTGTCTATTTGGGTTGTGTCTAAGCAGGTCTCTTCTTGCAGGTTCAGCCTGCGGCGTCAGAGGGGCCCAGCTTGGTGTCAGCAAACGGCGTGAGAAGGTGAGGTGGTTGTCCGAGGTGGTGTCTAAGAGCCAAGTGCTATGTAGCAACTCAGCTGAGCGTTTTTGGTTTTGGCAGGTGCTGTTCGGGGAGCGTCTGGAAGAGGGTGAGCGCCTGAGGGGAGACTGGGTCGTCGTGAGGAGGAGCGTGGGAGTGTAGATTTCTCATGGTCACAAAAGGAGATTTTGGTCTTGGAACTGCAGGTGCCCCAGGCCGTGTCAGCTGCCGGTTCTGACGTTTGAGCGAGCAAGGGGCAGGTGAGCAGAATGCCCGTGTGGTTTTGCGATGGGTGACGGGGCGTAGTAGAAGATGTTGGCGGTGTGGTGCCGACGGCAGGCACTGTGTTTTCCTCTTTGTTTTTTTCTTGCAGATGCTGAAGAGGAACCCCGTGACTGCAGGATTATTACCGTTAGCCGCTGTGATTTGAGCTTCTTTGGCCCAGGACAGCTTGAGTCGTGGCCCTCTGAAAGCTAAGTTGAGGGAGCAGAGGTGGGAAGCGGGAGGCGGGTTGGGGCTAGCAGGGAGGGGTTTTGAGGGTAGCCTAGGCTGTGCAGGGAGAGTCGTCTTTGGGCCGGTGAAGGCAGAGGGGCGTACTTCTGAGCCCAAACCCTGCATGGGCAGGGCAGTTCCAGCCTGTATCTGTTGGGGTCTAGTCTGTCTAGTCACCGTGCCGCATCTGAAATTTTCTGCAGGTCTTGATGTCCTCTTTTGTGGTCAAGGCACGCCGGGCTTTTGCTGCGGCCTTGCAGCCCACCTCGCCATCCAGAAGAGGTACTCTTCCGTTTTCTTGGATCCCTGTTGTGGGACTTGTTCCGCACATCCTCTGCATCTTTAGGCCTTTAAAAGGGGCTTCTTGCCCGTCCATCTAGCCAGTTGCGGCCACATCTCTTTGGAACCCTGCACGGTTCATGGCTTTTCCAGGGCTGCCGTAGGTTCTCCCTCGGAGCCCTGTCCATTGCCTTGCCCATTGGCAGGGGTGGTCCCGGAGTCCTCTTTGTCGCTGTGAGTCTTCTTTTGTCCCGGTTCGCGATGTTGGTCTTGTGTGCTGGTGTTCTGTGTGTATTTGTGTCTGGTTGGAGCTGCTCTGCCTGGTGCGTAGAGGAATTGCTAAGAGTCAGCCGAGGTAGAGTGGCCTGATTGCGGGCTTAAGGTTTTGACGAGACTAGACGTTGCAGTCTAGGGGCGTCCATTACTTTGCAGTCTAGGGGCGTGCATTACTTTGCAGAAGTAGCAGGCCTTGGTGTGGCGGGTGAGGAGGGTAGTTTCTGCTACTCTCTGGAGCCACGGAGGGGACGACCAAAACTGCGTGGGAGAAGGCAGTGGGAGCGGTGGCGAAGGGGTTTGTACGTGAAGGGAGCGGCAATTCATGTTTGGGTTTGGTTGTGGACTAGCTTAGCGTGGCTGTAAGGCCCAGTAGAGGCGGCCTCAGTAAAAGCAAGCGAGAGGCTTGGATTTCTTAGGGTGTTGCTGAGCGTCAGGTTGATGTCTTTGCTGTTGTGTTTTTCAGAGGTAGAGGCCGGACCTGTGCGCCGAGAGGCACGGACGGAGATGCGTGCGGGCGAGCGCCCTAGCGAGGTGGGTCTGCTGCGGTGTCGGTGGGAAGATGTGGCCGGGGGCTGTGCGACTAGATAATGGGTTTTGGTTTTGCTTTGAAGGTACGGGGCCGTGGGCAAAGCAGTAGAGTGGCAGAGGAGCTGGCTTGGATGGAGAGAGCAACGGTGAGTTGCGTGGAGCAGCAGTTGTTGTTCATGTGTCCTCGAGTCCGTGAAGGTACAGCCGTCCTTGACTGCTTGTGGATTCCAGGTGGAGCGCGTCCTCGACGTGTCAGCCCAAGGTGATGGAGGTTCGGTGGCCGAGCGGTGAAGGTAACGTAGCGGGAGATGGGATTCGCTGGGAGATGCCTGTCTATTTGGGTTGTGTCTAAGCAGGTGTCTTCTTGCAGGTTCAGCCTGCGGCGTCAGAGGGGCCCAGCTTGGTGTCAGCAAACGGCGTGAGAAGGTGAGGTGGTTGTCCGAGGTGGTGTCTAAGAGCCAAGTGCTATGTAGCAACTCAGCTGAGCGTTTTTGGTTTTGGCAGGTGCTGTTCGGGGAGCGTCTGGAAGAGGGTGAGCGCCTGAGGGGAGACTGGGTCGTCGTGAGGAGGAGCGTGGGAGTGTAGATTTCTCATGGTCACAAAAGGAGATTTTGGTCTTGGAACTGCAGGTGCCCCAGGCCGTGTCAGCTGCAGGTTCTGACGTTTGAGTGAGCAAGGGGCAGGTGAGCAGAATGCCCGTGTGGTTTTGCGATGGGTGACGGGGTGTAGTAGAAGATGTTGGCGGTGTGGTGCCGACGGCTGGCACTGTGTTTTCCTCTTTGTTTTTTTCTTGCAGATGCTGAAGAGGAACCCCGTGACTGCAGGATTATTACCGTTAGCCGCTGTGATTTGAGCTGCTTTGGCCCAGGACAGCTTGAGTCGTGGCCCTCTGAAAGCTAAGTTGAGGGAGCAGAGGTGGGAAGCGGGAGGCGGGTTGGGGCTAGCAGGGAGGGGTTTTGAGGGTAGCCTAGGCTGTGCAGGGAGAGTCGTCTTTGGGCCGGTGAAGGCAGAGGGGCGTACTTCTGAGCCCAAACCCTGCATGGGCAGGGCAGTTCCAGCCTGTATCTGTTGGGGTCTAGTCTGTCTAGTCACCGTGCCGCGTCTGAAATTTTCTGCAGGTCTTGATGTCCTCTTTTGTGGTCAAGGCACGCCGGGCTTTTGCTGCGGCCTTGCAGCCCGCCTCGCCATCCGGAAGAGGTACTCTTCCGTTTTCTTGGATCCCTGTTGTGGGACTCGTTCCGCGCATCCTCTGCATCTTTAGGCCTTTAAAAGGGGCTTCTTGCCCGTCCATCTAGCCAGTTGCGGCCACATCTCTTTGGAACCCTGCACGGTTCATGGCTTTTCCAGGGCTGCCGTAGGTTCTCCCTCGGAGCCCTGTCCATTGCCTTGCCCATTGGCAGGGGTGGTCCCGGAGTCCTCTTTGTCGCTGTGAGTCTTCTTTTGTCCCGGTTCGCGACGTTGGTCTTGTGTGCTGGTGTTCTGTGTGTATTTGTGTCTGGTTGGAGCTGCTCTGCCTGGTGCGTAGAGGAATTGCTAAGAGTCAGCCGAGGTAGAGTGGCCTGATTGCGGGCTTAAGGTTTTGACGAGACTAGACGTTGCAGTCTAGGGGCGTCCATTACTTTGCAGAAGTAGCAGCCCTTGGTGTGGCGGGTGAGGAGTGTAGTTTCTGCTACTCTCTGGAACCACGGAGGGGACGACCAAAACTGCGTGGGAGAAGGCAGTGGGAGCGGTGGCGAAGGGGTTTGTACGTGAAGGGAGCGGCAATGCATGTTTGGGTTTGGTTGTGGACTAGCTTAGCGTGGCTGTAAGGCCCAGTAGAGGCGGCCTCAGTAAAAGCAAGCGAGAGGCTTGGATTTCTTAGGGCGTTGCTGAGCATCAGGGTGATGTCTTTGCTGTTGTGTTTTTCAGATGTAGAGGCCGGACCTGTGCGCCGAGAGGCACGGACGGAGATGCGTGCGGGCGAGCGCCCTAGCGAGGTGGGTCTGCTGCGGTGTCGGTGGGAAGATGTGGCCGGGGGCTGTGCGACTAGATAATGGGTTTTGGTTTTGCTTTGAAGGTACGGGGCCGTGGGCAAAGCAGTAGAGTGGCAGAGGAGCTGGCTTGGATGGAGAGAGCAACGGTGAGTTGCGTGGAGCAGCAGTTGTTGTTCATGTGTCCTCGAGTCCGTGAAGGTACAGCCGTCCTTGACTGCTTGTGGATTCCAGGTGGAGCGCGTCCTCGACGTGTCAGCCCAAGGTGATGGAGGTTCGGTGGCCGAGCGGTAAAGGTAACGTAGCGGGAGATGGGATTCGCTGGGAGCTGCCTGTCTATTTGGGTTGTGTCTAAGCAGGTCTCTTCTTGCAGGTTCAGCCTGCGGTGTCAGAGGGGCCCAGCTTGGTGTCAGCAAACGGCGTGAGAAGGTGAGGTGGTTGTCCGAGGTGGTGTCTAAGAGCCAAGTGCTATGTAGCAACTCAGCTGAGCGTTTTTGGTTTTGGCAGGTGCTGTTCGGGGAGCGTCTGGAAGAGGGTGAGCGCCTGAGGGGAGACTGGGTCGTCGTGAGGAGGAGCGTGGGAGTGTAGATTTCTCATGGTCACAAAAGGAGATTTTGGTCTTGGAACTGCAGGTGCCCCAGGCCGTGTCAGCTGCCGGTTCTGACGTTTGAGCGAGCAAGGGGCAGGTGAGCAGAATGCCCGTGTGGTTTTGCGATGGGTGACGGGGCGTAGTAGAAGATGTTGGCGGTGTGGTGCCGACGGCTGGCACTGTGTTTTCCTCTTTGTTTTTTCTTGCAGATGCTGAAGAGGAACCCCGTGACTGCAGGATTATTACCGTTAGCCGCTGTGATTTGAGCTGCTTTGGCCCAGGACAGCTTGAGTCGTGGCCCTCTGAAAGCTAAGTTGAGGGAGCAGAGGTGGGAAGCGGGAGGCGGGTTGGGGCTAGCAGGGAGGGGTTTTGAGGGTAGCCTAGGCTGTGCAGGGAGAGTCGTCTTTGGGCCGGTGAAGGCAGAGGGGCGTACTTCTGAGCCCAAACCCTGCATGGGCAGGGCAGTTCCAGCCTGTATCTGTTGGGGTCTAGTCTGTCTAGTCACCGTGCCGCGTCTGAAATTTTCTGCAGGTCTTGATGTCCTCTTTTGTGGTCAAGGCACGCCGGGCTTTTGCTGCGGCCTTGCAGCCCGCCTCGCCATCCGGAAGAGGTACTCTTCCGTTTTCTTGGATCCCTGTTGTGGGACTCGTTCCGCGCATCCTCTGCATCTTTAGGCCTTTAAAAGGGGCTTCTTGCCCGTCCATCTAGCCAGTTGCGGCCACATCTCTTTGGAACCCTGCACGGTTCATGGCTTTTTCAGGGCTGCCATAGGTTCTCCCTCGGAGCCCTGTCCATTGCCTTGCCCATTGGCAGGGGTGGTCCCGGAGTCCTCTTTGTCGCTGTGAGTCTTCTTTTGTCCCGGTTCGCGACGTTGGTCTTGTGTGCTGGTGTTCTGTGTGTATTTGTGTCTGGTTGGAGCTGCTCTGCCTGGTGCGTAGAGGAATTGCTAAGAGTCAGCCGAGGTAGAGTGGCCTGATTGCGGGCTTAAGGTTTTGACGAGACTAGACGTTGCAGTCTAGGGGCGTCCATTACTTTGCAGAAGTAGCAGCCCTTGGTGTGGCGGGTGAGGAGTGTAGTTTCTGCTACTCTCTGGAACCACGGAGGGGACGACCAAAACTGCGTGGGAGAAGGCAGTGGGAGCGGTGGCGAAGGGGTTTGTACGTGAAGGGAGCGGCAATGCATGTTTGGGTTTGGTTGTGGACTAGCTTAGCGTGGCTGTAAGGCCCAGTAGAGGCGGCCTCAGTAAAAGCAAGCGAGAGGCTTGGATTTCTTAGGGCGTTGCTGAGCATCAGGGTGATGTCTTTGCTGTTGTGTTTTTCAGATGTAGAGGCCGGACCTGTGCGCCGAGAGGCACGGACGGAGATGCGTGCGGGCGAGCGCCCTAGCGAGGTGGGTCTGCTGCGGTGTCGGTGGGAAGATGTGGCCGGGGGCTGTGCGACTAGATAATGGGTTTTGGTTTTGCTTTGAAGGTACGGGGCCGTGGGCAAAGCAGTAGAGTGGCAGAGGAGCTGGCTTGGATGGAGAGAGCAACGGTGAGTTGCGTGGAGCAGCAGTTGTTGTTCATGTGTCCTCGAGTCCGTGAAGGTACAGCCGTCCTTGACTGCTTGTGGATTCCAGGTGGAGCGCGTCCTCGACGTGTCAGCCCAAGGTGATGGAGGTTCGGTGGCCGAGCGGTGAAGGTAACGTAGCGGGAGATGGGATTCGCTGGGAGCTGCCTGTCTATTTGGGTTGTGTCTAAGCAGGTCTCTTCTTGCAGATTCAGCCTGCGGCGTCAGAGGGGCCCAGCTTGGTGTCAGCAAACGGCGTGAGAAGGTGAGGTGGTTGTCCGAGGTGGTGTCTAAGAGCCAAGTGCTATGTAGCAACTCAGCTGAGCGTTTTTGGTTTTGGCAGGTGCTGTTCGGGGAGCGTCTGGAAGAGGGTGAGCGCCTGAGGGGAGACTGGGTCGTCGTGAGGAGGAGCGTGGGAGTGTAGATTTCTCATGGTCACAAAAGGAGATTTTGGTCTTGGAACTGCAGGTGCCCCAGGCCGTGTCAGCTGCCGGTTCTGACGTTTGAGCGAGCAAGGGGCAGGTGAGCAGAATGCCCGTGTGGTTTTGCGATGGGTGACGGGGCGTAGTAGAAGATGTCGGCGGTGTGGTGCCGACGGCTGGCACTGTGTTTTCCTCTTTGTTTTTTCTTGCAGATGCTGAAGAGGAACCCCGTGACTGCAGGATTATTACCGTTAGCCGCTGTGATTTGAGCTGCTTTGGCCCAGGACAGCTTGAGTCGTGGCCCTCTGAAAGCTAAGTTGAGGGAGCAGAGGTGGGAAGCGGGAGGCGGGTTGGGGCTAGCAGGGAGGGGTTTTGAGGGTAGCCTAGGCTGTGCAGGGAGAGTCGTCTTTGGGCCGGTGAAGGCAGAGGGGCGTACTTCGGAGCCCAAACCCTGCATGGGCAGGGCAGTTCCAGCCTGTATCTGTTGGGGTCTAGTCTGTCTAGTCACCGTGCCGCGTCTGAAATTTTCTGCAGGTCTTGATGTCCTCTTTTGTGGTCAAGGCACGCCGGGCTTTTGCTGCGGCCTTGCAGCCCGCCTCGCCATCCGGAAGAGGTACTATTCCGTTTTCTTGGATCCCTGTTGTGGGACTCGTTCCGCGCATCCTCTGCATCTTTAGGCCTTTAAAAGGGGCTTCTTGCCCGTCCATCTAGCCAGTTGCGGCCACATCTCTTTGGAACCCTGCACGGTTCATGGCTTTTCCAGGGCTGCCGTAGGTTCTCCCTCGGAGCCCTGTCCATTGCCTTGCCCATTGGCAGGGGTGGTCCCGGAGTCCTCTTTGTCGCTGTGAGTCTTCTTTTGTCCCGGTTCGCGACGTTGGTCTTGTGTGCTGGTGTTCTGTGTGTATTTGTGTCTGGTTGGAGCTGCTCTGCCTGGTGCGTAGAGGAATTGCTAAGAGTCAGCCGAGGTAGAGTGGCCTGATTGCGGGCTTAAGGTTTTGACGAGACTAGATGTTGCAGTCTAGGGGCGTCCATTACTTTGCAGTCTTGGGGCGTCCATTACTTTGCAGAAGTAGCAGCCCTTGGTGTGGCGGGTGAGGAGGGTAGTTTCTGCTACTCTCTGGAGCCACAGAGGGGACGACCAAAACTGCGTGGGAGAAGGCAGTGGGAGCGGTGGCAAAGGGGTTTGTACGTGAAGGGAGCGGCAATTCATGTTTGGGTTTGGTTGTGGACTAGCTTAGCGTGGCTGTAAGGCCCAGTAGAGGCGGCCTCAGTAAAAGCAAGCGAGAGGCTTGGATTTCTTAGGGTGTTGCTGAGCGTCAGGTAGATGTCTTTGCTGTTGTGTTTTTCAGAGGTAGAGGCCGGACCTGTGCGCCGAGAGGCACGGACGGAGATGCGTGCGGGCGAGCGCCCTAGCGAGGTGGGTCTGCTGCGGTGTCGGTGGGAAGATGTGGCCGGGGGCTGTGCGACTAGATAATGGGTTTTGGTTTTGCTTTGAAGGTACGGGGCCGTGGGCAAAGCAGTAGAGTGGCAGAGGAGCTGGCTTGGATGGAGAGAGCAACGGTGAGTTGCGTGGAGCAGCAGTTGTTGTTCATGTGTCCTCGAGTCCGTGAAGGTACAGCCGTCCTTGACTGCTTGTGGATTCCAGGTGGAGCGCGTCCTCGACGTGTCAGCCCAAGGTGATGGAGGTTCGGTGGCCGAGCGGTGAAGGTAACGTAGCGGGAGATGGGATTCGCTGGGAGCTGCCTGTCTATTTGGGTTGTGTCTAAGCAGGTCTCTTCTTGCAGGTTCAGCCTGCGGCGTCAGAGGGGCCCAGCTTGGTGTCAGCAAACGGCGTGAGAAGGTGAGGTGGTTGTCCGAGGTGGTGTCTAAGAGCCAAGTGCTATGTAGCAACTCAGCTGAGCGTTTTTGGTTTTGGCAGGTGCTGTTCGGGGAGCGTCTGGAAGAGGGTGAGCGCCTGAGGGGAGACTGGGTCGTCGTGAGGAGGAGCGTGGGAGTGTAGATTTCTCATGGTCACAAAAGGAGATTTTGGTCTTGGAACTGCAGGTGCCCCAGGCCGTGTCAGCTGCCGGTTCTGACGTTTGAGCGAGCAAGGGGCAGGTGAGCAGAATGCCCGTGTGGTTTTGCGATGGGTGATGGGGCGTAGTAGAAGATGTTGGCGGTGTGGTGCCGACGGCTGGCACTGTGTTTTCCTCTTTGTTTTTTCTTGCAGATGCTGAAGAGGAACCCCGTGACTGTAGGATTATTACCGTTAGCCGCTGTGATTTGAGCTGCTTTGGCCCAGGACAGCTTGAGTCGTGGCCCTCTGAAAGCTAAGTTGAGGGAGCAGAGGTGGGAAGCGGGAGGCGGGTTGGGGCTAGCAGGGAGGGGTTTTGAGGGTAGCCTAGGCTGTGCAGGGAGAGTCGTCTTTGGGCCGGTGAAGGCAGAGGGGCGTACTTCTGAGCCCAAACCCTGCATGGGCAGGGCAGTTCCAGCCTGTATCTGTTGGGGTCTAGTCTGTCTAGTCACCGTGCCGCGTCTGAAATTTTCTGCAGGTCTTGATGTCCTCTTTTGTGGTCAAGGCACGCCGGGCTTTTGCTGCGGCCTTGCAGCCCGCCTCGCCATCCGGAAGAGGTACTCTTCCGTTTTCTTGGATCCCTGTTGTGGGACTCGTTCCGCACATCCTCTGCATCTTTAGACCTTTAAAAGGGGCTTCGTGCCCGTCCATCTAGCCAGTTGCGGCCACATCTCTTTGGAACCCTGCACGGTTCATGGCTTTTCCAGGGCTGCCGTAGGTTCTCCCTCGGAGCCCTGTCCATTGCCTTGCCCATTGGCAGGGGTGGTCCCGGAGTCCTCTTTGTCGCTGTGAGTCTTCTTTTGTCCCGGTTCACGACGTTGGTCTTGTGTGCTGGTGTTCTGTGTGTATTTGTGTCTGGTTGGAGCTGCTCTGCCTGGTGCGTAGAGGAATTGCTAAGAGTCAGCCGAGGTAGAGTGGCCTGATTGCGGGCTTAAGGTTTTGACGAGACTAGACGTTGCAGTCTAGGGGCGTCCATTACTTTGCAGAAGTAGCAGCCCTTGGTGTGGCGGGTGAGGAGTGTAGTTTCTGCTACTCTCTGGAACCACGGAGGGGACGACCAAAACTGCGTGGGAGAAGGCAGTGGGAGCGGTGGCGAAGGGGTTTGTACGTGAAGGGAGCGGCAATGCATGTTTGGGTTTGGTTGTGGACTAGCTTAGCGTGGCTGTAAGGCCCAGTAGAGGCGGCCTCAGTAAAAGC